>NW_017728925.1:4582105-4697268 GCF_001723895.1 Crocodylus porosus
CCCTGTAACACTGGCCCCCTCTACATGTGCAGATAAAGGCATGATTAGATCTACTGCATGCTCCACACAAGTGGGCCTCCTGCCATGCCACACGTATATGACAAGAGGCACAACTGTAGAATTGCACTTTAAATCTTATCATGTCCTATTGCCAGTGCAGGAGGAGCCCAGGATTGGGCTCCCCCTGCACTGAAAAGAAGCAGGCTTCCATGGCTGGGAGCCCCCAGCTGTGGGGTCACATGCAGCTGGGACTGAGAGACCTGAGTGGGCTGGAGGTTTCACACACCCTCGAGTTTCGGGGATCATGGCAGCCACATCCCCAGATCTTGGGGGTTTCATGCTGGGTGAAGTGCATCTCTGCAGCTGGGAGCCCTGTCAGCTGAATCAACGTTGATAGCAACCAGCTATAAAGTCAGTATGCATTTTCAAGGTCTAAATTTATAGCTGGTTGGAGATATTTGTCATGTGATAGCTACTTTGCAGGTATAGCTGGTCTTAAGGTAATTGCACAATTAACCAGTTAGTTTCATAATACTATTACTGTATAGAGAGGGCCACTGATCCTACTCTTGTGTGACAGATTTCTATGTTCCTAAAGCCACATGGGGAGATTTGGGCTCTGCACACATGCTCATGCCCATATACTGAGAGAAGAGTATACCATGGTCCATGCCTGCCCCAGATCTCTGCCAGGACCACACAAATTTAGGCAGGAAAGTAACAGAGCTCAAAGGCTCTGCTTGTTCTCCAGTGACCTGGGGGCAAATTCCTTGCCTAGACCTCACAGTTGTATATGGTAGGACAGTGAAAAGGGGTGGAGGCTTCAATGTCAACCAGGATCTCAGTTACAATAAGCACACTATAATGGCAGCTGTTATGGGGCCAGGAAAGGGAAATACTTACACATGGTAGATCTCCTCTTCCTTCAGTGGCAGTGGAATTACAGCCCAAGCTGGGGAAATGTATTTTCTAGTCAATCATTTTTTTTCTTCCTCTCCCCAACTGAAACCTTATGAGGAGAGTTTACTGGTTAAGTTAGTATTGTGCCTTGCTACTGAACCAGTGGATACCGTCATCCATCTTCGGTAAATGCCACAGTACTGCAGTCACCGCAAAGCACCACAGTCTGTGCTATTCACGTGTGATCACATGTCGGTGTGCGTGCAGCAGCGTGAAAGCATGACGGACACATTCTACTCTCTGGAAAGGTGACGCTTAATCTTTAGAAGAGTTAAAGGGTTCTTAAATTGAAGAGATGTGCTGGGATTGAGCTTGTATATCATGCTTGACACTGTCTGCCACCCATGTCATATTCCTAGCAGTCCCCCCAGACTAGCCATAAAACATGCCACCTGCTTAAATTGCTGCCATTGGTAAGAGTTTTCCTGCCGAAGGGGGAAGAAACTAGCATTGTAATGTGTTTTCTTTCCCTTCCCTGAGGGAATTTTGCTTGCTGTGTGGGTGGTAGGTAAACCATGCTGCTACGGTGTTTACTTATTGCCAGGATAACTTGCTGGGGCTTTTAATTCATGCCACAGTCTTTTCAGATACTAGCAGTTCATGCCACCTAACCAGGTCTCTGACCCTAACATTTTAAGTGGCAGATGCCAGGGACACAGAAGGATGTGGCTTCTTAGATATTCTGATGAGCTCAAATCACCTATGGATCATATGGTCAGGAAAATATCAACAGGCCTTTTTTTTCTGCACGACTGGCTCATCCGCAAAGGAGTATGTTCAATAATGTGTGGAAAATGGTGGAGAAGAAGAAACAAATACATTAGAGAGCAAACAGAAAGCACTGCTGGCTTTGAAAGGGAGACTCTCCTGTTCTGAAGAGAATGAAACTCTGCATAGGATAATTGATCAAAACTTAAGGAGGATCATGTATAAAGGGAAATTTTTTGGATGTTTTCTTCATGCTATCTGAATGCATCTCTGAATGTATCTCTGCTGTGTTCATAAGTATTCGAGAAGAGCTAACCGTTTAATTGAAAAGTGCCAATTGAATGCACAGATCAGGGCAGTACGTGTGTTGACAAGTCTCCTGCTGGCTGTTTCTTGAACAAGGTGCTTTGTAATTCTATTAAAAGTGACTCCGTGAACCTTATAACCACACTGTAAAGCTCTGTATCTATTAACACTCCTCACAGTGTGTTTTCTGAGATAATTTTTAAAATCCACAGTTTGCTCCCATTCATCCCTTCCCTCTCTGTGCTATAAAGTCTGCAGTGGTTGATGCAAGCTACCTCATTTCAGGCACCTCGGGTGCTGGACTGCAAATATCAGCATTGGAGTACTCTACCAGGCAGTGGACTATGCAGCCCCTCCAGGTTTATGATTGCTTGAATATCTGTTACTGTTTTCCAGAAGATGGGTAAAATTCTGCTTTCAGAGCTATGTTTCATATCTGTAATTTCCTATTGGAAATAGAAAAACTACACTTGATCTGAGCCAAAAGGCTAGTGTATATTCAAAATGACTTAATTTTCTTCAGTGAAATTATTCCAGATTCTGTTTAAATGAATGCAGAATTTGGTCCATTTGGTTACCTCAGAAATCAATGCAAGTCAAGAGAGGTAAGGTTATACAGACAGTGGAATATCTCTGTGAAGATGTTTTCTGTGGCTTTGAAACATCAGTGTTGCCATGGGTCCTTGAGCGGTCTTTATTTATAAAATAAAATGAGAATGCCAATGCAGCATCCTTCTTAGCCTGTGGTTAATTCTGGTGCTTTGAAGGACAATAGGACAGGGGGGTACCAAGGACACCCATTGGGGTGGCTTAGGTGCCTCTATATTATTGCTAGCAACATGGAGAACAAGAAGGAGGAACTTGTACTCCTGCTTGCAAACAAAGAGTTTGACCTAGTTGGGTTAACAGAAACCTGGTGGGACCCTACCCACGACTGGGCAGTAGGCATTTTTCAACCTGGAAAAAAGAGTCGGTCCTTGGACCAGTGCTGTTCAATATCTTCATCAGTGACTTGGATGAGGGCGTGGAAAGCACTCTGTCCAGATTCACAGACGATGCCAAATTATGGGGCAGAGTAAACACACTGGAGGGCAGGGAGCGGATTCAGGCAGATGTGGATGGGTTGGGAATGGGGGCAGAACAGAACAGGATGCAGGTTAACAAGGATAAGTGCAAAGTGCTGCATCTAGGGAGAAAGAATCACCAACACATACAGGTTGGGAGGTGACTTTCTAAGCAGGAGAAAGGAATCTTGGAGTCATGGTAGACTCCAAAATGAACATGAGTCATCAATGTGATGAAGTGACAAGTAAAGCTAACCGCACTCTTTCATGCATTAGAAGGTGAATCACGAACAGATCCAGGGAGGTGATACTTCTCCTCTATGCGGCACTGGTCAGGCCGCAGCTGGAGTACTGCATCCAGTTCTGGCCACTGCACTTCAAGAGGGATATGGATAACCTTGAGAGGGTCCAGAGGAGGGCTACTCATATGGTTAAGGGCCTGTAGGTAAAATCCTATGAGGAGAGATTGAGGGAACTGAATCTCTTCAGCCTCTGCAAGAGAAGGCTGAGAGGTGATCTTGTGGCCATCTACAAATTCATTGGGCAGGGGGGCAGTAAAGAACAGGGGGATACTCTGTTTACCAGGGCACCCCTTGGAGTTACTAAGAACAATGGCCATACACTGACAGAGAGCAGATTTAGATTACATGTTAGGAAAAATTTATTTACAATCAGGGTTGCCAAAATCTGGAATGGGCTTTCAAGGGAGGTTGTGCTCTCCCTTACATTGCAGGTCTTTAAGAGGAGACTAGACAAGCATCTAGCTGGGGTCATCTGACCCCAGCACTCTTTGCTGCCCAGGACTCGATGGTCGGACTTGATGATCTACTGAGGTCCCTTCCGACCCTAAAATCTATGACATATATGAAACGCTGCGATTCCTCATTACTAGAGGAGGCTAGATGAACATCTTGCTGGGGTCATTTGACCCCAGTATTCTTTCCTGCCATGGCAGGGGGTCGGACTAGATGATCTGCTCAGGTCCCTTCCGACCCTACAAACTATGAAACTATGAAACTAAAGGGAATTTTATGAAATCTGTGATAATAACAGTTCATCACAGCTTTTGGTGAGATTACTGAATCTACAAGGCCAACTCTGCATTTGAAATGCTGTGGCACTACCGGTGGAGTGATTGGAGTGTGGGCCTCAGCATGAAGCTTACTGTCTATTGAGCAATCCCACACATAGCACTCCAGCGTGGTAGTGAGACAGGGACAACACAGTGTTGCTACAGCCAAAAATGCAGCCTGTTCAATATGTGCTGTCTTTGCATGATCAAGTGGCAAGATAAGATTCCCACACCACTGAAATCCTTAACCATTGCCAGGTGTTTGGCACAGAGCCTGTTCATAAAAGCTCATCTCTGATGGTCTGGGCATCTTGTTTGTGTAGCCAACTTAGTAATAACTGAGGGCATACTTTATGATCAGCTAAACCAAAGTGCCTTTTCCTAAAATTTTCAGTACAGATGGTATAAAGTTATTGTGAAACCCATCTCAAAAGCTTCCAGGATGACCCGGAAAGTTGGGGCAAAATGGTCCACAATAGACCATGGTGGCAGCCAATTTAAGATGTGGCCTTAAACCAGGGGTGTCGCACTCATTTGGCCCCTTGGACCAGATAACTCTTATGGAACGGGTCCGTGAGGTGGATGAGTGGTGTGGGGGCTGGCCATGTGGGCTGGATTGGGCCCAGGGACTGCCACCCCGTGCCAGATCCTGCACACGTGGCACTTGCTTCAGCTGGTCTGGGACCAGGCAGGAAGAAGCACGGTATCTCATGGACTTGCAGGAACAAGCCATGGTGCCAAGCTTCTTTTCACAGGGCTGCTGGGCTCCAGCACTGCAGCTCTTGCCAAGGCGCTTGGCTGCTGCTGCAGGAAGGTCCCCAATAGAAACCAGAGTCAGGGCTTGCAGACTGGATCCAGCCTGCAGGCCGTATGTTTGACATCCCTGCCACGAACCATTTTAAAACAAAAAGTGCCTGTAGACGTGCGGGAAGGCTGCTCTGACATTCTGTAATTACAGTGCATCAGAGCAGACTTGATTAATTGTGTCTGCTGGAGCATACTAATTAGCATGCTCCAGCAGCCTTCACGTCTCATGTATCAGCCTCAAAGCATTAGGAGAGGGGATTTGCTTCTATACTGTCCACAACTTCACAGGTATTCAGCCTACCGAGCTAAAAAGAGAGTCCAGGACTCTTCCCTTGTGCAGGGTGATGCTGCTGTGGGTAGGAAGCACTAGATGAAGTGACACACTTCCTTTTGTAAAGAAGCAGTAAATGCTCAGCATAGCAGTCCAGGGTAGTGATGGGGAACAGAGAAAAAGTCTTGCCCATTTTCTGTCCCAGGGTTTCTGGCAGCCAGAACTGAGTTTCCCAAGGAAGGTCACCACACAATGCTGGGACTTGACCTGTTCCTCTTTCTCTGTGCCACAGAACCAGCTCTACGTGATGCAACCCATGGTTTGCAGGCTAGCTAGTGAATGGACAGCGCAGTAGACCTGCCCATACTTTTAGTTCAACCAATGAGGGAGGATTTAAGAGTGTAGGCTGGGACTTCCCAAGTTCCTTAACAGGTTTAGGTGCAGGACATCCCTGTTAGGTGCTTTTTTATGAAAGAGATTTAATCTTTTAGGAAGGCTGGGACAAGTGGGTTTCTTGGTCTATTCTAAATGCAGTCAGATGCGTGCTTAGTTGTATTTATTGTCATCAGCACTCCCTCGATTTGAGGATGATCTCTACCACGGCTCATGGATGAGTCCCGAAGTGACTTAAGAATCCAATCCTTGAGCCAAGTTCCATCCACTGTATTTACGGCGATTGGAGAGGTTCTTCGTTGTGAGTGATTTCAGGTGCCCTCACCCCTCCTTTTCTTCATGGGTTTAGTGTGATGACTCTCCCCTCTATTCTCTGATGTGCAGGGTCTCCATTTGCTCGTGCCAGTCTGAAGAGTGGGAAGAATGAAAGTTCTTCATATTTCCGGAGGAAAGAGAAGATGTTCCGGTTCTTTATCCGGCGCATGGTGAAAGCACAAAGCTTCTATTGGATCGTCCTCTGTGTCGTTACTCTGAACACCCTGTGTGTTGCCATGGTGCATTACGCCCAGCCAGAGAAACTCACCACTGCTTTGTGTAAGTGTTGGGCATTGTAACCTTATTCCATCTAACCCTTGCTTTCCTGAGTGCTCTGAGCACTCAGTTCATATTTTCACCATCTGCAAACTTGAGGTCTTTTTGCAACTTCCTGTATTTCATTCAGAAAGTTGCATGAATATATTCCTAACTGCCCCTCCGAAACACTATTAGAAAAAGGGTCATGTCCAGTAAAAAGTAGTCCAGAGTGCTTTATCGCATTGTTGATAATGTTGACATTTAATCTAGGCTCAACCCTAGACTTCAAGTCTGAACACCCACAAACTTGATGAACATTTTGGGGGGGTTGCATGAGGGTGGGGGAATGTGACTTAATGATTTTTCTCCAGCAGTTTTCCTTAGCAGCTGTCCAGAGAACCTCCTGGATGCAAGTGTCACACTAGAGTTGATAATTTGCCTTTGGGATTCTCCGTGTTCTGGTCACTAAACCATTTTTATAATAAACATAAGACAGACACTGAAGTCCACATGCACCAGAAATATTTTTCCAGCCACCAACATTTAACACTAACTCAATACAGTTGTACTAATTTATGTAAAACCCTCATAACTACATGCTTGCACGGAAAGTGTCCTTCCATGAGAGCAGTTATCTTAATAAATCAGGAGAGGTCAAGAAGGATGCATATAATAGTATCCTTCTGTGAAAATGTCTTGGGTCCTATAGATATGCAAGTCATAGCACACAAGAGTGCTGTCTGTTGGTTTTGCTTTAGGCTGATGCTTTCAGCCATCCATTAGAGTGAGCTTACAATACTACCTAAACGCTCTTGAAGTGTTACTGCATGCTTTGTTAAAACTTATACAGTTTTATTCTGAAACGAATAGTCAACAAATCCTGTTTTCTGCAACCGAATCCTTTATAAAGCTGTACCCTGTCTCTAGTGATTATATTCATGCTTTCACAATACCCTTTGTACAGAAGTGGGTACAGTATTTACTATAACTATGTTTATCTGAAGGCAGCAAGGCTTGACCCAAAACCTTCTGAAAAATGGGAGTTTGCACCGACTGCATATTGGTGTTTTGTTTACACCCTGATGCTTTGTTTCTCTGCTGCTGAACGCTGACTTGACGTCGTTAGCAAATGTGCACAGCAACACCAGGATCTCTTTTTTGTGTGGTAAAAGTTAATATAGAATCACCTCATGTGTATTTGAGGTTATTTTTCCCTATGTGCATCACTTCACACTTATCATAATTGAGGTTCACACATTATCCATCTCCTGTAATTGAGCTCCTTTATGTACTGTTCTGTGTCATGACTTCCAAGATCACTCCCCATCTTAGGATTTCTCTTAAGAGAGAAGTTGTATAAATGAACCTAAAGCATGACAGGCAGTGAAAACTGCATGATGCACTTTTTATAATTCCTCCTGGATCCCTATCCCTGGGGAAGTCAACTGCAAAACTCATATTGGGAGCAGGCTCCTAGTCTTCATTGGGGTTGCAGTAAACAGAAGGCATCGGCTCTGAGACCTGGGGTCAGGTTGTTAATGGAGGCAGACCTCCATGCAGGCACTTCAGAAAGTGGCCATGTTTGTCAAGCAGTGTAGTATATGACAGGAACTCCTCTCCTTCAATGCATTACAGTTTGAACTGGAGCATTTTGTATGTTAGAAAATCTGTTGTCATTTTTAGGACCATGAAAGTCCATAACAACATCCCCAATGACTTCGGTGCCGAAGATTAAACATGTGCTTAAAAGCTTTGCAGGATTGGGCCAGGATGCGTACTTTCTTACATCTCAAGCCTCTGGACCAATATGCAAAGTTCACCAGTGGCTGCTGGATTTAGGACCTGGGGGCAATTTTTCCAACACCAGACAAAAATAAATGAGATGGAAAAGTAAAATAAGAATTAAACAAAATATTTAATTTAAAGCACCGTAACTTAAGAACAAAGCCTTACTCCCTTGAAATAAGGTAAAAAGCTTAACTTCTAATGTCTTTCCTTTTAATTGACCTGGAAGCAGAGGCCACTAATTACTGGGTGCATGTACATGTGTGCTCAGCTGCGCAGTTGTTCTTTAGTACTTGCTTTAGCTTTAGCAAGTACTAAATGACTGTGCAGTAATTGCCGTTACTGCACAGCCCCAGTGGCGCATAGGTCATTTCCAACCCACAGTTGCTACTGCTACAGCTCATTGCTACTGCACAATAGCTTTGGTGTCACAGTTCGGGCCCGCTGATGCTACATTGCTGTGTAGATGCGCCCACTGTGACTTCAAGAAACGTCTGTATTAATGTTTACTAAAATATTTAATAATGTCAGGTAACTAAAGCTATAGTGAGGGATGTGTGAAAAGGTGAAAAATGTTTTCAACTGTACTTCGCTTGAAGGACTCAGAGTGGAAATAGAGACAGACCACACAGGAAAATTAGCCCTGCCTATTCATTTCCTGAGTTAAACAGTGGAAATAATAAGCTAGAATGGCAAAGTAATTAGAAATCTAAGCATTAGGATTTCTTGAATTGGGGCTAAGTTTCTAGAAAAGTATTTTAAGTCTTTCATCACTAAAACTTTAAATTTCCTAACTTGCTTTCTTGGAACTTACTAATGCAGTAACATTTCTAAGCGAATGTTTAAAAAGTGCGTGAGCTAAAATCCTTCTCATTTAGGAATTGAAGTGGATGGTGCAGGGAATATTCTTATTAATTAGAACACTCAACCCCCAATCCAAAGACCCACTCACTTTGTGGAAGTTCATATCTAAGCATGTACTTTGTGTTCCTAGTATTCTTAGTATAAGCTATATCAGTTGGTTATCATAAGAAAATGGAAATGTTGAACATGGAGAAAATATCTCTGTCCATTCAAAATGAAAATGTAGTTTCTTTTGAATTGAGCCTTGTGCCATGCGCTGGAAATACCAGTGGTTTGGTTTGATGAACCCAAAGATTTAGATAGAATGCCAAATAAATTCAGGTTTGATAGGTCAAGTAGGCTAGGGACAGAAGTTGCACATAAACTGGTTTAAGTGAACAGAACTGGTTTAAATCTGTAAGAGAACAGAAGTTCAGTGCACATAAAACAGTTCAAAATGGCTGAAACTGCTTTAAGATAAACATGGTTGAACAAACTGGTTTAAGATAAACCTGGCTGAACATAGTATCAGATTTAACTGATTTGGGTCAAACCGGTTTATGAAACTTCTGTCCTAGACCCCTTCACAGTTAAATCACAGTTCCCCAACATCCCTGTATGCTTTTCAGCACGGGGCTGCTCAGGGCTGAGCCATCTTCTCCAGAAAGCAGGGTTGATCCCACCCCTCTGCTCCCTAGCTGGAGCAGTGAGGGCTGGCTCACTGCCTCCCCCCAGGCAAACCCTGGCTGGGGTCTGGGGCCAGGGAGGAGGTTAAATTCCCCATCCCCCAAGTACAGAGCTACCCAGCCCTGCTTACTAATTATTGGTTGCAACTGTGGACTACAAATCCAAGACACTTGGAAGCAGGAAGAGGAAGTGATGAGCAACCCGGCAGAGTCCTACTGTTGTGATTCTGGACAGCAAATCCCAGAGACCTTGGGGGCAGCCAAAAGAGGAAGTAAACATACAGCTATGCTGTGTTTATAGTTCTTCAATTTATACTACTTCAGAGAAAGAACTATTTTTGTTCAGGCTTTTATGAATTCCATGCCACTACCTTTCCCTAAACCCACCCGCTCCTCAGCCTGGCAGCATCCCCTGCCCAGGCAGAGCATGGGCTGGGGCCTAGCCATGCCCCCTCCACTCCAGCAGGGAGGGGGGAAAAGTCTTGGAGAGCTTCTCTGTTCCCTTCCCTTTGACAGTGGCTGGCAGGCTTGCTCTAGTGCCCCCCAGCTTCTGGCTTGAGCTACTGCAAGCATTTGCTGCATTTCCTCAATCAAAAGTGATTGTCTGCTCATTTGCTTATTGGTTCAATCTTTGCAGCTTAGACTAACCTGCAAAAACTGAATCAATTCAGCTGTGGGCTTTTTGACTGTCTATACTTAACCATAGTGCTTAACCTTTTTTTGTTAATAATTTTCATTTGCTTTTGAACCTCTTGCTTTTGGTTAAGAACAGGAGGGAAATAGCCACCATCTTGACTGAGAGAGGTCATGTGTGGTGGGATGTGATTTCTAGCACCTCTCTAATTTTAAAGCAGTAGAAATTGCATGAAGAAAATTGTTTTAAAAGTTTCTAGACTGAGGAGTTTGTAAAAGCATCCAGAAATGTAGAAACAAATTTTCCCAAATGTTAAGGATTATCAAATTTATCGTTTCTATTCTGGCCTGTCTTTACGCTGAAGTCTTTGACTATCCTCACCTCTGCTGGATTTGGGAACACACCCTGTATGTAGGAGTCCTTCTTGAAGCCTTATAAATACAATGCTTATAAATATTACAAAAGCAAAGTATTTTAAGAATATCATTGAAACAAGTAATAACATCTTTAGGCACAAGATTGAAAGACTTCAAACATGATTACAAATTGCTCCAGAGAAGGAACACTTTGCTGGTCTGATGGAGAACAAGAGAAATTCAACTGCTTCTAATTATATTGTTTCATGGAAAGTACCTATAATTGAACTAGAAAGCAGCCTTGTGAACTGCAGCAGGCAGGAGTGATGGGGTGGAGTGGAGTCAAGGAGGGTCTGCTCCTTGAAACTCAACCCAGGCACCCTGTATTTCAATTATGCCTGTCTCTCTGGGAAGCATTTAATTAAGTTACAAATGAATTTTCCTTGGAGAATGGCTAGTATGAATCTGTGGGTTTGCATTGATTTGTTTGTCCTTTTCTTTTAATTTTCTCTTTATTGAAATGTTCTGATTTGGTTTTCTCTGCATATTTCCTATTGTCTCAGCTCCTTTGTTGAAGAAACTGTAAGCACTCTAGGAAATGAATCCGAACATATGCTTATTTTCACTGTAGTATCTGTGCTGCACCCTGATCTGTTTAGGTGAATTCTTGGGGCATAGTTCTTCAGTAAAGACCCATAGATACCAGTATACCAATAAGAATCAGTGCTTCACTAGTTATTCCGCTTTCTTTCTCAGTAGAGGAGGAACACCAGTTCCATCTCTTCTGTGAGTATCAGGGTCCCATTGTATAGACCAAGCTCTGTTCTTCAAAATAAAAACCTTTGTTCAGTCACATTGATTAAATTAGCCCCTGGTCGTAGGTGTTCTTTATACAACCATTCACCATTAGGGCTGTGTGAAATTTTGCCAGGTGTTTCGGTTCAACGCTGTTTCAACTTGTTTTGAGCTCGGAACAGCAAAATTGAAATAAAACTAAAGGCTTTGAAACAGCCTTGAAATGAAATGAGGGCAGTCAAAATGTTTTGAAAAACTCAAAATGTTTCGAATGTTGAAGCTGGGCTTGCTTGCAGCTAAAGAGAAACTAAGGAGAGGGAAGGGGAAGAGAGGAGAAGGTTTGCTCTTATATTGACTGTGAAGCTGGCCAGTGACTGTGATCCTTCCCTGAGGTCCCTTCCAATCCCAGTGCTCTGGGGGAGGGACGGAAAAACGGTTGCTCCTTAACACACACACAGTCACACATCATGAGTTTTGCTCTGAACAGTTTGAGGTGCAGTTTCCCAGAACCCCCTGAACCTATCTCCTTGAAATTTGGCATGCTTCATGGCCTCAGTAGGGGCTACCGTCCTTGCAGTTTTCATCCCACTGTGCCTTAACACGCACACAGTCACACGTCACGAGTTTTGCTTTTCAGCAGCTTGAGGTGCAGTTTCCCAGAAACGCCTGCACCTATCTCCTTGAAAGCTGGCAGGCTTCATGGCCTCATCAGGGGCTACTGCCCCTGTAATTTTTACCTCCATGTGCCTTCACACTTACAAGTGACATGAGTTTTGCTGTCAAAACTTTGAAGTGCCCTTTCGCAGAAACCCCTGGACCTATCTCCTTGAAACCTGGCAGGCTTCATGCCTTCGGAAGGGGCTACCATTCCTGATGTTTTCATCCAAATCTGCCAAGAAATGACAAAAGTTATAGGCAGTTTCATGCTTCCCCATTATAACCTACGGGCAAAATGTTGAAACAGTGTTGAAACAGTGAAACGTTTTTGACAAAATGAAATGGAACAGCACTTCAACATTAAATGAAACTCGAAACAAAACACTGTCCCTTCGAAATATTGAAATGGAAGTCGAAATGAAATGATGCCGTTTTGCACAGCCCTATTCACCATCACCTGTTGGTTACTATTGTTGCTGGCATTCTCAAGAGAAAGAGGTTTCTACTAGAAGACAGTTTTTTAACATTGAAATGAGATGCGGTGGCATAAATGAGATATGGTGGCTGGAAACTACCAGTAGAAGAACTCAGTCTAAACATGAGGTGCATGTTCCTTCCAGTGATTAACCCCTGCAACAACTTATCTATGCAAGTCGTAGATTTGCCATTAGCTTTTTAAAAGATAAGCGGTAGCTAACAGAAGATGTATGTTTGATGCAGAAAATATTAGTGGAGGTTCTATGTCCTGCTTATGTAGGAGATTAGATGAAGAAATATTCATAATGACCTGGAAGCTTAAAAATCATAGAATCATAGAAAATTAGGGTTGGAAGGGGTTTCAGGAGGTCATCAGTCCAAAGCCCTACTCAAAGCAGGACCACCCCAAATAGATCATCCCACCCAAGGCTTTGTTTAGCTGGGTCTTAAAAACCTCCAAGGATGGAGAGTCCACCACCTCTCTGGGTAACCTGTTCCAGTGTTTTACTACCCTGCTTGTAAGAAAATTCTTCCTAATATCTAACCTAAACTTCTCTTGCTGCAACTTTGTTCGGTCATCTGCCACCACTGAGAACAGTCAAGCTCCATCCTCTTTTGAACCCTCCTTCAGGTAGTTGAAAGCTGCTATTAAATCCCCCCTCAGTCTTCTCTCTCTAAATTAAATAAGCTCAGTTCCCTCAGTCTTTCCTCGTAAGTCATGTCCCTCAGCCCTCTCACCGTTTTTATTGCCCTCCGCAGGACTGTCTTGAATTTGTCCACATCCTTTCTATAGTGGGGGGCCCAAAACTGAAGACAGTACTCCAGATGTGGCCTCACCACTGCTGAATAGAGGGGAATAATCACACTCTTACTGATGCAATCCAGTATGCCATTACCTTTCTTTGCAACAAGGGCACACTGTTGGCTCATATTCAGCTTATTGTCCACTGTACCCCCTGTGGCAGAAGGCAACCTCTGCTTCTCCCCAAAAACTCTGCTCTGAGACAGTTTGGTTAAGATGGGCCCAGCAGAGGATATACACCTTACCCTATCTTCATAGGAAACCCGAGCTGGATACATTCATGAGTGACCGGGGAAACCTGCTCCCTCTGCCTACGTGACTGGCATCACATACCTGGGTGAGGGGCTTGGGCTCTCTGGGGAGCTAGAGACGGTCAGTCTGCCAAGCTACTAGTGATGCATTTCAAATTGGTTGGCTGACAGCCAACAGGTGCTGGCTTCCCTTGGACTGGCTAAATGAGGTCATAAGGGCTATATAAGTTAAGGACTGCCCAGGAAGAGGGGGCAGCAGCCATGAGGAAGACTCAAAGAGAGAGAAGAGCTGTACCATCTGAAACTTGCTGTCTCTCTCAAAACTCATGATCAAGGAACTGCCTGCCTCCAGAGGGAATTTCCACCTGTCTCTGGATGATACTTGTGAGTTAGCTACCTGAGATCTAACTAGATATATAGTTTGCAGTAACTCAGATGTGTGATCAAAGGCTACCCAGCCATGCCAGTTTGCTCTGTGGGATTTCTCTGATATTGCTCTACCCTGTACCCTATTCCAACCCTACCCTTTGTAACCAATAAAGTTCTCCTTTGTACCTAGCATGGGAGACTTATTGGGTGTGGGTGTGGATTATGCCTTGGAGTCCCCTTGGTTCAGCTGACTAAGGAAGACTACTACTTGTGCTTCTGACTGAGGGAAGCACCCCCAAGTGCTTGAAGTGAGTCAAGTACCCTTGAGGGCTACTATGTCTGTGTTACCCAGGGGAAACAGAGCCAGAATCAAGCCCAGCCCTGAGGGGTGGCATTTTTTACCCCAGGCTAGCGGGTATGTTCCAGAAAGGGGGTCGGCCAGATGTGAGGCACCCCCAGGGAGGCACTCAGAGCCTGGAAAGCAGTCAGGCACAGTGAGGTGGGCGACTCAATGCAGGAGCACCCCGTACTGGCCCGCCTCACCCCCCAGGTCCTTTTCTGTAGAGCCACTGCCCAGCTCGTACTGATGCACGGGATTGTTCCATCCCATGCTCCATCCTCCTACAAGACTTTGCACTTGTCCTTGTTGAACCTTATGAGATGTCTTTTGGCCCAATGCTCCCATTTGTCTAGGTCACTCTGAATCCTAGCCCTATCCTCCAGCGTATCTACTACTCCCCCAGCTTGGTGTCATCTGCAGACTTGCTGAGGTTGCACTCTATGCCATCTTCCAAGTCATTGATGAAGGCATTAAACAAAACTAGCCCCAGGACTGACCCCTGGGGCATTCTACTTGATACCAGCTGCCAACTAGACATTGAGCCATTGACTCATTGACCTTTGAACCCAATGCTTCAGCCAGTTTTCTGTTCATCTTACAGTCCATTCATCCAACCTGTACTTCCTTAGCTTGCCTGCGAGAATGCTGTAGGAGACTGTATCAAAAGCCTTGCTAAAATCAAGGTTCACCACATCCACTGGTCTCCCCGCATCCATAAAACCAGTCACCCTATCATAGAAGGCAACCAATTTGGTCAGGCATGACTTGCCCTTGGTGTTAATTCATGCTGACTGTTCCTAATCACCTTCTTCTCTTCCAAGTGCTCCTCAAGGATTGCTTGAGGATCTGCTCCATGATTTTTTACAGGGATTGAAGTGAGGCTGACTGGTCTATAGTTCCCTGGATCCTCCTATTTCCCTTTCTTCAGTATGGGCACTACGTTTGCCCTTTTCCAATCATCTGGGACCTCTCCTGATCACCATAAGTTTTCAAAGATGATGGCCAATGGGTCTGCAGTTGCATCAGCCAACTCCCTCAGCACCTTTGGGTGCATCCTGTTTGGCCCCATGTTCAGCTTTTTTAAATAGTCCCTAACTTGTTCCTTTGCCAGTGCTGGCTGCTCCTCACATTCTTCCTAAACTGTGCTGCCCAGTATAGTAGTCTGGGAGCTGACTCTGCCTGTGAAGACTGAGGAGAAGAAGGCATTGAGCACTTCAACCTTTTCTACATTCTCTGTCACAAGGTTGCCTTCCCCATTCAGTAAGGGACCCACACCAGGAAGTTGTCCATAACACTCTCCAAAAACTTGCTGGATTACCTTAACACTACTGTATTCCTCTCCCAGCAGGTGTCAGGGTTATTGAAGTCCCTCAGGAGAACCAGGGCTTGGTAGGGAAACTTCTGGAAGTTGTTTAAAAAAAACCTCATTCACCACTTCCTTCTGGTCTGGTGGTCTATAGCAGACCCCCACCACAACATCACTCATGTTGCTCTCACCTCTGACCTTAACCCAGAGACTTTCAGCAGGCCTATCTCCAGTTTCATACTGGAGCGCTGAGCGATCGTATGGCTCTTTTACATAAAGTCCAACTCCTCCTCCTCTTTTCCCCTGCTTGTCCTTCCTGAACAGTTTGTACCCATCCATGACAATGCTCCAGTCATGCAAGCTTCCACCAAGTTGCTGTTATTCCAGTCATGTCATAGTGCTGTGACTGTGCAAGGACTTCCAGTATTTCCTGCTTATTTCCCAGGCTCTGTGCATTCATGTACAGGCACCTGAAGTAGGGGTGTACAAAGCAGGCCCTATTCAATTCAGATTTGGCCCAAATCAGGGACAGTGATTCAATTCATTGATTTGGATCACTGTCTCTGATTCAATTTGGCTGAATCCGAATCTGAAGATTCGATGCTGATTTGGAGAATCAGCAATTTGGCCATAGACACAGCTTTAAAAGGTTTTTCTACGTACCTCAAGGTACCAGCACAGCTTGTGACCACTGCAATGCTGAGGTGCATGGAGCATCCCACAGGAGTGTGGGGGGCCCTCCATGTGCTCAGTGGCGAATGCAGAAGTGGACCAGAAGTACTGGATGGAGTGTCCCACAGAAGTGCAGGAAGGTCCCTAGTGAGTTTGGCAGCAGACCCGGAAGTGGACCAGAAGCACTTCTGTGTTTGCCGGGGAGCATGCTGGCCCTCCGCTCCCCACCCCCCTCTGGCTCAGCGATTGGCCATAGGGGGAACCTGGGTGCTCCCCAGACCCAGGAGGCACCAATCACCGAGCCGGGGGAGGGGTACGGGGGGGGGGCCCTCCAACATGCTCCCCGGTGGACCCAGATGTGGACTGGAAGTGCTTCTGGTCCACTTCTGGGTCTGCTGCCGAACACATTGGGGACCTCCCAGTGCTTCTGTGGGATGCTCCATCTGCCCCACCCTTGCAGCGCTCATGAACTGCCTGCTACCTAGAGGTATGTAGAAAAAACGTTTAAAGCTGTGTCTGTCCAAATCTCTCTGAATCAATTTGGAGGGTTCCAATTTGATTCGGAGAGATTAAAGGGTCCTCTGATTTGATTTGGATTTGGAGATTCAGCCAGCAAATCTGGCCAGATCTTTCCCAAATTGAGTCAGGGACTGAAGCTTCACACAGCCCTTGTAACTAGTTGATTGTCCTGATTTCTCAAAAAGAATGAGAACACCTCTGCTGTTGCCCCCTCCTGCTTGCTCTTTCTCCAGGTCATCCAGTCCCCCACTTACCTCAGGGCTTTGGTCTCCATCCCCCAGTGAACCTAGTTTAAAGCCCTCCTCACTAGGTTAGCAAGGCTGCCTGTGAAGATGCTCTTCCCTCTCTTCGTCAGGTGGATCCCATCTCTTCCCAGCAATACTTTTTCTTGGAACAACATCCCATGGTCAAAGAAGCTAAATCCTGCTGGTGATACCATTTGCACAGCCAGGTATTGATCTGCAGAATGCACCTGTTTATGCCCAGGCCCTTTCCCTTGACTGGAAATCTGTGAAAGAAGGACAGAAGACGAATGTACTGAAGAGACTGAACTCTTCTTTTCCCCCACTAGGTGACCTGGCAGTTGGACATTCCAGGAAGCCTTACCTTGCTGTTACTTGTACTGTCTTTCCCTTTAGCTGCTATTCCTCCTCAGGGAATACAGGGGGATTTCCCTCCTATCCACTATGGATAAGATCCTGACCTGCATCCTCCTGAACCACCTTTGTCCCATCGCTGAGGAGATGCTTCCAGTGCAGCTTCCAACCATCCTGGGGTACTGCGGACATGGTTTTTGTTGCCAGGCAGATCCAAGAAAAATGTCAGGAGCAAAATCAAGAACCTGCCTTCATTGACCTGACCAAGGCATTCAGTTCCTTAAATCGTGAAGCTCTGTGGACCATCCTCCAATGTCTTGCCTACCCTCTGATGTTTGTCACCATGCTGAGGCTCTTGCATGATGATATGACTGCCCCTCTCCTGAGTGGAAGATCTGAAACCAAGTCCTTCCACATCCGGACTGGGGTCAAACAAGGTTGTGTGATCACCCCCGTTCTGTCCACCATCTACGTGACCATCATCATCCACTTCATCTGAGATGATCTACCATCCAGCGTCAGTATCCAGTATCGACTGGACGGGAAGCGTTTCAATCTTGGGCACTTCCGGGCAAAAATGAAACTCACCACCAAGGACATCCTTGGCCTTCAGTTTGAGGACGATTGCTGCATGTTGGCTCACTCCGCACAGGATGTGCAAGTGACTTTAGATCTCTTCAATGCTTTGTATAAGAGACTTGGCCTGTCCTCGAACATCGCCAAGACAAAGGTTCTCCACCAACCCTCCCCAGGCCTGCTGGACATCCCTTGCGCTGTCTAGATGGGGAGGCTCTGCAGTATGTGGAGCACATTCCATATCTCAGCAGCCACCTCTCTCAACAGGCTGCCATTGATGAAGTCTAGTACCAGGTCAACTGCACCAGTGCTGCCTTCTTCAAGCTGCAACAAGGTGTCTTCAAAAACAGAGATCTTCAGAAGTTGATGAAGGTCCTGGTTTGCAAAGCTGTTGTGCTGACCACCCTCCTCTACTGCGGTGAAAGCTGGACCATCTACTGATGCCACATTAAGACCCTCAGTAGCTTTCACCAGTGGTGCTTATGACGAATCCTGGGATTCAAATGGGAGGACCACCAGACCGGTGCAAGTGTCCTCCATGAAGCTGCGTCCACCAGCATCTAAGTTTTGCTCTTGAGAAATCAACTTCAATGGATGGGTCACTGCATCTGGATGTCTGAGAACTGCCTCCTTCACCAGATTCTCTTTTCCCAGCTCTCCGTTGGCCAATGCTCAAAGGGCAGTGAAAGGAAGTGGTAAAAAGTCACACTCAAGGTCACCCTCAAGCATGGAGGCATTGACACCAATGGCTGGGAGCAAGCTGCTGACTGTTCAGTGTGGTGCCACCTGGTCCACCAAGGCGCGCACCATGTCAAGGCCCAGTGATTCAATACTGAGGTGGAACGGCAGCAGTGGAGGAAAGAGGAGACCAGACTGGGGCTGCAAATCCCACTTCCCCACACAACAACATGCCCCCTTTGCTGAAGAATGTGTGTATCCAGAATCGGGCTTCTCAGTCACCTGAGGACCCATCAAGCCTGATGGCCATCATCCTTGATTCCGAGGGACTGCCAATGACAGTTGATAGAGTTGACATTCTCTAGTGGAAGACACCCTGGCCTCAATATTATTCAAAAATGAAGTTTTAAAAGTGTAAAGATAAATGTTTTCTTCAAGTGCCTACTTTACACCTGAAAATATGAAACTCGATCTACATATTTTTGCCATAATGGTCTGAGAACTTATCTCTTCCTTTGTGTGTGCTGTAGTATGTGGAACCATATACATTATGCAGTTAATTTCTTGATGATATCATGTTTGCCTTTGAAGTAGAGATGAAGTTCCCTCTGGATATAAATATGCAACATTTGCAATTGAGAAAAAAGTCTTTCTTGAAGCAAGTATATTTGTTTATGTCAACTGAATATTCCAGCCAGTTTTGTCAGAGGAGGGAGGTTTAGACGTTTATGGGATTCCTTTCTTGGTCAGACTTTTCTGTATGGGCGAAGAGCAAAGAAACCTGTTAGCAGGATCCTCAGTGCCTGTTCCCAATGACATCAGATTTCAAGACAGTGCAGAAATGGAATTGAATCATTGGTGACTGACAAAAAAAGAGCCACTAACTACCTAATTCAAACATATGGGGCAAAAATATACCAGTGTGGCCTTTGCCAATAACACAAATTTTAAATTAAATTAGCTTGTTTATATCAAACTTTTTTTCCTTAAATTACATTACAAAATGCTTCTGTTTAAGGTAGATTAAATTAAATGTGGGGCCTGAATACCAGGAGGTCCAAACAAGAAATTGCATTTTCAATTATATGGGCAGGGCCATGTCAGAAAAAATCCTGTTTCTGATCTGTCAGCTGGAGAAGCTGATTCATTCTGAGTCAGTCTTTTGCGCTTGAGGACTTTGGTTCTTGGTTTTTTTCTTCATTCTTGAGTCCATCCTTTCTTGCTGCCCTGTACATTACCATGAAGTCTCATGGCCAGAACATCTAATACAGGGGTGGGCAATTATTTCAGCTGGAGTGCCACTTAACTCGTTTTAATGAGCTGTTGAGGGCTGCACGCACATAATCTTTTAGAAAATATAATTTTAACAAGTTATAGATTAAAAACAAGTCATACTAAAATATCCCCCCCATCTACTGTAATGTATTTTAATTTTATTTAAAAAAATATTTTTGCCCCATTTTGTTTTTTGAGTGGCATATATAGAGGCAATTGCATAATAGCTCAAAATATATCTAACTTGTGTATAGTGAGTGTGGGGGAGTATGGGGCGGGGTGTATGTGTGGGGGGGTGGCCATGTGCTAGATCCCAGGAGCTGGCTGGGGGTGAAGGGAGGGTGGGGGAGCAAGGGGTGCATGCAGCAGAGCTCACCAGGGCAGTGCAGATGCAGATACAATCCTCCCTCCCCGCCCATCCAGCCCACAGCTTTCCATGTGGGGATGAGCCTGGCCTACTCCCTCTTGGGGCAACCTGCATTTCCTGGAGGGGCTGCTTCCAGTGCAGTTGAATTGAGAACTGTGTGGCTTCCCCTGCCTTCAGCAGCATCTCCTCCTGATGCTGCTGTGACACTCTGGGTGTGGGGGAAATGGCAGCCAGGCAGCTCCGGCTCCAGCTCCTGGCTGCCTTCCACACACTCCGCCCACATGGCACAATGAACAGCCACCTGCAGGCAGCTGAATGGGGGATGGCAGCCAGCAGCTGGAGCTGGATCCCTGCGTCGTGGGGCAGGAGCCGCCCAGCTGCAGCTCCCCCACCTTACCTGATTGAGCATATGGTGCCCAGCATGAGTCCCCATGGCCACTGTTGCTTCCCTACACTGCCTGCTGCCTGGAGCAGTGAATGCATCGGGGCAGGAGAAGAAGCCTCTGGAGGCACGGGGAGCAGAGCAGTACCCAGGGGGCTGGGGCTGGAGCAGATGGGAATGTAGTGCAGGCTGCCTCAGGCAGGAACAGACAAGGCTCAGCCCCTTGTGCAGCACCATGGGGGCAGGCATGGGCAGATCCAATCAATTGGCAGGGACCCACCCTCAGGCCAATCAGTTGGTGGTCTGGATCTGTCCCGCAGGTCCTATTTTGCTAATAGTATGTGTTGGGATACGGTTACCATTATCGGTGCTGAACTCCATTCCAGATGTAAGGACCATCAACTCTGAAATGGTACATTGGTTTTTCTCCTTCTGGAGATGTGGGGTAGGCACTCATACTACTTGGATGTCTCCTTGTTTTCTACCAAATGTCATTGTTTATTTTCATTTACCTTAAGGAAGTTAATCTTTCTCTTTCACATATTGTTGTGGGTTGGCTGTTTGCATGCATGTAGGAGACACGATAGAATAATGCAACAAGTATTGGACTGGGACTTGGGAAGCCTACGTTGCATTCCCAGGTTTGCCAGTCACCTGCTGGGTGTTTTGGGGCAAATCAATTTTTAGTACTTCAGTTTTCCCACCTATAAAATGGGGATAATGTTATTGGTAAAGTGCTCTGAGTACTTGAAAGTGCTTTGCTGAAAAGCACTAGGTAAGAGGTAGGTATGCTACTATTATCTAAAACACAGAATAATCCCATACATAGCTCAAGTTTATCTTCTGTGCTGACCTTCTCTGTCTACTGTGGAACATAGCCATTCTTTGAATTTTACAGGTGAATCTGGTTCTCTTGCATGTAGTCATTTTATGGTACTAGCTAGAGGTAGGTGTAAGACAGGCAGATGCTACTCAGACATAACCTTTCCAATACAGCTCAGACCTCACTCACAAGGATTTTTGCTGTCCCCTCCTATTTTGGGACTGCTACCTCTGTCAGAGTCTCTGCTGTAATGTGGACCTAATTTTTCTGTAGGAATAAAGGAGTTCTATCAAACCTTAGGCCAGATCCTTTGGTCTGTTTGACTTCTGCTAAGTGCAGGATCTGTGGTGGGAGAGTAAAAGTGTTTTGAAGCTCCTTTTGTGTTTCTCTGATCCTGGAACCAGATATGAACCAGGATAATCAGCCCCTCAAGCAAGGTAGGGCATATCTACATGGCAAAATTCAGTGCTGTACTGAAATACTTAAGCTGGCTTTGGGACCAGAAGCAGTAGAGTTGCATCAGCTTGGTGATACTTTCAGTGAATTAGCTCTGCCTGGTCTGGACTAGTTCAAGTGTCTCTGTCTATCATTGTGTTGGGCACACACAGCATTAAAGCATTGTCAGAGCTGGTTCAGGTTATGCAGATGATAACAATCCCAGATCACTGGTGTGCTCTGTCTGCTTCTGTCAGTCCTGGGGTGGGGAAGAGATGACTTAACACCAGCAAGGATTTGCTTTTGCAGGTGAAATGTTTGTTTGCTTTGTTAAGTGCCTCTCCATCCACATCACTCCTCTCCCACAATACTGAGGGAACAGAGCAGATGCCAAGGAACTGGCCTTCAACCTATTTTTTGAACCTAGACCTCCAAAGGACCCAGAACTACTGTGCAAACTATTAGCTTTTATTTTGATTTTCCTACCATTTAACCAGGGCAGTGTTTCTCCTGAGGACTCTTTTCCGTGTCAGTGGAGTGTGTATTTGCTTAAATTTTCTATTTGAAAAGTATATATTCATTTTCTTTCTCTCACTCTGTCTCTCTTTTCAAGTGTGAAGTATTTACCCCTTAGGACCCCTTTAATTAAATTTCCATCAAACCCCTCTGTAGCCAAAGAGCTAGGCCCAGACGGTGTAATCAATACTGTCCCACTCTGTGCTGCAAATCTGTACTCTGCCACTGTGACAAGAACATTCCCTGAGGCTGCTCACTGAAGGGTTAATGCAAAACTGCTTTGTTGGATTTATAACTCACACCACACGTGCAGTGCCTGACAACTGTCTTTCATTTAGAGTTCAGAATCCTCTTTATTTTCTGATAATTGAAAACTGTATTTTTCAAAAGACACGCACAACACCATGAGATAGATGATGGCCAAACTAATTCACTAGTCTGTGTGTACAAGGCAAGGGAAGTGAGTCCAAGCTATGAAAGTAAAAAAAAAAAAAAAAAAGTCTTTTTAAATCAGATTATTTCAAAAAATGTGCAAACCAAGTTATCAGTTTATAAATACACCTTGTAAAGAGTCTAGCATTCAAATACTACCCATGCAGCTGCCATTCTGCATCCAAGAGCTAAAGAATCATGAAGCTCCCAGTGCCGTTGTACCCAGAAGAGTGTGTCTACAAAAATGACAGGCAGGTTAAAACTGAACGTAGATAGAGTTTCAGATCTACCCTCACCACTGAAGCATCTGGGTGCCTTCCAGTAGTGCCTTGAGCAATGTGATTAATCTTTTGATTTTTTGTCTCATCCTCTTCCCCAGGGGACAATAGTGTGTGTTGTATAGCGTTTTGTTTTGGTAGGGCTTTAGTCTTTGAGGCTTTTATTTTCTCAACATTTTATAGTTCTTCCTGCATAATGACCCCCAGATCCAACTTGCTCAATTTACAAAGCAACTGATAGCTTTTCTATAACTATAAGGCCTAGTCCGGGGCCTGAAAAATCCAGCTGCACCCGTACTGCCCCTTATATTGTCTTAATAATAATTAAATTAGACCTTTGTTGGCAACTCATCAGGCAAAAGGAAAACTAACTTACTCTCCCATAGCTGACTAGGTTGTGCAGCACTTGTGAACCTCTCAGCTTAGTACTACTAGTAAGTTTGGCATCTCTGAACACACACAGGGAAGCAATTCTACTGAGAAAGGAGGAAGCATGTTTACAAAGGGCAAATGGAAAAATGTATATTAATTCAATTTTCAAATGTTCCTATCCCATTTAAACACCCAAGTCTCACTGACTTTCAGAGGGCTTTCAGCTTTTTGAGTGACCTGGTTTGTTGTCCTTGTGGGGAAGTTAGGGTACAGTGATTTACAGGAAATAACTACTCCCCAGTGACGACTCTAGGCCGTACTAAATGCAAGGTAGCTTGCTCCAGTTTAGTATCCACTAGTAATGTCCACACAGGGAATTTGCACAAGAGTGGATGCATCTACACAAGATGCTAAGAGAGCAGTAGACTAATTCAATTGTGCATTAGGACTTCACGGTGAAAACCATGCTAATGTGCAGTAGATTAGTCTACTGAGCATTAGTGTCACATAAAAGATATGTGCCTGCACTATTGTTCTGTACTGCCAGTTACAGTGCATTAGGTTACACACATGCTAACCTTAATGTGCCATAATTTCAGCACATTAATGCACATATAGACATGCCCAGTAAGTATTACCTGTAAATACTAGCTTACTATACACCAGCCTTCCCAAGTGGACAAACCCTACATGATTAAAAACATTTGGGTGGAAGTCAGTGAAACTTATGTGCTGAAATGACATGGATTTTTTTTTTTAATGGACTCTGTGTACATGCTATCAATACTTATGATTACAAGATTGAGTAACTGCATCAAAACACCCATTTGGAAGGGCAGTTGGCTAGTCTGTATAAGTTTACCAAGCAGCTGTAACCAGAAGAGTGACTCTGTAAATGTGACAGACAAGTTCTGTTACAGTCTATAGAGAGTAAATGCTATAGATGCAATAAATTTGAGTTGGTCTAATAAAAGATATCAGATTTACCCAAAGAAACTTGTCTGCACATGGGAGCAATTAAAATTCTTTATGAACACCATTAATCCAAAATCTCCTTCTCAAATTCCCTTTAAAGAGGTTGTCGTTATTTCTTACAGCAAACTTCCAATACTAGAACTTAAAATGCTTCCATGTGTGTCATGCATGATGAGCATCCCATACACATGCAGAGAAACTATTACATGAACTATGCTGAATTAGTTTACTTCCCCTTTGCAGAAATGACAGCTTTGTGCTGCTAAGTGACAGTCTGTGTCTTAGCCTAGCTAAACCTCAGTAATTGATTCACAGCCTCTTTTGCTGGTTTCTAGATTTTGCAGAGTTTGTATTCCTGGGTCTGTTCCTTACTGAGATGTCCTTGAAGATGTACGGACTGGGGCCAAGAAATTATTTCCACTCCTCATTCAACTGCTTTGACTTTGGGGTAAGCTGACATCAGCTTCACAGGCTAACTGTGAGTGTAAACTTTCTTTATTGAACAATGGGTGATTGATGGTGATGGTGGGAGGCCAAAGGTGAATCAGTTACTATTCTTTGACTGCCTTTTGTAAATCGGGTACAGCAACACACAATAAGAAAACTTACTAATCACAAAAGCACATCTAAATAAACTTGCAGTAAATATTTTCCTTTTAAGAAGCCTGATAAGGAGAACTAGCTTCCTGTATAAATTATGTAGTAGAAGATCACAGGGATATTTTCATCAGCAGTATCAGTAAATGCTCTGGTTACTGTGAGATAACCTGCATTTTAAATGGAGAGAGTTTCTTTTTAAAATATTTCCCCTTTTTCTGTTCCCTACCATGCAATCAATCAGACACTTGCCACTCAAAATAGTTGGTGGTGATTTTCAATTTTGAGTTCTCAGTGCTAAACACACAAACCCATAACCAGGCGTCACTAATAAAAGTAGTAGCATTTGGGGGAGCTGCTGAGCATATGACAATGATTTAAAGACTGGTGCACTGCACCTGTAAAAATCAAGCCCTTGTTTGGGTGTCTAAATTATTTTGGATGGATTTTAATGCTTGTCTTCAACCACTACAATTTAAAAGTTCAGGAAATAAATACCCAATGATTGGGACAATTTGAGTAGGGTTTTGAAACTATCACGTGGTATAGAAGGAGAGTCATGAATTTAGTCCCCCAGCAAAAAAATCGTACATATTTAACAAAATCTACAGTGGTCTACACTGCTTGCAACAGTTACTGAAGTTTTGGGGGCAATTACTGAAGAATACTTCATGTTCTTTATGATGTTGGGGAATAGTTAGTTAATCATTTATGAAAGCAGTTTTTATTGTTTACTCCTCCTTTATTTACAATTAAATGTAGGGCCTGATTTAACACTGGCTGACCCTCACTGTATTTACACTAGTACAAAACTGTAGAAGTGCACTGACAAATCCAGCTCAGATTCCCCTCCATCTAGTAATCTACTGCTTCACCCCTGATGCCAGTACAGAAAGATACAGTGATATCTGAATGAGTACCTGGTTATGCAGGATGCAGTCATTGCTGTGCAACATGCCACAGTTGCTCAGTACTTATGATGACAGAGAGTATAACACTCAGATCCTTGTGTTTCAAAGCCAGAGGTCCTGTCCCCCTTCAGCTAAAAGGTAATCTTGGTTACATATGAACAGTATAAAATCCATGACCCATAGTTAATCCATTTTGATTCCAGTAAAGACAAATCTGTGCTGGCAACTTTTGCTTGTTAAGTTGGGCTAAATTGGCTTCACAGGGGTTCACACAACTTCTGTCATATTTAATGAGAATTGTGTACCTAAATCCAAACCCAGGATCTGTCTGCAATATTTCCTGTCTTGTACACTAACCCTGAAACTCAAGGTGCAATTGCCATTCTCTCCACAATCATGGGCTAGGGACAGACATTACACATAAACCAGTTTAAGTGATCAGAAGCTGGTTTAAACCTGTAACAGAACAGATGTGCACGGCACATAAACCATTTTGAAAAAGGCTGAAACTGGTTTGAGATAAACTGGTTTGACTCAAATCCATTAAGTCTGATACTACATTGAATGACTGAATGTAGTATCAGTCTTAATGGATTTGGGTCAAACCAGTTTATGCAATGCCTTTCCCAGACCCCTCCCTGGTTTAAGTTAAACCAGGTTCCCCCAGCATGCTCTCTGGGCTGGGCGGGGCTCTCTGGCTGGAGCTCTGGCAGAGAATGCAGGTGTCTGCCTGGCTTCCCCCTGCTCCTCCCCTCCCCTCACAAATCCTTGCTAAGCAGGGATCCCCCATCCCCTTTGCCTTACACAGACACCTCTCAGCATTAGCTAGCAGAGCACATGCTGGCAACGGTCCGTGCTGTGGGAGACTAGACAAAGGGAGACAGGACAGGCTTAGGGCTCTTTGGAGCTAATCAACACTCCTCCCCCAGCTCAACACTGTAGAAGGGAAAGGAGGGCTGCTCTAGCACCTCCTGGCCTCTAGCCTGAGCCACTGCAGGCATGTGCCTACATTTTGTCAGTCCAGGGGGGGATGTCTGTACAGTTACAAACTGATTAAGTCTAGGCAGGGTTGACTAACCTGCAAAGGTTGAATCAGTTAAGCCTCAGCCTTTTTGAATGTCTGTCCCTACCGTCTGTGTCCGTTTAGGGTGGGAGGAGATGACCTAGGGCATCTCACGTCTTTTTGTCAGTTCTCCTGGGTGATGGTCTTTAGACTTGTGCACACTGATAATGGTTCCCTTTCCCCATTGACTGACTATTTCTTCACTGCTTTCAGAATCTCAGAATTGTGCTATTAGATCTCATTTTGCCTTTGGCAAGTGCACCCCCTCCCTGTCCTCCAGATTAATCATCATAGCTGACATTACAACTTGGCATTCTTAGCAAGGAAACCAAGGATGTATTAGGCTAGTGATTTGGTCCTAGAAGTTCTTTGTAGAACTAAATGAGGCACTCTCAGGGTAAGTCTGTGTAAGGCATCAGGTGTGTCATCACTCTCATGTGAAAAACTTTGCTCTGCAGGGCCTGTGATCCATTACCTTTCACTGCTTCTTCAAGGAAGAGGAAAATAAACCTTAGTCAAGCATAATATCTATTTTGAATTCTAGGGATCATTCAGGATACACAGTGCTTAGGACTAGAGTTGCAGATACAGCTTCACAGTTCTGCAGCAGCAAACTGCAGCAGAAATGATTCTGGGTGCAATATTGCATCTATAGTCACTAGCGCACATAATATAAAAGGTGCAATATTGCACCTGCAGTCACTAGTACCCATAAGGTAAAGATATCTGTGTCATCCCTTTGGGGCATAATTCATGAAGGTTATCTAAACTAAAGACACCAGGTCCTTGTCTGAATCTGAAAAATAGAAGACCTGACAAAAAAACCGTGGTCAAGGACACACATTGTGGCTGAGATTTTCAAAGACAGCTAAAGAATATGACACCCAACTACCATTGAAAATAAATGGGAGTTAAATACCCAGCAACCTGACTGTTTTGGAAATCCTAGGTGGGGTGAGCTGTGCCAAGAAAATTAGTTAGATTTTTAAGACTTATAATTAGGCATTTGATTTCTTTGCTTCATTTTTGCCTTATATTCCATCCTAGTGAAAGGTGCTCTATTCACAAAAGAGGGACTGCACCATAAGGTCAGGCTGTCTCTCATGATATCTGCTAGTTTCCCCTTCATGTATTTAAAAAAACTCATTATTATTCACAATGCTGCATCCACAAGGAAGAGACCTTGTACCTGATCTTCAGGGACAGATGATTTAGGAATTTTATATTAAACACAGAACAAATCCACCAGGCCCATCTGCTTTCCTTCATGCCTTACTCAGTGTAGCATTGGTTATAAGCTCTGCAGACTGCAAGTCCCCTAAGGGAGGCGGGGCTGATCTTTTTCTAATTCTTCTTCTAAAGGAGAACCTACTGGGAGCCTATATCTAGCTGTGTGTCTTCCCCTCACCCACCTTCCCTCCCCAAATTAATTCAGTTTCTTCAGCCTCTTTGGAAAAACACACAATTCTCTAGTTTGACAAACCATTGGGATGAAACAGTTCAAATGCAAAACAGAAAAGCAACAAAACAGAAAGGCATTGGCCCTGTGAGAAATAGCCCCTGAGGGTCTTTTGTGGAATTACTCCCAAGAGGTCATTTTAATATGGCACAAAAATTAACTATGAGTTTGCAACTCAGATCTGAAGGAAGTTATTTACTGATACAAAATGGATCCCTGAGACTGATACATTATAAAGGAGCGGAGACTTTCTTAAATCCTTTGATTAATTCTTCTAATGGTAGCAAGTGGATGAGTGATTGGGAATATACAATGCCCTTTTGTTTGTAGGACTTCTTGAACCAAGGAATTATTGGGTGGCATTTCCCTTTCCCTTCACCTAAACCAGTTTTAGCTTATCAGCAGACTTATATTGTGCTAAAAGGGACCTGGAATTTTGTATCCAAATGGAGTGTCCAGACTGTTGACAATCTCATACCATTGCTCAGAGTGTAGTACAGGTACAGGTTTTTTGTCTGTTCATCATGGTTTTCCATAAAACTCCATGGATTTGGTATAACAACCCTCCCTCTTCCCCCCCCCCCCAAAAAAAAAAAGAGAAATTGCGAAGAAATGTCCATATTCTCTTACCATTTAAGCAGTGACCAAATTACTTTTACTGGATTTACTTGAATATAAAATGACCCCCAATAATTAGATACTATATAAGGAAAATGTATAAATTTGTTATAATTTTTCAGGTATAGAATCTAATTATTGGAGGTTTGCTTTGGATTAATCCCCCTCCAACTGCTACAGCACAGAAAATAAATTGGGCGGGGGGTGCTCACTTATCCTCTGCACCCTACCCTACAATTCCTTCCTCCTTCCTTACTGTTACACCCTGCTCTCGCTAGGCACACGGTAGTGAGGTCCAAATTTGAAAACACTGAACTTGAAATAAACATACTTGTAGTAATTTGTATATAAAAAAAAATGATTGCAGATACCCATAGACTTGGTTCCTCTGGAACTCTTGCATTTTAACTTTCTGGAAATGGCTGCAAATTTTAGTACAGGTACTCCATAAACACACTTTTAAGCAGCACTTTTTTACCAACTTTTATGAAATGCAAAATATATACTTTTAAAATCTTGTTTCCAAGGCCAGATCAGTTCTGAATTAAGTGCAATCCTTTACTGGCCTCTCAGCCTTCTAGAACCTGCATAGTATATGAGTTGTTATGACAGCCTCTGATGAGCTGCTGGTCTGATCTGGGTGGGCTGCAGCTGAAATGGGGAGAGCCTTGGCTCTGAGCTCTCAGTACAGTGGCCAGTGCACCAGAGCTGGAGATAGTGCTCCTGGAACAGTGTGGCTATGGATTTTGCACCCTTTCAGGCTGGACTGTAGAATTACAAAGCTAAAGCTATTGTCTCTGAGAGTTTAGGGTTTTTCTTGCTAATTCCCTGAGTATGCAAACTGTATTGGCAGTCCCCATTAGAATCCCATCAGACTTCAAAATCTATCTCTCTTTCAGTCCCTGGGGAACCCAAGCCATGGCTGGCTGAACAACTGTTTTTCCTTCTTAAAATGTATTATTCTTGCAGGTGATTGTGGGGAGTATTTTTGAAGTTATCTGGGCTGCAGTGAAGCCTGGTACCTCATTTGGCATCAGTGTATTGAGGGCTCTTCGACTGCTGAGGATTTTCAAAGTAACCAAGTAAGTGTGGGATTCCATTTACTCCCTTTGGATATTTAACGCAGTGTGAATATTCACATAATTACCATATAAGCAGCAGTGTTCCCTGCTTGCCTTGCATACTTACAGAGCCATTGAGAATATTGGTCAATGTTGCTGTCTCAGGCTGCCTTGTTCCAGCATGTCTGATGCAAGTCTTAACACAATCTGTGGCTAGCATACTGGGCCATCAGTGCTACAGCTATGCAGGCCATACTGACTAAGATACCCTACTACTGTAGGATGAGATTAAGTTGAACTGATGCCATAGCAAAGGCACTTGCATTGCCACTGCCTTAGAGGAATGTCCTGAGGCCCATAGTTTCCAAGTAAAACTTGGTGGCCAAAGCTTTTCACTTGTTCTTTCTTGAGTGTCCAATTAACGTTCATTGGAATGAACCACACACCTCTTGGGGAATGTATTAATCTATTTAGAACAACATGTGCAGGCTGTTAGAATTGTTACTATAAAATTAATTGTTATAATTACTTCAAATATTTGGGTGGTCATGCTGGTTTGGTTTTTTTCATCAAATGAATTTACTCATCCCTTCTTTTTAATTATCTATTTGTTTTAGCAGAAGGAGAACAAAGGGATTTACAAAGGGAAATCTAGTTTTTTTAACTTGGTCAGATTCTGAACTTGGATGCTTAAATTAGCCAACTGGCATATATAAAATTACCATTGAAGTACCTGTATATTTCTCTGGTCATTCATGTGCACAGTTCTGATATCCTTTAGGCCATGGGTGGGCAAAATGCGGCCCGGGGGCCAGATGCAGCCTGCCAGGCCATTCTATCCGGCCCACGGGGCCCCTAAAAATGTAGAAAATTAATATTTATCTGCCCTGGGCTGCCTGTCATGCAGCCCTTGATGGCTTGCCAAAACTCAGTAGGCAGCCTTCTGCCCAAAATAATTGCCCACCCCTGCTTTAGGCCATGTAGGATTAGCTGAATTAACATATATTGGTCACTTTGTAGAAACAATTTTTAAATACAAGTGTCTGAGGAACTCCAGACTTTCATACATTGTCAGATGATCAAGAGACCAGGAAAAAAAAAATCTTAAAATTATAAGCAGACATGTCCAGAAGGTACTTAGTCAAACCAAATTTTTGATAGCCTGTAGGTGAATGATTCCACCTGTCTTAATAAAGTTGTAGCAATTAATTACCAGCAATGAAGTTAGCCCAAGCCCACAAGAGTTTATAAACTTTTTTGGACTCCATGTAGTGCTTTCTTTTAAGAGTTTTAAATCTATTTATAAGTTAAGATGATATTTCTGCTATCTTTCACCAGCTTTGAACAATTGAATATTTCAGCTAAAGGTATGATTTTATACAGCCAAGACAAGAAGTCAGTAGAATCATTTCACATATTACCAGAAAGTCAGATACCCTGCTGTCTTGCAGCATACTGGCTGAAATCAATGTAAAAAATCCCACTAGCTCAATTGAAGCTAGGATCTCACTCAGTACCTTAAAAATTGCTGCCTAGGAGCATAGACCGTTCTCTGTGTAGGTACAGGACCTCTTGGATTGGTTGACGTTTCTGGTACACAGTCTGGTGTCTGACTGGCCATGTTGATGAGGAGGCACTTCCCAGGTCCAGCACAGCTGGCTGCAGGATAGTTTAAAAAGTTAAAAGGGAAAGAGGTACAAAGACTGCGTTACTTCTGTCCAGTTCTCATTACAGTTTCTCCCATGAAAGCAGCTTCACCCTGTGCAAATTCTTTCCTCTTTCTCTAGCTTTGACTGCAGACTTTCTCTGATGCATCCCACCCTTGGATTTTTGCCTCTCATTCCTTCAGCAGAAGGCAAAGGCATGCCACCCTGCTTTGAATAATTGGGGGTATTAAGCTTTTTGATTCAGAGGCCTATTCCTCCGCTTAGCACAAGCAAGGAAGATTGCAAAAGGCAGAGCAACATGATGGTTAGAAAGTTAAATTACAGCAGGCTGAAAAGGTCACAGCAGGATGGCACATCACTACAATGAGTGGGAATACAGCCGAAGAGGCATTGAAATTCAGAGAGAGGAAGATGAGAAAATAGCTCAACATAATTTCCTCCTTGTCATGACAGAACTGTAATGGTAACTGGCAACTGTAGAAATTTAACTCCTAGTTAGAGCCTGGGGGTCTATAATCAGCCATGGAGGGGTGCTGAAATAACTGATGTGTGCTGAGGCGTTTTCAGGATAACCTGGCACCTGTCCTATATCTCAGGTTAACTGAGATATAGCAGCTTGGGCATTGCACCAAGTTTCGCTTGGTTCATGTCGGTGCAAAGAGACTGCGGAAGGTCCCACGGAGTGCTTCCTAAACCACCTCTCTCCTTCATGTAAAATCAGTTCATCCCTTTTTACTATCAAAACCTGGCCAGGCTCAGTTTCAGCTGCTTGAGTTGTAGAGGCTCTGAGTCTATGAAGTTCTCCCAAAAATCCACGCTGCTGGCTGTATGCGACAACCCACTTCTTGGAGACACAGTGGGGATGGATGAAGCACAGATGCAGGTTCCTGTTGTGTGGACAGTTAATAGTGTGACTACTCAGATCTATTTATGTTCACTTCTGTTCACCTTTGGCACTTGTGAGACTTGCACTGGTGCAACTCTCAGAGCCACATGATGGGACAGAAGGTGGTCCTTTTTCCCTAGGAAAAGAATGGGAAACCTGAAACTGAGAAAAGACCTGGAAGAGCAGGTGAAACAGAGTCATTATGAGCGTTTATGGAAGCCAGCTTCCCCTGGGGGAGCTGCTCACAGGTGCCGAAGAAGGGCAGGAGATGAATCCATGGGCACCATTTATCCTCACATACAAGCAGCTGCTCTGCAGTGAGGGCTCCAGATCCCAAGCCTCCCCCAGACCCCAGCTGAAGGAGGTGCAGGACAGAATTGCTGGGCAAGTTGCCATAGATACTGGGCTCCATATGGTAGCTTTCAGGTCTAGATTAGGGCGGCAACAGAAGTAATTGGACAAAAAGAGTTGGGAGAGATACGAAAAAAAAAAATCCTGCTGAGGATCCTCTACTGATCAGAAAGCCTTTCACAGTCAGCATATAAAATGGCTCTAAATGACCATTTCGCAATGTCTGCTCTAACCGTGTTGTTTCTCAAGCCTGTCTGTCTAACAGGAGATTGTTAAAAGGAACTTATGCTTTAATAGCTCTTTCTGCATTTTCTGATTCATTAGTTTTCCTAATATAAATGCTCCCTGCTTCTTCTCAGCAGGACAATAAAACAAAGAGAAAGTGCCACTTCTGAGCACCCTCTCAGGACCTCCATTATGTAGTGTGCCTCTCCGCTCTGTGCGTGTGTGCATGCACGTGTACGCTAAGGGTTGTAAGGGAGGGGAGCAGTGGTGGAGGGCTCGGAGGGGTAAGAACAGATTGAGCAGCAGTTTCTGGTCAGGTGGAACTTCACATGTGCAGGTCAGCTCTCAGTCTAGGTAGTCTTCCTTCCTCCCCTTTGACTTCTTATCCAGACTGCACGGTTTTGATGCAGTGAAGTTAATGCTCAGTCATGGGGTGCCTAAACAGAATGGGTAATCCCCCATAAACGCACTTGCCGTATGTGTAAATGCCTACTTCCAAAACCAGTTTAAGTGCTCCAACGTGGGATTTTGAGACCTGTGATAATTGGGCTCAGTTCATTAAACAAACAAATGCAAGTTCAAGTTTAAACCGTGTACAAAAGGGCCTAATGGCTGACTGACTGGCTGGGGGTTCAGGCTCTTATGGGAGTGAGCCATTCAATCCTGGCTTCTGTCTTAGAGAAATGGATTGTTTACAGTCACCTGATTCGTTCTCACCTTCACATCATAGACAAAACCCTTGTTCGTGATATGCCCAGCAGTTGAAATGCATGCTACAGGACATGACAATACACGGAAGTATATGTTATATAGAACAAATTAAGGGGGGTAACCTCCAAAAACTCTGTTTTAGAGGATTTAAAGCAAGATTGGACAAAGTGCTGGGGAATTTGCTGTTTGTCACAGTTTTCCAGTGGAAGGCATACACTCAAGGTGACCAGATAGGTGTTTTCAATCACTGACTTCTTGGATTCTATACATGATTTTGAATGGGCTGTAGTATGCCATCTGTTGGCATCATACCAGTTGGAGAGTTTGACCCAAATGAGTTTAAGGCTTTCTAATTTAGACCGTCTCCCACTGCAAATCTATCATCACTGTTCATCACTTCTTTGTATAGGGGATAAATTACTTTAATCTTTCCAGAGGAAGGTGCCTAACTCGGTAACACCATTTGTTTTTTGCTTTGATTTACAATGTAGATATTGGAACTCCCTGAGAAACCTGGTGGTGTCCTTGCTGAACTCCATGAAATCCATCATCAGTTTGCTCTTCCTGCTGTTCCTGTTCATCGTCGTGTTTGCTTTGCTGGGGATGCAGCTCTTTGGAGGACAGTAAGTTAAGCGATTACTCCTTTAACAATCATTGAATAGCATACCTAATGTTAAAACACTGGCCCTTGGCAAAAGGCCCAGGAGGGACAAAATGGCTCGGAGTATTTGTAATGGGATACAGAATCTTTTGAATCTAGATTGATTTTGTCTGTTCTCTGGCTTACAAGAAACGAGTTGCCAGTTTCGGTCTCCTAAATGAACAGCAGTGCAGACAGAAGTTTATTGAAGATGCTACGTTTTGAAACATCTTCATCCGAACCCTTATGCAATAAGGGTTCAGATTTTTGCAGGATTGGGCCCTTTTAAAGAGCTTTGTAGCCATGCACTTCTGTTTGGTCATGGCTGTAGAGTGCTTTCAGTGGTCAGATCACGAGAAAACTATCACTTCTGTCTGTACCCCAGGTGTTCACAGTACAAAAGCAACTGCCAGAATGGGTCAAGATAGGTGAACTACTCACTGATAAGTTCTCCTTTATGAAGTAAATGTTTAGGCTGAGTAATAGAATGGTGTGGGAAAACTTGCATTGCTGCTGACAGGGCTGTATGTGGTTTGTGGCTAGGTGGAGGACTTCACACACACACTTAAGGGCTGTTGACTTAGCATCTTGAAATAGGAATGCATTCCTTTTCCTTTTTTTAAGAAAAAAGAAAGTATAATGAGCATTAGGTTAACTTTACCAGGTGATTGCATTTGAGTCTTATGCAATGTAGACCTCCTGGATAGTGCACTGGATTGGAACTTGGGAGATCTGGGTTCTGGCCCAGGTTTGACCAGTGACTTGCAGGCTGACCTTGAGCAAATCACTTTACCTCTCTGTATCCACCTGTAAAATGGAATTAAGGATGCTTAACTCTCTTTTAAGAGACTTTTGAATAGAGACTACTATGGTATTAATTTTGTTTCTGGGTACCACAGTCCAGTAAGTATTGCGGCATTATTCCATAATCTGGAGGCAAGTACATCGTAGCAACTTCTCCTCTGAGGAGCAAGAGAATTCTTTCAGTGATGACTAAAGCTAAATACTTTTTCTCATGTGGAATGTTTGCATACTGAAAAATAGGGTTTTCTCAAACCTGAATTTTTTAATTAGGAAAATATAATTTTTTATGAAAAAATTCTGTTTTCCGTTAAGAAATGTAAAAAAAAAAAAAAGAAAGAAATTCAGTTTCAAACAGAACTTTTGAAACAAAGGACACTTCTTATTCCCTTTCAATATAAACTATCATTTAATTAACGCCCCCCCACCCACCTTAAAATAACAGTTATGTTGAAATGTTGGTTCAGAACTTTATTTGGAATTTTGACATTTCACATTTGAAACTTTCTGGACTTTTTTGTGCCACAAATGTTACAATATTTTCCCATTTTCATTTGAAATGGAAACTAATTTCAAAAGGCCAACATTTCTGTGGCACAAACATCTGTTCATTCAAGAGCTGTACTAAATATATAGCAAGTGGACTATTAACATCCTTTTGAATCTGACTACATTATTACTGCCATGTAAAACAAATATTGTCTCTTACTAAGGTTTTAGAATATCATGAGATGAGTAAAAATGTATTTTCCCCTGCATTTTTTTTTTTTACTTATTTTGTGCTACTCCTTAGGTTTAATTTTCAAGATGAAACACCTACCACAAACTTTGATACTTTTCCTGCTGCCATCCTCACTGTGTTTCAGGTAAAGCTGCCTCTTTTATTGTGTATGCACTTGAAGGACACCTCCCTGAAATCTTTGTTCCATTCAAACAGAGATGTCTCATTAAGGTATTTGGAATAGGAAGGTGGGAACTAAGTTTTGTTTGCCCATGGTCTGCTGCTCCTTAGAGAAGAATATCTATCTCTTGGATAATATATTGTTACCAGTAAAATCACCCATTAATCTAATAATCAAGAATTCTTTTACTGTAAAAATCTGTGTAAACCAGCAGTTCTACTGAACGTTCGAAGGACTATATAAGGCCTTTTGGCATTCTTCTCATGGCCAAATCCACAGTACTATATGCTGTATGTAGTAACACGCTTCACTTGTGACACCCTGCACTGCATCTATTTATTGTAGCACAAAGAATCCACTGAACTTGCAAGACCTACTTCCGCTCCCTCTCGCATTTACTGACATTTAATGAAGAAAGTAACCTAAGTTTGGCCCAAGGCAATGAAGAAATAATGTAGCATTTTGCACTATAATGTTTGCAGGATGAGAGCGTGCCACATAAGAATTAAAATCAATGGGGGGCAAGGAAAGAGTCATCAGCCTTAGGCAACACAATGTGATGGTATGAGAGAACAGCAGTCCTGGGAGATTTGTAACTTAGATTTTAAAGGCCTGATTCTGCCACTCATTGATGACACCACATCACTATAACAAACACTACCCGAGCCTAGCTTTGGAGCCTGATCCCAGCACATTTTCTGTTCTTTCATACAAGGCAGTGAGCCAGCCTACTGGCCAGTGCATCAGCAATATTCCAATCAGCATTGGTCAGTTGATCCCTTTTTCCAGTAATGCATTTATTGTTCAAGCAGATCAACAACAATTAAAACAAGCAAATTCATCCTGCCCCTGGCACCCTTCAAAGTCTTTTATCTTGGGAAGTGCCTGAGGATAACTTCCATCCTTCCATCAGGTCTTACCTGTTGTAAAAGCTCCTCTCTCCCCCTACCCCTGACCAAAGCCTTTTGGCTCCTGCTGAAACTGGCTCCCTTCAGTTCTACCTCTGAGCTTAGGCTGCCCTTTTCTTTTTTTGGCTAGGTCACAGCCGCCTACTATTACATCTCCACAGATTATTCCCTATTTATGGGAAAATGGCCTGGTACAGGGTACATCAGACTCCAAACTGTTACAGGGCCAACTTCCCTTGTGACAATCATGCATCACTGCTGAACCCTTTTCTGACTCGTGGGACCGGAGAAAGCCTTTGTAAACTGAATGCTAGGCATTGCATAGGGGAATATTATTTTATGGTAAATTGCTACATTTCTTTACACCAGTAGTCATGTGGAAAGCTGCTTAGCACAGAGTATTTACGACCTCCATAAACACAGAGAAGCTGTATAAACTAGAAAGATGTCTATTAACCATATATGGTCCACTACTTGAGAGCTGACTGCCACTTAAACAATTAAATGCTGCCAGCTGCTAAGATGTAGGTCTGATGCGTGCCTGAAGGGATGTGGGGTGGTAGAGGTGGGATGTTGCTGAACTTTGGTTCAGAGGAAGAACATACTGTTGAGCAGTTCAGGTCTGAGAATTCAAACCAATACTCACACTAATGACCCTCTGCTTTTGGATGAGTGAGCTGCATTCTTCTGTGAAGGGGTATTGCATAAATGGCTAAAGCTGGCTTTAAATCATTTTGCTTTCATTCAGGCCCCAATTCAGACAAGCATCTCCATTCAGGGTAGCACTTTAACCATGTGCTTAAACGCTTTCCTGAGTTGGCATCCTACCTTTGATGCTACTAGCACACTAATTAGTCTATTAATATTATGGAACAGATCTTAAAAGCTATTTTAATTTCATTACTTGGTGACTCTTCAGCCAGCAGTAGTATTTAAACGCTGAGAATTCCTGAACAAACTATTCACCAGAACCAATCTGGACTGTTTAGCCCATTCATCTTCTGAAAATGTTTCATAAGGCAGACAATTATTTTTATTACTTGGTTCTCTATTCAGTATGATATGGCAAAAAGTTTATATAGCCTACAACTTGTTCATAAACTATTCAGTGCAACTCTGGCTTGCGTATTTACTGACTGAAATTTGGTTTGCAACCTGTGATTGATTCCCTAAGTTACATGCCTTCCCTGCTTTCTGAATTAATGGATCCCCAAAATTCACAATGGGTTTCCTATTGACTCTTGAACACTTCAAGCTTTAATTGTCATGCTTATACCTATGTATACAAATATCTGAAGTGTTTTCTATGAACATTTGTGAGAATAAAATCTGCTCTATGAATATTATTGGAAAGCAAACTTGGGAGCAGTTGCAAATACGTGGAATTCATTTGAACAAATGTTTGTGAAAATGCTTTTGCATAATTTATCACATACTAAAAGATGAGTGGCCAGATTCATATACACAGTCACTCATGTGTAAATACATAGCTGGGAATTATTTCAGATTTATGCTGGTCTATGACCATACTATACCCTTAGGAGTCATTAGGATCATTTTACTACACTTTACCTACTCTTGTGTCATCATCAGCATCACCATCATACCAGCAGCTAGAGTCACTTCCTCTCTCCAAGGAATATAGGCTGGAATTTGTGACTGTTTCTAGCATATTGTTTGCACATGCTACTTGATTGCTAACAGTGCACTAGACTTTCTTTTTTCTCTTACTGAATATAGACAGAACTTCCTGTTTAGAAGTCTGAATTCCAACAGCTGCTAGAATCAGCCATGCAGGGCAGTCAAAAATGAATGGTTTTACTATGGAATAAGCAACCAATAACTGTGATGAATTTTATTGTTATTCATTTACTTATTGTTAGTATGTTGTCAACCACTAAAATGCAGTGGGAGCTGCTCAGTTGGGGAAGGGGGTTTATTCTCCCCGCCCCCAAAATGTGAAAGACAATGTTGTTCAGAGGATGACCCACAGGACTGGGGGTCGGGACACCCGGGTTCTGTTCCCAGCAGGTTGCTGCTTCTGACTCTTTACATTCTGGCAGCTCTGAAAACAGCCGCATGCCGGCTGGAGGCTGGCTCCTGCCTCTTGCCCTGTCCTCCCTCCAGACCTCAGGGCTGCACCCAAGAGAGGACCCCTCCACGGCAGCAGGTAGAGGGAGCACAAAGTCTTTGCAGACTGGGTGGTTCTCTTCTTGTTTGACTAGGGCAGCCAGGTGTGTTGCATCTTGTGCAGCAGTAAAACGATGGCAACAGCTCAGACTAACTCGTGCTCATGTGGCTGGACTGCTGAGTGGCCAAGGGGAAATTCTTTGCAGTTGTTCCCCCAGGGTGCTCTTGTGTTTCCTGAGCAGAAAGCCGGGTGCCCTCTATACTTGCCTTCCATGCTTGCCTTCCATCCTGCTCTCACAAATGTCATTTGGGAGGCACATGAGAGCTGAGATGAGAGCAGTAACCAGTGAGGAAAGCGGGGGGGTTCACTGCCGGACTGTGTTCTGCCTCCATCACCTACCCCTACGCTGAGCAGAGGAAATCCAGGACATTCATTTGGGACATCTGGGACACTGCATCCCCCTCCCATTGCACTCTCACAAGTTGGCAGGGGCAGGGTGGTGTGCTGGGTAGTCACCAGTGCCTGCCTGCCCACCTGCAAAGCGCTCTGTGCCACTCCACCTCCCAACCTGACCTCACCCCATGCTCTTGAGTTTCCGGGACACCTATTATAATTTTCAGCGGGCAGCCAGGAGCAGCCTCTGAAATCTGGGACTGTCCCAGCTAAACTGGGGCATATGGTCACCCTCCCTATCTCCCACCCTTCCCAGCTACCTCCCTGTCATCCCATGCACCTCCCAGTTCCCCATTTAGGACCCCGGCTATTAGTCATGTCAGCACCTCCCGGACACCCTTCAGTTACATCTGGTAAACTGCAGGTATCCCTCCAAACCATCAGCTCTTACTCAGGATAGGCTCCCCCAGCTTCCCCAGACACTTCTGTCAGCCAGCATAGGTCCTTACCAGAAGGCATCTGCTTGCACACAGAGAGGCCTCTAATTTCTCCCTCAACTACGGTAAAGGCAGGTTCTAGATATATTCCACACGTTCCTTCTTCTCTGCCGTGTTCTCCGTGCAATGCACTAATGTAGGGGGTGGGCTACCAGGTGTCCCCTTAGAAGGGAGCACAAGAACAGCAGCCGCTGCCAGAGTGGCGAGGGTGATAGTTAGCATCTCTGGGGGAATGAATGGCTGTCAAGCTGGAGTTGGAGTGGTCTGCATACCTCCTCCTCTCCCCCCTTCACAGGAGAGAAATGAAAAAGGAAACACCGAGAGAAGCAGTGTTCATAGCTTTGGCAGCAGTTGGATGCAATAAATAGGGCTTCAAGGAAATTGGGGGCACAAGGGGTTTGACTTCCTGTGCTGTGTTGGGAGTTTTACCTTCTTTGCCCAGTCAGGGCATTGGGTTTGGAAGTCAGTAACTCTTTTCCTGCGACAGGAAAAGTCGCATATGGTGCAGCGGAAACCTTGGCCTGTGTGACAGGCTTATAGAAAGGAGCGGGAGATTCTAAGGGTGGTGCAGGCAGGGATGTAAAGGAGGTCAGCCCCTACCACTTCAGCATGCTGGCTGTCTGCACCCGGCACCCAGGCCTCCCTGTCGATGTACAGATGCTACCAGACAGCAGAAAGCAGGTGGCTCCAGAAAAAAGGAAGACGCTCTGAAGTGGGACTAGAGCCAGAGAGCCACCATGAAGTGGTGCTGCTAGTTGCATCCTGCCCAGTGGTGCCTGCTTTGGTCCTCAGAGTAAACCACAGCTGTTTCTGTTGCTTCTGTGGACAGTCAAATCCTAATTTTCTGGTTCCTGAGGTTTGGATGGGTTGATCCCTTAATCCAGATTTAATCCCTTCTGTGACCCCACATACTGCCTCAGCTAGCTGGAAGGTACTTTCTGTATCCCAGTCTGTGATATCTATTTTCTCTTCTGAATCTCCTGAAATCATGGTATTATTTTGGTTTTATCTAAGCTGAATTAGTTTAGGCTGCCTACATCTGGAAATGTATTGTTTGGAGTTCTCAGAAAGGATCTAGCCCTGTGCTGTTTAAAGGACGCAGGAAAAGATGCAGCCAATTCTGGGCAGAGAAAGGGCTGCAGAAGTTACAGATACTGGCTAGGCAAAAGAAGGCCGAGGGGCCTGAATGCTTGTCACACATTTCTACCACATCCTTTTCCCATAATTTTCTCCTAGGAGAGAAAGCTACATACAACTGATGTTTCAGTACTCCAGTCCTTGCATCAGCCTCTCTCCTCTTTTTTCTCCAATTACTCTCTGCAGATACTGACTGGTGAAGACTGGAACGCGGTGATGTATCATGGGATAGAGTCACAGGGCGGTGTCCACTCAGGAATGTTCTCTTGCGTTTACTTCATCGTCCTGACATTGTTTGGTAACTGTATCCTTGCCATTTTGAAATGAATTTTCAGGGGATGTCAGGCAATCTCCTCACCCGCAAGTCAAGCGTACAAGGTGCCTCAACCTCCTGAAGCATGAAAGACAATGCAGTGCAGAGGGATAGCACATAGGGCTGGGAGTCGGGACACCTGAGCTCTATTTCATTTCTGCCGCTGGCTCTCTGGATGACCTTGTGTAAGATGCCTAGGACTTGTCCCTGCACAGCCATGCTCTAAGCACTAACTAGACTAACACCAGGTAACTCTAATAGTAAATACTGCAATGGGAGGTATGATTGCAGCACAGTAGTGTGAGTGAGCTCAGCAAGCTTTCATCTAGCTAATTTGGAAAACAGTGTAGTGAAGATGCAATAACATAAGCTTCAGCACGGGGGGTGGTACAAACCAACCAGAGATCATGGGTACTTGCACAGGTGGTTGAAGCTTGCATTGCCTTGGCTTGGCTCCTGCTGAGCCTGTACAAGCAAGATTAAGCTGGCTCCAGTATGCCTATACCTGTAGTATGCACTGGTCCCCATTGCAGTGCAATCAGAGCTTTAATCCATGTCCATTCACATCTTGTTTTTTCAGTACAAAGTTGTGTGTAGACTCTCTTACTTCAGATTTAGTGTCTGTCTTTGATTTAGCCTAGATTGAGAAGAATCATTGAATGTCATTTGAACTGGGACCCTCTCAATCTGCCCATGCACATTTTGCACTGAAACACCAAAGAAGTGTGAAGAAACCATTTTAGTTATGCTGGTACATGCTTAGGTGTAAACCGGACCCCAGTTTCTCTGTACTTTGGTTTGTTTCTCCATCTGTAAAGCAGGGATAAGAAAGCTCATTGTTGTAAGGCACTTCCAGATATGTGGGTGACAGGCTGTGTAGAAGTGCAAAGTAACCTTATCAGACTAGACAGTCGCTCCCACCTGAGAGACCGTTGGGTTCAGCAGCCTTCACTCCAGTTCAGCAAAGGGCTTTTTCTGGCAAATCCTGTTGAAGGGAGGAGTGGGGAAAAGAGCAGTCTTGAGACATAGCATATAGAATCATTAAGGCTTCCACTTTTGAAGAAAGGTAAGAAACCATGGACTCTATCGTATATTTATTGTGCAGCAACACTACAGCCCTTTCCTCTTGCATAGTCCTCCTTATTCTGTGTGAGGAATTATGACAAGGAGCCGCAGATTATATGGCACCCAAGTTGTACTTGTCATTTAAGTGGCTCTCCTTGGAATTACCCAGCTCTAATTCACTCTGTCAGTGAGCAGCAGGAGCTACTACCCAGAGCAGACCAGGTTTCTGTAATCAGGCATCTACCTCATGCAGTGCAGTATGTGACTCTAGAAATGCAAAAACCAGGACAGCAGGTTGGGGGAGTGGGAGGACAGAAGAATATCCCTAATTCCTTAGGGCATGGCATTTGAAAGTGAGATTAAACTATAATTAAGTTGACTGAGAGAGAGAGAGAGAGAAAGAGACCCGCTTTTAACCTGAAAGAGACTGAGTTCTTATGTTTTTAAAAACCACATAGATTCCATTGCTGTCTTGCTCATTCTCTCATAAAAAGGGTAGTTTTTATATGGGTTGAGTCTTTGCTTCTACCAATGCAGATGTAACTCCACCAAATTTGGTAGTGACACCAGCGTAACACTTCTGTAATGGGCAGGTGGATCAAAACCATAGTATTGTTTCCAAGTAATATCATTCAGTCTGAAAGCAACTGAGGGCCAGATTCTGTCATCTGCACCATCCCTTTCAGTGCAGTGCTGGTGAAGACAGGACCAATTCTTGGAGAATTCCCCCAGCCTTGACCAATATGAGCAGGTTTCTGAGACAGAGGTTGCTAGAGGCAGCAGGGGATGTGGTTGGAGCATTATGCTGTAGCTATTTGTCATTGCAGACAGCTATACAAGGCTACTGAAAGTAAGAGCAGTTCTTGAGCCTAGCTTAGCATGCGTCTGGAGCTGCTCTAGTCTTTGGAGTAGTCCAGGACCAGGCAGGTACAAAATCCTTAGTGATTCAGCAAACTATCAAAGAGCTGTCCTCTTTTCATACTTGGGAAAAGCCCTTCCCTTTATGTAATGCAGTGAGGGCATGTGTCAGTGAAGAAGGGGAAATGCTGATCTTCTCTATAGTAATGCGATTTTCACTTCCATGCTACACACCCCGTCAGAATCACAGTCCACATATATTCTGGCCAGCCTTCAATATCCCCGTGTAAGAAGGCCCACTCCTTACATCTCATTTCCTTTTGGTGTCAACTGTTCCTGATATGTATCTCTTCTTCCGCTTCCCTTCCACACTGTCCCAGAAGCAGACGCTTTAAAGGGATGCTTTGAAATGTTTTACCCTGTCACATTTTTATTGACATCATTTAATCTATGAAATGCTTTTTTCAAGGTACAGGACAAATCGGATGGGAAAGAGATAGTGTAATATAACAGTCATTATATCAAGTACTTGAACATGATCAGCTACTCTGTCATTTGAATGGGCCGAGTACTCCTAACCATCATAGTTTTGCATATAAAGAGGACTTCATGCTGTGGAAATAAACTACTGTTAAATTAAAGTTCCATTTTAACTGGCAGAGGATTCCATATGGAGCTTGCACTTAGGGGAGAACATTTTTAAAGAAATTTTAATAACTCACTCTCACTATATTTATATAATCTCCCTTGCAGCTTATCCAAGAGAGAGACACCAACACTTTGCTTCATTTTTCAATTGCCCACAATCTGAACTGCTTGCGACACACCCTGTAATGAAGACAGAGGGATTCTTGGGCACTATATACATTTGTCAAGTTAGATATGTCATGTGTAAGTCTTTAATTCTGTGCAAATACTGCAGATGGAATGAGTTCACTGTGGTAGAGGTTCTGCATGCATGAACTACATGGAGAAAAGAGCTAGCTGAATAATGTTTATGACATTTAGAAAACCTACTGTAACAGGTAGCGGTGCACCAAGACATTGGTCCCATATCGGATCAGCACCAGTATAAAGAAAATTAACTGCATCAGCAATTGGCTTTTTTGGCTGATGTGGTCAATAATGTGGTCAATGTGGCAGTGCAGCACAAAGGCACACAGGAGCATAGACAGGGCTATGTGCAGCAGCGGGAGCTGCCCCCCTGCCTGGACCTCCTGGATGAGCTGCTTGTGGCTCTGTCCTATGCCCCACCCTGGCTGTGCAGAGCCTCCCCCTGCCCCAGCCTCACTCTCTCCCTCACCGTGGGGACCTCAATCTACACCCCATGCTTTCCCTCCCCATCCCGCACAACAAACTTACCAGCCAGACATTGCTCTACAAGCTGCCTGGCTGCATATCGACTATCAGATCGGTATCCACCAATATGGTTCATTAAAAATCGGCCATCGGTATCAGCCCCAAAACTCTATCAGTGTACCCCTAGTAACAGGGTTAATTCATCCTAATGAACTTTTTGATCCAGATTCTGATGTTAGCCCCTAACAGCTGTTGTAAATTTGGAGGAAATCCGTACACCTCAAAGGAGGTTCTCCAGATCCACACTGGTAAGTCACATCAGGATCTGACCTGTTTGGTCAGAAGTCTGTGACCCTAAGTATTTTTGATCAGTATAAAGTAATACAGTAAATTTGGAATTATCTCCCTCTGGCCCTCTCCCCCTCCAACCTGTGACTTTCTCCCCAATTAACCTGAATGAGAACCTGTCCAGAAAAGGGACAACAGGCATAGAATTGCTTTAAAACATTTCCCCCTTGATTACGATGGCAATAGCAGTAGTAAATCCATTGGCACTCATGCTGATATTTCAGAGAGAATTGCAGCAAGGTCACTGCTATCTCTGCCTTTCATTGAGTAGAATTAGTAATGCTGACAGCATGCAGAGAGCATTCTTTTCTTATAAGAGTGGAAAACAAACCATACAACTTTCAGATGGCTTCAACCATCATTTCCTGTCAGGCAAAACATTATCAGAAATGTCTGAAAATGAACTTTAAGTTTAGTTTGCAAAAAAAACAACCCTTCCCCCCTCCAAAAAAACCCTTCTCATCCTTTGGTTCCACATTAAACAGTTAGTGGTACAAGTGTGTTTAACCTGCACTAACAGAATAAGGGCCCTTCTATACATGCAAGTATAGGTGCAATGGCATCTAATGCATGATCCACACAATTGTGCTTCCTGCCTTGCCACATGTATGCGGCAAGAGGCATGATTGTGTGATCATGAATCGGATCCCATCGCACCTTATTGCCTGTGCAGGCAGAGCTTAATCCTGGGCTCCCTCTGGGCTGGCAAGAAGCAAGTTCCCACATCTGGGAGCCACCTCAGCTGATGGGGTTCCCAGCTGTCAGGGTGCACCACGCCCCTCCATGCTGGGAGATCACAGCACCCACAGTCTCCCAGATGCAGGGGTGCATGATGCTCCCCTGTGGCTGGAAGAGCACAGTAGCTGCAGTCTCCCAGCCACAAGGGTGCGTGGGGCATCCCCATGGCTGGGAGCCCTGTTAACTGATGGGGCTCTTAGCTTCAGGGATATGTGCTTCTGCAGCTGAGAGCTCTCAGGTTCAAGGGTGCACATGGTGTTCCTCCCCCCAGCTGGGAGCTCCACTCAGGTGAGGGGGTCCCATCTGCAGAGGCACAGGCGACACATGCAAATTAAAGCTGGATAGAAGCCAGCTATAAAGTTATTACATTTTCCAGCAATAACTTTACATCTGATTGTACCTTTTTAAGGCACTATACTTAATTTGCACAGGTAGCCAGTATTAGTTGTGCAATTAACCAGGTACCGTATTTCATGGTGTATAGATTGAGTTTTGACACCCAGTTTTTAACTCTTACAGTGGATAAGTCAAGGTCGAATTTTATCACCATCCCCTGCAAGTGGCTCTGGGCTCAGCATTCAGCTGGCATGGCCCAGGCAGTGCCGCTTGCAGGGGATGGGGCCATGCCAGCTGAGCCCCTAGCCCAGAACTGCTCTCAGGGGATGGGGATGAGGACGGGGCCAAGCTCAGCTGGTGCAGCCCCATCCCCATCCCCTGTGAGTGGCACTGCCTGGGCCGTGCCAGTTGAGCATCTGCTGCAAGCAGCGCTGCTGAGCACCGAGCCCAGCCATGCCAGCTGAGTGCCAAGCCTGGTGCCACTTGCAGAGGACAGGACTGGGCTCAGTGCTTGGCAGCGCCGCTCGCAGGGGATGAGGCTGGGCTCAGTGCTCGGCTGGCGCAGCCCAAGCAGTGCCACTGACAGGGGATGGAGCTGTGTCAGCTGAGCCCTGAGCCCAACCCCATCTCCATCCCTATCCCCTGTAAGTGGCACCGGGCTTGGCACTCGCTGGCATGCCCTCATTCCTTGTGAGCAGTGCTACCTAGGCCACGCCAGTCAAGTGCCGAGCCCATCCCTGTCCCCTGTGAGCTGTGCTGTGGCACATATCCAGCCCCCAGGTGCCTGACCTGCAGTGAGGGTGCTCAGGGGGACAAATAAATAGACCCCATATTTCTGATCCAAAAAGTTGGGAATTTCATAGATCTGGTGTATAAGCTGACCTAACTTTTTGGATCAGAAAATTGGGGTCAATTTATACACCGCATTGACCTATACAGTAAAATACAGTAATGGTGTAACACATGTAATATGCAGGGAGAGACCTAATATGAGTGCACAGCAAAATGGAAGGAGGATACAGTTATATCTGTTAGCCTGAGGCTTAACTTCCTAAGGAAAGCCCCATTGCTTAACAGATCTGAAGCTAGATTGGGTTGTGTATTGTAGAATACCCTTCAGAGAACAATCCTGGACTAGCTGAGTTATGGATTAGATGTAGCATTAAATATCTATTCTGTTTCTAATGCTTGAGTTAAAGGGACGCTGACAATTATTTAAAAGAAAACCAGACAATATCTACCATTACTTCCCCTCTCTGTCACTATAGTACCTACATAGAAGCTTGAACAGACTCCTGCTTTTCCAGTCTGGATTTTTCACTTGGCAAATTGTAATTTGCCACCAGCCTGCCTTGCATAGACTTTCACTGGAGCTGAAATTTAAATGGTCCTGCTCATTTTTCTTACTTGCATCACTGATATCAGACCAGCTCTGGGAACTGATTTTCTTAGCTCTATCTTACTCCATCTGGGAGGCTGTGCAGTGGCAAAGTGAAAGACCTGGCAGTTTTTCTGCAAGAGGAATTTATTTTTTGTTTCTCAGTATTTGATAAGTTCCTGTTTATGACGAGGAGGTTTAAAAGAGATGGACTAAATAGTGCTCTCATTAGACCAGCTTCAGCATTTTGGGGTGGGCCTGGAAAATAGTGTTTGGTGCTGCCTGGCTTCCTTCAAACATAAGGAATTATGATCCTTATTCCTCTTCTGGAGTCTATTTTGACAAAATTCAGGTGGATATCTTCCCAGCCTCTAACATCATAAATGGAGTCCAGTTACTTCTTAGTATCACTTTATGGTTTTGAGGCTTTCTGCAAGGAAAAGTACAAGAAATTTGTATGCTTAAAACAAAAGGAGGGAAACTGAAGTTTTCCTTGATTTTTCTAGTTGCACAAAATCCTCCATTGTTCATAGGCCAGAAGATACCTGTCTCAAATAACTCTTAAGGGAGGTGGCATAAGTGGCATAGGAGCAGAATTGGGGTTGATATTTGGTAGTTTTTTAAAATCATGTAAAAAGATTCTCATGGCTACAGCTCTACCAAAATGCACCAGTTCGATGATGGAGCAGCTCAGCAGAGTCCGCTGTTGCAAGATACGTTTGCAGGGGTTAGGACATTTTCTGTATGGGTAGGCATCAGGGACAGGAGGCAGCTTCATTATTTAGTTTCTTAGTCTCTGTGGGTTTTTGATGAGAATGCTTGGAGGCATTTTAAAAGCAGTAGAAGCACTGGAGTGGAAGAGTCCAGATAGTCTTTCTCACTCAGTGCCAGCTAACAAGGGGTATCACGGTGTCTGTACCTGCCACTCCATGTTGTAACATTAGGCACCAGGTTCCAGTCAGCAATTAAAGAGCTGAGAAGTGTAATTTCTCTTTAAAAAAATCAAAAGTTAATGGAACTCACATTTTTGTCAGAAATGCAGCCATTCAGGGGGCAGCAGCCTAGGCAGGAAATGGTGGTTTCAGCAGTTTTATTTGTCATTGTCTGGACTCAGCAGGAAGGATATTCTTGCACCTCTGCTGGCTCCACCTGGAAAAAAAGAAAGAAGCAATTCCTGTGGATCGTATTTCAGAGAGGTCTCTGTGCCATATCATAAACTCTACTAACTCAGGTGACTTAATAGGTTCAAAACATTATGGGCAACTTTTTCTTAGTCTACCTTGGCCTGGAGATACCCCAGTGACTCTCCCCACTATCCCTTTGAAGTTGCTAGTGGGCAGAGCCCCTCCCCCCAAATATATGAATTTAGATTGGTGCCGTAGCCATGATGGTGCAGGAAATATGTGGGAAGCAAGGTTTTTTGCAGGTGAAATCCTTTATTGGACCAACTGCATGGTTGGGATAGACAAAGTTTTGGGTACCACAATACACTTCCTCGAGTTTCTGGGAAAGAATCAGTAAAGGTTCTGATAAAAGATATCGCCCACAAAAATCCCCTTTTGTCACATATTTTCCTGAGCATCACGGTGACAATTTCACTTCAGCACTACCAGAACGTGGACGCTGTTGAAATTCACTATTTGCAGTGGAAAATGCAGGACCTTAAAAAAAAAATTAAAAAAAGCCTGGCTGCCCATCAACATCTTCCTAAACTTGCACTGCGTCTTTCCCAGAGATCCGAGAAAGGGTACTGACTATGTTACAGGTCCTTTGTCCTCTCCATCCTCCCCATATACTGCTTTTACTCTTTCTACTGCATTGCTTTCTTCTCTAAATGTCTTTCCCACAATACAGTGCCCTGTGCATCTTGCCAAGTGCACAGACCAAATCAGTAGTTACAACCTATATACTCTTTATGAGATCGATTATAGTCTGCCTAAAATTCCCTAAGCCATTTCATTTGTGTGTGTTTATACCTTCTTTTAGTCCTAAACACTTGTGCCACAGCTACTCTCTTTTGGTTAGAATAATTGCTATACATATATGTATACCATAGTGCTGTAAAGCCCTTTGGAAGCCTTCAGTGAAACAGCACAGTATATATGTATGAACCTCTAGGTTCCCTTTCAGCAGAGACATCACAGCTAAGTGTAGACATTTGGGGAGGTTAATCTGGTACAAAATGGCCACCCAATTTAAACTTAGCTCTTCCTGGTGCCGACCTTACACTTACAAACCCAGTCTTTGACCAGATTTCAATTAAAACCTGTAACTGTACAGAAGTTCCATGCACACAAACTGGTCTAAAAATTGTGGAACCTGGTTTAAGATAAACCTGGATCTATGTAGTATCAAACTTACTCAGTTTAGGTCTAACCAGTGCATGGAACTTCTGTACACTTCCCCTGCGCAATCCCGGAGCTGGGAAAACCCAGTTGCCAACCCCCAGCCCCAGGGCTGTGCTTTTCATGCCCTCCTGCCCCGCGCCCTGCACCAGACTATTTTACACACCCCAGTCTCTCACCTCTCCCCAAACCAGCCAGCCCTCCCCCGGCCCCCCAACCTCACAAGCTGCTCCAGGTGCCACCGCTGCTGGAGCCAAACAAGTAGCATTGCTGCTGGAGCCCACTGCTCCTGGTTGGGGGGGGGATGAGGGGTATAGGTTCATGGGGAAGGGGGGAATTGGCATTAAAAAAAGGACCTGGGGACTCCTAAGCCCCCCCCATGAGCCCTGTGAGCCCCCCTGATCCTGCCAGAGCTTCCCAGACCTCAGCAACACCCCACAGATCACACCTGCCCCCAGTCCCCTGATCGTCCTGTTGGTCAAGTCTGCCTGCCTCACCCCACCTGTGGATTATACCTGCCCCCCCATCCCCTGGTGGACTTCCCCAGCATGCTAGCCCCCTGCCGCACCTTACCTGCTGTCAGGCAGTCATTTTTAACAGATTTAACCCCCACCCAAATCCCCCTGAATGTCTGTATTTAGCTCACCACACCCATGCAGCCATCACAGACTGTCTAGGTGTGAGCACCTTGTTGCAGATATATATCATTTACAACAGCTTGGTGTTCTTATTTTTAATTTTCTCTTGGCATTATTGCAAACTAGTAACTAGAATAATCACAATAAGAAGATAGAAAGGGACAAAGAATAGTTAAAATCGAGACAAAAATGGAAACGTCCCTGGTAGTAATAAATGAAGGAATAATAATACTGAGACCAATCATTTAGTGTTAGTGAGAAAAGAAGTAATATTTTCAGTGTCATGTTGACTTTGTTGTGATAAATTGTATTTTCCTTTAGTTGGTATGTAAATATTGCAGTGAGATAAATTTTACCTGGAAAGATTAATATTTCTTTGTTAATGGCAACCACTGTATGAGAATTGTGCCCAGTCAGACTGTTTTTCAATTTCCTATTCAGCTAAAGGTTGATTTTTAACTAACTTCTAGTAAACGAGGCCAAAAATTGCACATGTGTGTTTGTGCTGTGAGTTTTGAGTAGAGAAGCTGGGAGGGCAAGGGGGGCTGAAAAGGTCACATCTGTTTTCTTCCACTGGAAGACTCAAGGTTGGTTAATTGATAAATGGATTGGACTAGCACTAGAAAATATTCAGCCAGGGTGTAATCCTATATACTGGCAGGAGAAAGGAGTTCATAACCTCATAAGATTTTTTCCTTTTCCAGTATCCATCATGCTCTGTGGGTTGCAAGATGGAGGGACATGGGTGGAAGATTGTTTAACTCTTTGGTATACAAAGATTTTTCCTTAGCTACTGTCTAAATAGACACACTCCTGAATGTCTTCCTGGCTATTGCTGTTGACAATCTTGCAAATGCACAAGAGTTGACAAAGGTATGTATGAGACATCTAGCTCTTCAACATGCATTGGTCTCTGTTCTGAAGAAGTAACTAGAATTTCTTATTGGACTCTCACATCCTGTCACCTCTTCATTTTTTATATGCACAGCAGCTGGATCTGAATTAAATCTCCTACTTCCTCAAGCTTTAGTCACCTTAAGATACGTACCTCCATTTCCTCCATTTTCATTGTAGCAGCCTTTAGTTTAAGAAGTTTATTTGATATTCCCATTCATTTCTCCTTCATAACAAAAACTCGTTATTGTCCAAATCTGAATAATGGAGCCTTCCAGATTTTCATATGTGATTATTATCATCATCATCTCTATTATTATTGCGTGGGCCGAGAACAGAACATTTTTTTACGTTGTTGTCACACAGATATGCACAAGGACTTCTGGCATTAGCTGGCTTCAGGGCCACAGGTGAACCAGTTAAAGGTTTTCAGATGATTCAGGAGCATATTTGAGTTCATACCTGGGGAAATTCAGTTGCCAAACTGGTTCATGCTAGTACTTCCTCTCTTAATGTATTTTGGTACCGGAGAGTTAAAATTCTTCAATCAGCCCTGTGGAAAGCTGCTTGAAAGAGGCTTTTATGGGTTTTCAGGCAAGACATTAAAACCTTCCTGCCTCAGCAGAAGCAAGAGACATTTGAGACAAGCCAGAGCATTGGCAGGATGCCACAAACTGGCAAGAGCTTCATACAAAGCCGATGTAGCTTTTCTGTATACTCAGGTTTACAGTGGAGGGTCCCTGGTGGGGAAAAAAGACATACCCTAGTAATGTACAGGAACGATCTGAAATGCTAGAGCTTACCCAGGTGTTTCGCTGCTGTTCTAGCTCTTTATTGCAAGACAGTCATCTTTATGAGGCACACATTTTTTTGTTTTTTAATGCGTGAATAAAATAACTCAAAGCCAGTCACATTCCCACTGCTGTCACTCCCAGTGATCTACAGATGAAAAGGCAATGCCATACTCTTCTGGGCAGTTGTATTATACAGGTTGTTCCTTACATGGCATGAGTGTCTCTAATCCCTGTGTTTATTGTACTCATTATTAGGGTAGTTTTTTTTCTTGAAATGCTTATGATAATGCTTGCCAGGAGTTCAGAGATACATACAATCCTAATAGTTTTTTAAATGAGAAGCCAGACTAAAGTGAAGGTTTTCTATTCCAGCCCAAAGGCTGCCACTTGAATCCCAATGCAGTTAATTGCACCATGGTAAAATCCAGGGCTGCTTTATGGTTGAACTTTTCTCTTACAGTATTTCTTTTCTATTAGGCAGCTGCATTACTGCCTTTAGTCTACAGATTTGAATGGAGCTTTGTTTCCTGAAAGCTGATGTATAACATATAGAAAAAGAGAGGGATAATGAGTCTCAGGTGTACCATAAATGTTCCTGTTTCTGAGAGATCATGTTTTCTGCCTCCCTTTCCTATTATAATTCATTTGACTGCTGAATTTAGGGGATGTTCTTAGCTTTATTGGGGAAGCTTTTCCCCGAAAGAAATTCAGGGTTTTTTTTTCTGTGCATTGTAAAATCAACCGGACTCTTATCTCAGAGATTTATCATCTCAAAAGTGTTTTAGCTTCACCTATCAGGATTTATGGCACTCACTTGGATGCAAGGAGAAAAGAAGAGGCCCCTCAGACTTCTTGTGTAAGGAAGTGCATCCTGTTCCTTTTTAATTCTTTTAATATTCCCATCTGAATTTTTCAGAAGCTGACTATGATGGTTGGAAAAATGACTTTGTTAGTGTTTATGGAATGCAATTAAATATTGATAGACACAAAAGCCTTGCCAAATCACAGAACTTCTTTTGAAACTCTCTGCACTTGAATTCATTTCATGGATCCAGAAATCACTAGGGCTTTCAAAAGAGGAGGAAAAAGATAAAAGTAATTCAATTATGTGGCATACCTAGAGAAAGGGAGATTTATTGCTAAGTAAACATGATCATGCAAAATTCAAAATGACCTGGAGATATAATTATGTTAGGAACCAGTTGACCTCAAGAGACTTCCTTTGACAATTACGTTTTACAGCTAATCTAGATCAATGCTGCATACAGTGTCATAATACTCGGTAACCTGTAAATGCCTCCATTTGGGAAAGTCAAAACTCTCTCTCTCCCTAACCTTGATGCTTACATCATTTCAGCCAGCATTACCAAGTGTGGGCATCAAATAGGATTTGGTTTGTCATATTCACGTTTTTGTGGTAGCTTTTATCAGTAAATTGTCACTGATGGGGGGAGGGTGAGCACAACAAACAAGCAAAAACAAAAACCATCCAATGAAACAATTACATTAAACTACAAACCTTCTCCCATTATCATTGCTGCATTTTAAATTAGCACATTAAGCATTTTAATTTACTACCTTTACAGTCTCATCATGAGCGAAGAAACATTTGACTGTCAAAATGATAGTACTAATAATGGTCATTTTCATCTATGGACTCTATGCATGCTTTATAAAATATTTTTCTAAGGAGATGTTGTGAACTGAAAAACAGCTTCGGGGAAGGAATGATGGGAAGTGGTTGAGAACACAGGACGAGGAGGCAGGAATGCTTGTTTCTCTCCAGATGTCCTCAGTGACCTCCTGCAAATAACGTACCTATATCTCACATTTTCCATCTTAAAATTAAGGGAAATAATACAGCTCCTCTTCCTAGACCTGCCACTACCATTAGTATTATTAAAACTGGTTCTGCTATTAGAATTGCAGTACCACCTGAAAGAGCCCGAGTCATGTACCGTCATCCTGTTGTTCCAAGTAGTATTCAACCACAGAACAAGGTAGTCTCTGTCTGAAAGAAATTCTTACAACTTGAGTAAAAACCAGAAGTTCAATAAATATTTACACAGTGCTATAAGATCCCTAAATAAAAGGTGCTACACTAATATTATGATTGGAGACTTGTATACTGCAAATTTGTAACTACCGTATCAGTCTTCTGCTGTTATCTAAAGCCACAGAGCCTATCAGAGAACACAGTTGCAGGTCTAAGAGTAGATTAGGGGAACATTTTAGAAGGGGAAGTCTAAATGTATGTCCAGTGCAAGAACATTTGAACCTTTTGCAAATGTAACAAAGCTGGCTAGTCCTTGAAAGAAGAGAAAGTTGGTGATGTGCAGTCAATAAAACCAAAACCTTCTTAAAATTATAGTACTTTAGGTTTTTATTTCTCCAAATGATTAATCTTCCACAGAATGAAGAAAGTACACTTGGCTTATAGTAGCTGTTCAAGCCATTGATAAATTTACTGGAAGCTGGCAGTTGAGAAATATTGACTTTGTATAATTGTTTAATGGAGCATTTTCATCTTGGCCTGGATCAGATTACTTCTTTATGAGCTACTGTGAAGATTTGCTCAGTATAGATTTGCTAATATCTGGAGAGAGAGAGTAAAAAAACAAGCTTGAAAGCCTAATGGTTTGGGTTCACCACTAAAATTCTTTGTAATTTTTTCCTGGAAAAGAAGGGAAGAAAAGCAAATTTTCAAAACGAGTGTAAGTGAAGACAGCTAAATAAAGACCAGGTAGTTCTTTACGTGTATAATATTCAGGGTGGAGAAATCTGAGTTCCCATTTTAGAGAAAGCCTTTGTATTCTGTACACTAGTTAGATTTTGTATAAGAATAATATCTTACATGGTTAATTTTCAATAGTAAAGCTAATCAAGTGTTGTTCCATGGAGTTCCATATAGATATGTCTTTGTTTTTTGAAGCGTGATTAGGTCTTGAGAAGTGATGATTCCACTTACAGCATAGGGCTCAGTGTTTTTCCTTTCATAATTCCCCTACCAATTTTGAGTAGTTTGAGAGTTAAAATGGTGTTTCATCAAACTATCAGAACTGTCGACTGACCTTAGGATTTGAGTCAGATTTGGTCCTTTGCTATTTATGCCTTATTACCTGTAATAAAAATCATGCAGTTAGAACTTAATTAACAATTCTGTTGATAATACACAAGCTAGAAGCTAATAGATCACACTTCTACAACTGTATGGGCCCCTGCAGTGCTAATAAGAATAACAAGTAGTAAATCATTATATTTTTTTTAATTGAAAAAACAGCAGACATGTTTCTGCAGTCATAATGGGATCAAATCTAATGACTAAGAAGGGGAAATTTAAAATGATATAACTGAAAATAGTGGAGTTATATGGGTATCAGGCTGGTATTAGTGAGATCAGAATCAGGCCTTCCAGTACAAAAAAAATCACTTTTCATATAATTAGTGGAATATGGCCTCCTTTTATTTACAGTGTTATATTTCTTATACGTTCTTTCCACACTCTGCTACATGTTGCCTGGCAATAGTGATGACACATAAATGGTGATGCTCTTAGAGATTACAGGTAACAGACAGGGCACTGGGAGAAGTGATATCCATCGTGTGATCAGCCCTTGAAAGCGCTTTACAGCCGTGTCCTGACAGAAGTGCACAGCTGCAGAGCACTCTTAAAAATGCTCAATCATGAGACAAATTCACCCTCATTTAATGAGGGTTCAGATGACAGTGATCCAAAGCCCAGCCTGCACTTAAGGGTGGGGGTTGTGGTATATGGCACAGGCTGGGCAAATCCCAGACTGGAGCTCCCTCCCTCTGCCTAACCTGTAGACAGCACCGGAGCTGGCAGACACAGCTCCCAAGTGGAAATTGAGCTCTGAAGTGTCTCCACCTTCCACCAAACAGCTGACTTCTGTTGGGTTGGGAGAGGGGTGGGGTGGAGTGGTCATTGTAACTCATGGTGCTTTCTGTGAAGCACCATGAGTTACAGTGGGGAGCTGCATGTCTGTCAGCACCCACAGCGTTCCATCTTGGCCAAGGCAAGAGGGCTTTCAGTTCAAGATAAAACCTTGCGTTCTGTGTTTTCTAGCCTCTGACAGACTGTGGCGCTAAATTAAAGATGAATACAGCTGCAGTCACCTGCACATTTTACATGATAGCTGCAGTTTTCAGACGCCTCGTAACTTTCCAGTATGACTGTAAACAGGTATAGCTCATGCACTCTGCTCACAAAATATCCCATGTCAGATCAAATCACGCAGTATATATTTTCAAACAAACAAATGCAATTTTTCAATGTTTTAACTGTTATTAGTTAAATGTGGCTTTGGCAGTTGTGTCCATTGGAGAGTTCCACTGGTTTTATCCCAGGGCTTTGGCTAAATGATAAATGGTATAATTCTGGATGTGACTTGATGTTTGAAACAGGATGAAGAGGAAATGGAAGAAGCTACAAATCAAAAGCTTGCTCTTCAGAAGGCCAAGGAGGTAGCAGAAGTCAGTCCCATATCTGCTGCTAACATTTCCATAGCAGCGTAAGTGTTATTTTATTTATTTGGGAAATATTATCAGTTTGTTTCTGTTTTTCAGACTCGATGCATGTCTGTTCTATTTCAGTGCCTAATACAACTTGTAAGCCCTGCCATACAGTACAAAGGACTAATGGGCTTTAAATTGAATACTTGGTGTTAGTTACTTAACCATGTGTGTGATTTAGCTTTTTTTGTAAATTATTTTTGTTTGAAATGTCTTTGTCTGAAAAATATGCATTATTGAGGGGGGTTTTTATGTTGCTTTAGGAAAGACTTCACCAGGTGAACTGTTAACATTTCACTTAAGATTTTCAGTGCTGAAAGCTGGAAATATGTGTGTAATATACATGATATAGTTCAGTTACAGCAATCAGTGCTTTCTGAATTAAAATGTAAAGACAGCCTCCTAAACTGTAGCCACAAAATCAGCTATGCACATTCTTTGCTTGCTCTCCCAAAAGTATTAGCATAACATAAAGCAGGGAACTTGCATATGAAAACAGACACTCATGCACACCTGGTGTATGTTGAGAAGCATCAGCTTGCAAATAAAGACGTTTATGCATACATACACATGTATTTTGTTATCCCAGTTTGGAAGAAAAATTCACTCTTGGGGCCAGCTTTTAAAATAAAGGAACTTAACAGCTGTGGGTGGAAATAGATGTCCTCGTATCTGTGAGGTCAGTTGCAGTTTTACTAGAGTAAGGACTTCAAAGAACTCCCTTTTGTAAAGGGCACGTTGTGTTTATGTTCCTTATGATCTGTGTTTGAAAATCTAGGCATCTTGAATATACTTATGAGCACACATTCATTTGAGAAGTTTATGAAATTCCATGAGGGAAGTTTGAGAGTGTTAATGTGAAAAAGACACTATCCACCCTTTTGCTAAGAGCTGCACAGATTTCTGGACAGTCTCCAGTCATCAGAAAAGGGCAGCTCGAAACTGCTCCAAGTGCTGGGGAAGACTTAACCTATTAAGAGTAATTTCCTGCTCAGTTTTATTCCAAAATATCTAGCGCCTTATTTGACTACTCTATTTCCTAATATATTTCCCTCAATGTAAATTAATCTCAGGAGGTCTTGGTGTGTATTTAATGAAGAATTGCATTGTTTTAGTGAGCACGTGCAATAAAGCAAATGAAACTGGTTCACTGAATGTGAAAGAAAGTGAAATGGATTATGCATCAAAGGTAATTATTGTATTACTATTGTCATTTTTGTGCAATGCTTATTTGCATCCATAAAATGAATATGTGTTCAAGAATAACTTAAAAGCCCCGTATCCTATTTACTTCAGTGGGTCCAAGATTTCATATCACCTTCTTACTTACTATAATTTTATTCCACAATGTTTCATTGAGCTTTCATCTGGTTTTCAATATCTCTGGTCCAGTTTTGTGACCACAATTAAATGTAAGTACTAAATTGAAGATTCCTTTTTATGTTGTCTGCGTAGACATAATGGCAGACACTTACATGCCTGTTTTGGAGGTACCTTCAGGCAGTTAGGCTTACAAATGAATGCAGCTGAAGGTGCAGTAGATATTTTTTTTCATATTTAATAGCAGTAGAAAATTGTCGAATACTGGAAGCCATGTTTGAACATTTAGGTCATCTTCTATGAACAGTGTGTCTCTAAAGCAGCTATATCTGCAATATAGAAGCCAGTGATATTTGCAAGTCAACTATAAAAAAAAAAAAAAAGACTGTATGCATGAGTGACATTAGCTTAGGAGACAGTTTTGGAGAATACAAGCTGAGGAGTTAAACAAGTAAACATAAATACAGAAAGATTAATGGTAAGGAGGTGGGTACACTGTGCGGATAAATTGTTGCTTGATGTAGGTCAGATTTTCAGCAAACATCTGAGTTGAGGTGTAAATCCGTCCCTGCAGTTCCTTCCCTCCCTCCCCCTTTCTGACATGGGCTCATCTCTACAAAGGATCTTGGCTATTGCAGGGCTCAGTGTCACAGCTCCTAGCATTCAGGTAAGTTGGTCTCTGGAGTAATTTAAACATTTTCAGTGATAGTGTTGATGTTAGTATGCCTCTCTGCACACCTTTTAGTGGGACTCTTGAATGGTATTACTAATGTAGAGACTGTTTTTTTGAGTTCTGAGAACTTACAAAGATGGCAAAACTGACCTGGCAAAGTAGTGATTCCTTTTTTCCCCTTCCCCTGTGTTTAAGAGTAGGATGCTGTGCTTGTTGTTTTGCTCCTGTCCGTGGTTATTTTGCACAGTATAAAGGAGAAAATCTTGTATACTTTCCTGCTCACTCCTGTTTACTCATCTCAGCAATGCCTCATTCAAGTTGCACTTTTGACGCTACTAATTAAATATATGCAATGTAATGTGTGGTGCTGCCTCCAAGTTTTCTGCCCTTGTGCATTGTTGCTATATGTATATATAGTATGCTTTCACTTGCATGTGGAAACATATACGCTTGTCCATATACCTGTTACTTGGCTGTCTTAAGTGCTTCTGTTCTTCTGTGGAATATAGCCCCCCTGCCCTCTCCCCCCAACAACCAGCAAGCTCTAAGAAAGGCTCATTGTCGTGTATTTTAGGTTACTTATTTAGTATGCCAGCCTGATTTCAGTGTACTGATACTTCAGAATTTTGCAGGTGCATAGGATGCTGCATGAGCCAAGAATTATTTGCAGTTGATGGATGGTGAAGTCTTACTACTGAAATTTGAAACTGTTTTAATAATGCACTGATTACTGCAGTGAAGTAAGGATATAATCTGTCTTATAACTGACTGAGAAAGCGCTTTCTTATAATATTGAATCTGTAACTGGAAGAAGCAATGAAGTAAGCTACTACATTTTTTCAGTTCCCGGTTCATTGCTTTCTGTGGTCTAACTTATGCTCTGCAAAAGAGACTAATAGAAATAGATTGTTTTGGCTAAGGCTTTGCTTTTTCACCTGGTGAACTCTATCCTGACTAGGCTTTTTCTTTTTCAGGATCAAAGCTGTTGCAGGACATTTTTTTTCTGTTGCAATGTTTGTTTTAAAACAAAATATTTAATCTCTATTTTATTTTACGTTTTAGTTTGAGCTCATTGTTACATTCTGGTTTTGTGATTTTTTATTTTTTTTCTGTTTAGCATTTTCCTTGCTTTATTGTTTCTTGAGGTGAGTTTGAGTTTGTTCGGTTTCAAACATCCAGCTTTGTCTTTTATGGCCCTCTGTGTTGTACAGCATTTAAATTGCTCAGCCTTTGAACTGAGTTACTGTACTAACAGATTGGCCTAATCAATAAGCCATTGGTGCAGCTTCCTTGGTGGTGACAGTGGAGGCAAGGGGGAAGTGCAACGTACAGGAGTTCCCATTTGATTGTAAGACTGACTACAATTTAGAACAAGATATGGAGAGCTAGGAGTTAGGGTTTTGATCCCTGCTCTGCTGGTATGACCCGGAGAAGTCAGGGCAAGCTATTCCATGTTTCTCATCTAAATGGGGAAGAAGGGAGGATTAATTATTATTCTTGTTAAGTGTGACGTAGTCAATGAATGCATGATGTACTGTGAGATGCTTATAGGAAAGGCACCAGGGAAGCTGATAGCATCAGAATTGTTCATATTATGATGTAAAAAACCTTATTTTTAAATATAATTTTTGGTCGAGGAGTTTGACTGTTCATAAAACTTCAGTCCTAAACTCCTCACTTTTGAGTTCCTCCTTTGCCTCCTCTTTTTCAGCCAGAGATGCACCAATGTCATGTACAAAAGGGGCTGCTTTAAATAGAAATACACACAAGCACCTTTCACAGTTCAGTAGACTGGTCTGATGGGCAAGTTATGATTTATAAAGGAATTTGAAGGCCTCTACACAAATCCTATTCACCACTCATGTTCGTAGAGTACCAGTACTGAACTTATGTTTAAAATAAATCACCTTTTTACTTGTTTATTTGAGTGTTTTCCAATGACCTGTCTCAAACTCTTCTTAGGAAAAGTCTTAAAATAGCACCTGTAGCAGCAAAAATCAAATGCTAAATTTGTACAAACTACAAATTTGTAGTTGAACTATTTGTAAAAAAAAAAAAAAAAATAGTTGTGCTTATCATGCTAGTAAATTTCCTTGTTTGACAGTGATAATGGTTTTTAGTTGTAGCTGGCTCCCAGAGTCTAATAAGCATATAGTCCAGTAGGTTCCCAGTGGAAGATTTAGATAGGGGAGGAAATCCTCTCTTGTGATGGCTGTAAGACTAGCAAACGGTAAGGTGACAGTTCACACATTGTATGCATTCAGTCCTGACTAGGATTTATCTACATGACTGACCACTTGACTGACCTCTTTTTAAAGTAAATCCATGTGGTTTCCAACTCACTCTTATTCAGTGTTTGGATAAAGGCTCACTTTCTGATTTTTGCTGGTCACTTACATGGTCATTCAAGGCCATTTTGTCTATGATTTGCACACCTAGCTTAGACCTCCTGTTCCCATTGTATATAATACTTCCTATATTGATAGCTCTGACACAAAGGAGCTGTCAACTCATTTCAAATGGCCAAGTAAATATTTGAGACTGCAGACTGGAGAGCAAGTACAGTAGCACCTTGTCGTCTTCACAAAATTCTCAACAGTTATCGGTCCCTTTTGTACTGATTTGGGGTTGAAGACTGGGAGGGTCATTTTGTTTCCTCAAGGGATTGTGTGTCTCAAAGATTTCATATTTCCTTTTGTCTTTGGGATTCTTTGGTCTGTTCTATAAACATTGTTGGGCATGGCTGTTGGTCATCAGTCGAACCCTGCAAGAAATATGTCTGAACACCTGGCAAATGACAACTATTGTACATGGTGATCCACAGACTAGAAGAGGTGTTCTCTATATCTTGCTAGCTTGCCACTGTTTTACCTTCCTTTTTTCCCCCGTAAGTGTATTGGTATGTGGGTTTTAGTGACCTCTTCCTATAAGTTTGCCTTTTTGCCCTTGCTGTGGTTAACTGTGAACAAGCAAACAGCCTCCCCAATGAAAAAGAAATCTTTCTTGTCCTTTCTTTCTTTGCCTCTCTTTGTCTCTTTGGTAAGTAGCACCAAGCAAAGGACAAATACCTCCTCTATTTCAGTTTGAAAAAGCAGGCTGTTTTTGCTTTGTGGTTTTATATTGTGTGGCATCAGTATGATATTAGTTGGTTGGTATTTAACAAGAAGGACTCCGGTAATGATACCAGAGAAATGAACATGAACTTCTGCAGAACTTGCATAATGTTGTTTGGCCAAATGCAGGGATGTTTTGCAGCATCGCAGTAGGGATCTCCATCCTGGACTGCACCAAGTGAGGCTATGATGAGCATGATAAATTTAAGTACATTGTCAAGGGGTTTTGAGATGTGCTTTCAGAAATAAAAGGCAAAATTCAACTTCTGGTTCTTCCACAGGCACTTCTGCACAGTGCTGGTCTTTTTTCCCCCCTCTGAATTGCTAGTAAATTAAGCCAGATCAGTATATTGTGCCTCATCCTGAGTTTCCCCACCTATTTTACTCGAGCTGTTCATTATGTGTGGTTAAGATATTCGTGCAGTTTTAGTGTCCTGGGTTGCAGGCTTTACTTAGCGTCCTGTGGATACTGCACCTAGACGCATCAAAAAATGAAAGGAGTCACCAGCAGAGATGATCCTCTCAAACAGTAATTCCTTTTTGAAACATGAGAATGTTTCATCACCAACAGGTTAAATACTTCATTTGTTTCAGGGCAGGATGTTGCACAGTAATTGGAAGTCAATGCAAGATAACTTTATAAAACTGTTCTTTAAGTTTAGCTATTCTAAGCAAAACTAAAGAAGTATCTTTAATGATTGATCTGGCACATGGGTTATCTGAGCCCCTGTGATGTAGCATTCATATATATCCTCTGCCTTGTACTACTTTACTGTTATAATATTCTGCTTATTAATATCCTATTTTTGGAACATATATATTTAAAATTCCACCTGATCATTCTGCTGTACACTGCCCATCTCCTCCTCAAAGACAACATGATAGGACTTTGGGGCTTTATAGGACCAATATTTAACATGTATATGTATATAAAATGAGAACCGAAGTGTCTGTTAACTTCCTGCCTTAAGAAGCACAAGCCCCATCATCTCTGTTAAGTTCAGCGGTTTCTGCATTTAGAATTCCCTCTCTCTGTAGAGGCATGCTATGCAATCACAAGTGTTGAATGGAGGGGAATCTGCCAAATGAAGTGCAGATCAAAATAAGCTCCTTTTAAATGCTCAAGCTATTTCTTCAACAGAAAGATAAACTCTTGTTTGAGACGGACCGTATTTCCCTGGTTGCCCAGGCAGCTGGCATGTTCTCTGGGCTGAGCCATTTTTCACTAGCGTCGCAGTGATCTGAGTTAGCATTAGTAGGTTTGCATCCTCAGTTTGGAATAAATCTTTGCAGCGTATTCCATAAATGCAATCTTTACCTGTCTCTGGAAAAGCCTTTGCCACGGGGCCCTGAAGGTGGCTTTCCTCAGAGAACTTTCACTGTGGGTGTACAGCATAATGAGGCATAAAGTCTTGGTACCATCTTGTGGCTTTTGGTTCACCTTTTTAATTTTTCTTTCGGTTCCGCTTTGATTCTTCAGTTGTTTTCCTTTAACTAGAAGACGGTGTCTCTGTGGCTTCTGCACTTTCTGAAGCTTGCCTGGGTTCCATCCAAGATGCACGCGGCCACCTGCATTCGATAGGACACAGCCTGTATGAGTCTCCTCCCGATGTCTCTTATGCTTTCTCTTCTCTTCTTTTTTTTCTCACTTTTTTTTTTGTTTTTTTGTTTTTTGCATGTGCAGTTTTGTAAAGCAAACTCGAGGTACTGTATCTCGCAGCTCGTCAGTCTCCAGCGTAAATTCACCGTGAGTTGCTCTCTGTTACAATATTCAGTAAATGGATTTATGATATATATCAATATATTTATAAACCTCCCTATTCCTGACCTTCCTGATGCCTTCACCCTTCCCTTTTTTTTCAAAAGTCATTCACATCATTTTGGAAAAGCCTCCAGGCCAAGATATGGTGGAAAGGCTGGAAGGTGTGCCACATTGCCATAAAATATTTGTGATTTGGTCGTGAGCAACTCTGTAGTGTTTTGTACATTGAATGTGAATTTCTTCCACCTCCTTCCCTTTTTATTTCTCTATTTTTTCCTTTATTCTTTGTCCTTTCCTTTCATCTTATTTTTTCCTCCCTTTTCCTCTTACTCTCTTCACCTCCTTTCTACTGTTTTATGGCCAATCTTGTTCTCACTTTATATTTTTTTTCCTATAGCGTTACGCACTGGGCTAATGGCTTTGATGTTCCACCAGTGTTTGCACTTTTTGTTCGTATAAGAGAATGGGGCCTACCGTGAGTGTGCTCTTTAAAAAGAAAGCTGGAGGAGGAGAACTTCAAAGGGACCTAGCTTCTGGAAACGGGGCCAGAACAAGACAAAATTTGAACACTTTGCATAAATAACCTTGGGAAATTTGTAATAACAAGAGCATCAATCAGTCATGTGCCCTCAGCTGTCTCCGGGCTTTGGGTTTAATGCTACAGTATCGGATTGTATAAATGAAGCATTCAGCCAATTTTGCTATATCTTAGAAATTAGTAATACAGTGGGAGCCCTTCAACCATTCCACCCTCCTGCAACAAAAAAATCCCATCAGCCTCATTGTGAATCACAGGGTCCCTTTATAGCACAGGTGCAGGTTTGTAGAAAATGCCTTTGTTCCCCACTGAGTCATGCAGCAGTGCTTGTCATTAATCCATCCAGTGCCTCTGCTTTGAGTTATATTTTATCACTGATGTTTTCTTTCTACTTCTATGCTTTTGGGAAGACAAGTACAGTTTAAACATGCTAGGCCAGACCCTCTTAAGCACTATTACGGGGCTTGATGCACCTGAGGAATTGGAAAACAAGAAGCTGTCCTGTACCCACACTTCCTGATTCCCTGGGGGTCCATGCCTGTAAGACAGCTGTGGCCAGGTCTACACAAGTAGCATTTTACTAAAATACTGTACTGTTAGTGTGGGTGCACCTTATGCCACTAAAATTATACTTTTGCTGACATGGCTTATTCTAGTCCTCCTCCAATCCTGAGTAAAGTTGGTTACGCAAGTATTGGGTATCACTAGGCCCATGCAAGAAGCCTTTTGCAGGCATGGCTGTGTCAGAGATTACATGTCCTTGCACTCTAACCAGCATGGTTATGCCAGCAAACACTTTGTAGTATAGAATTGGCCTTAGAGTAGACTGGTCTGTGTTTACTTATATGGCACTGGAGAATTCGCTCCGTGTATGGAGAAACTATATTGGCACAAAGTTGGTGGAAAGGATTCTGCCATCTCCTAAATCTCTCTGACATACCTTACACTAGAATAGAAGAAGAACAGATGGCAGAGAATGAGGTGAGGGGTCATTGGATGGGCTGGAGCAAAGCAGTGCTATGCTACTCTAGAAGTATACGTTACCATTTTCTTGGTAGGTATTAACAGAGCTTTCACTGAGCAAAATGCTTGATTGACCAAACAAATTTATTTGATCCTATAGGCACTTGTCACTGGGCACGTCTGCTTGAGATGCTAACTGTGCAGTAGCCTAATCACAGCGTGCAGTAGCATGCCGGACAAAAACCATGCTAATATGCTCCGGTGCAGTAGTAGTAGGCTCTTGTGCAGTAAGCGTCAATAAAAACCCCTGTGCAGGCACTACTGTGCAGTACTGCAAGTTACTGCACATCAATTTAGTACTTGTTAACAAAGTACTAGATTTAATGAGTAGTAACTGCGGGGCATTAATGAAAGTGTAGACATACCCACTGACTGTGTTCAGTATTCAGGTTAGACCAATAGCATTCACTGGGTGCATCTATACAAGATGCTACATTGCCATAGCAATGAGTTATTGTGCTGTAACTTGTCGCTATGGTGACATAGTGTGACCGGGCACAAACTGTGACCCCAGCACTACTGCACAGTAGCAGCTAAAAATAACAGTGTGACAATGGGACTGCCAGTTATTGTGCAGTCATTTAGTACTTCCTTAAGTACTTAATGCTTTAGCACTTGCTTAAATATTAAAGGACTGCACAGTAACAACTGCATAGTCCAGTGCACATGTAGATGTGCCCGCTTTGATCTAACCCATTAAGAGCCCGATTTCTATTTATTATATGTTCTCTTATACACAGTCTTTATATTATCACAGCAGTTGAGGATAAGGATGATTTTGGTTTCTATTGAAATATTGTATTTATTCGATTCCAAGACAACCCACCCCCCTTTAACATTTATAAATTTCCCATGCATAGAATCTAATTATGGGGGATCATCTTAAATTCAGAGTCACCTTGGATTTGGGTAGATATGGTTTTTAAATTAAAACAACCACTGCAGTATCAATGCAGTTATATGAGTATAAAGATGCCTTTAACAGATGTAGTCTATTGCTCTTCCCTGAGGAACTTTTGATATTGGTATAGATACTTTTATGCCAGAATAATTTCAGCCACACTATGGGGAGTCTTACCTCTATAACTATACTGGAATAGTTAAAGGGTTCACTATTTTTGTGTGTGGAAAAATCTGAGATCAGGTTTTATTTATGTAATGTGCTAACATTTTATATTTTATAACCCAGGTTCATGTCAAATAAGATGTTTAACTACATAGTTAGACACCTAAATAAGATTTTTCTGAAGATGCTGAGCACCTGCATCTTCTGGTGAAGTCAGTGGCAGAGGTGGGTGGCAGTCATCACATTTGAAAATGTGACAGTACTAGTGATAAAGGGCACTTTTGTAGTGGATTTATATACATACAGTATCTAAAAGAGAGAGACAGGGTAGCCATGTGTACACAGTGCAGTAGATAATGGAGCACTGTTGGAAGACCATACAGGAAATTATAGCCACTACTGTTTTGTGAATGATGGGACAAATTCTGTCCATGGTGGCAGGCAGTTCCCACCAACTTAAAGAAATGTTGGTTTTCCTAGATCAGTTACTCCCCTGCTTACAGTCCTAACACCATAGTGTGGCATCACCCATCCAGCTCATAAAAGAGTAAATATCTAGGAGGGAAATAACAAAGTTTAAATATCCCTTATGAAACCTATTTCCTTGTTTGCACCAAAGCATCGTTCATTCACATCACTTACTTCACTGTGGATTCAAAATCTGTCTTCTGTTTTATCTCCATTCTCATAACAGAAGGGGCTTAGCTTCACGGTGCTAATGTGTCTTGTCTCAGTACTTATATCAGAAGCTATGAGTTCATACTGGGAGCTAAGCCATAACACAGTCTGGGCTGTACTATTACTGCAGAATTGTTGAAATGTCTCACTGAGGTTATAGCATGAGTAATTTAGAGAAAACAACTCATTTGGAAGGAAATGCCATTTGATTGGATTTAGGAGGACTTCTAGGTACTTAATGGTTCAATGTGTTTAAGCTAGATGTAGGTTTTTGTTGAATCAGGTTTAATACACTTGCATTTCGTTTAAAAAAAAACAAACTAAGCAACAGCATTTTTCACCCTTCTAATTTTTTGCTAAATATATAATTAGTGTTCACAGTTCATAACATTGGTACCAGAATCTTGAGGTCTAAAAGAAGTTCTGTTAACTAGTGGCATCATGTAATACCATGGAAGTTAAATATTTTTCTGGAAATTTCTCAAGACTAGAAGTTGCTAAAAGAAAAGTCTTTTAAAAGTTTCCAGTGTGTAATCAAAGGATTCAGTTTAATAAACTAATAAGGTGTGGTATGCCTGATTGGTGATTTTATTGGCTTCAAAAACTGTGCAATTTTTACTGAAACTAAATTTCCATGGATTACAAGAGAATTTTTGCTTGAGTAAAAGCTTCAGGCTTCAGCACCAAGTGATTGTACTACCTCTTTGGCTGTCTGAGATGTAAATAAATCGATGATGGCACCATTCTTTTTGATGTTTCAGGTGCTAAAAATGTGCATTGCAAAAGACTGTATTACTAGTAGAATCCCTGGGATATTTCAGTGAATTGGTAAAGAATTATCAGAGTTTTCCTTTCTAGTTTCCCAGGTCATATACAGCTCAGCTCTGCAGTGACCTAAAACTATCACCAGCACAAGGCTGTTCACTTCAGTAGCTTACATGAAATGCATTAACACTTTGTTTCCTTTTCCAAGTAGACAGGTGTCAATATGAGATGGATTGGATTGCCTCATAGGTCTTTATTTTAATCTTCTCCCACAGTGGGACAATGAAGTACTACAGGATATCAGCCCTTGTTCTAATAAATTAGTTGGCTGCATCTAATCATCCAGTGACCGTAATATAAGAATTAAATGCCTTTCAGCCAATTGCTCCAGGCACAAGCTGCTTCAATACCCTCCAGCTATCCCAGAGTCTTTCTCTGCCTGGATGGAGTCAGGAGAGAGCACAGCAGAATATTCACTATTTAACAGATTCATCAGAGTGACCCCAGCTGACCTCTTACTGCTCAGCTGATTCATCACAATACCTACCTTTTATGAAAATCCTCTATCAAACTGGCACAAGTGCTCACATTTGTTGCCAGGTTTAGCTCTGTTGGAAGGCAGTGTAGGGGAGCCAGCATTTGGTATTTAGATGGATGTCTCCAGCTTCCAGAAATATCAGCAAAGTTGATAACTTTCACCAGCACTACAATCATAGTCCTTTTTTTATTTTTTCAAAACAAATGAGATGGAAATGGAATTTCTATATGAGAATAATCATAATAAAAAGTTAAACTGCCAATTTTATTGCATCTTATTGATCTGGGAAGTTGAAATCAGTTACAAATATAAAGCCATTTCATAATCCAGTAATAAGCACCCAAATGTTGTGCTTCTATTTTGAACAAATATTCTATTAGAATTGAAGTTGGTCAAAAGTTAGAATTTCCATAGTCCAGCTTATTACAGAGTGTAAAAATACCATATTTTCTTGAAAACAGGTACCCCAGAATATAATACACACCTTGTTTTGAAATGCAGAGAGAAAAAAAAAATCCTTCCTTCTAATAAATAACTGAGTAGCAGCAGCTAGGGAGCTGAGCCCACTCATTGTTCTTCTCCCTGTGGATTGCTGCAGGTGTTACTTTTTTGGTTTCATCTAGTAAGTGGCAGAAACTGCTTTCATCATATTTCTTGCATATAATGCACTTCACAGTTTCCAATAGCTGAGGGCTTTTTAGAAAAAAGGTATGCGTTGTATATGGGAGATTTTTTTTTTTGATTTTTTTTTTTTCCAACTGTAACAAAAAGTTAAAGTATCACAATTTTTCACAGAAGAGATATGCCATTATTTGAGAAGCTATCATTCTATTATGATAATAGCCACATTACATCTCACGTGATGATGCATGCTAATGGTGCTCCATGATGCAACGTGATGGTTTAACCATCTGGGAGACTACCGTATGTCACAGGAGAAAAAATTTAATCAAGTAGTCCTGTCCATAGATGAGAACATGGGCATATAAAATACCCAACCAAAGCTCTCAAGAAGTAGGTCAAAATCTGAAACAGATTCATATCTGACTGTCCTGAAACAAGGTATTATAGTTTGCTTTGACTAAGCACAATGCATTAGTTAGGTCAGGCCTAGCAAAGCTAATTAGTTTTTTCCTAATACAACTTGAAGTCTGCAGCAAAATCTAAATCAGAAAATCATTTTAATTTCAGTTGTGTGGGCATAGCATTTTATGTTGCAAACAATGCTTCAACAAAAAAATTCCAGACCAGCTCCAGTCAGAAAATAGTTAACTACCATAGCTAGAGTCTGATATATATTGGATCAAATTCTGAACTCCTTCCTCAGCATTTATTTTGTCTTTATTTAAATGAAAATCCTAAAGACTTGAGAGCATATTTTTAAAGTTTTTATTTATATAATATATTAAAATAGTTTTGGAAAGTAATGTGTGAATATTTAGATGAAGTGTTCTAAATTAGCCTGATTAAAATTCCCTAGCTGATGAAGAAGTTGTTTATACTTAAATTTACTCAAAAATGCACACTATTTTCTTGACTAATCTAGGCTGATTAGTTAAGGTTTTATTTATAAGATTTATAGTTTTTTAATGAGAAAATACAGATTCTCTAGTTAGGAAACCAGTGTACTAAAAAAACCCTATCAGTACGCTATTTGTCTTAAATGGCCATTTACCTCAGTTAGTTAGCCTGGAGCATGGTGGTGATAAACCAAGGTTGCAGGTTTAATTCCCTGGATGGACTAGATGATCTCTTGAGGTCCCTTCTAGCCTTACACTGCATCAGTCTCATAGAGAAGTAAGTTGTGTATATAATAAAGCTGAGCAATACAACATTTATGCATTGGTTTATTATCTGGTGTGTTAAGTGTCTTATCCCAAGCAATAGTATCAATATCTACCTTGATATGTCAGGCCTGAGAAGAATTTCAACTGTTGTGTAGGTAGGCAACAGGGAGAAAACATTTTTTCTTGTTTCTTTCTTCCTTTTTTTTTCCTAAGAGAAATTAAACTCAAGAGTACATAGATGATGTTCTCCCTAGCACACACCAGCAACAGATTATGGGCCATGGATTAGAGGTGGTCAGCATAACTTTTCTTGGTAGTCTTCAGGACAGAATATTTTGAGAACCAAACTATCCATCCTGGAGCTCTGGAAAGGAGGTGGATACTTTTCTGCAAAGATATATGAAGAATGATCAACAAAGAGAGCCATGGTTTAAAGAACGAAATCAACAGCACCAACAAAAGGCATACAATCCAAAGGCTTATGGTTGTACGCCCTGTTATAAAGGATTTACACTCACTTCAGACCTGACACAGAAATATTGTACTGTGCTGCTATGTGCCATATTTAGTATTCTAAAGAGATTTATGGTTGCCTTGTTACCTTTGAGTAATTTAAAATTGAACTTGGTAGAAAAGTGGGGAATGCATTATAGAGAATAATCTCATTGTAGCTGCATTTCTCCAATCTCTTCTAAATTTTTTGTGTGCAGCACACATGAACTGTCCCCTCCTATGCATGTAGTTAAATAATACTGTTTTCCCTTAAGTGATGCCCTTGTGATACCATTAATAATGCTGGTGAGTATGTTCAAAAGCTCCTTGCTCCAAAGAATTTACAGCGGCAGAGAAGAAGCTATTGAATGTGTTCGTGTTCCAGTTACTGTGAGAACTTGTAGAAAACAAGAGTCAGCTAAATTTAATTGGACAAGCAGAGTACATGTTTCCTCCAGTTGCTGCAGCTTTCACTCTGAAAATCCCTAAACATTGTCTCTGGAAAGATCAAGCTGTTCTATTGCTTTACTTCCATTTTTCAGACAAGACTGTGCACACCATGAATTGCTCTTGTTGTTCTTAGATAGTTTGGATATGATAATTAGCTGAAGGCATGCTTTAATTCTGTGGATTTTGTCTTTACTACAGTTTGTATCTCTTTGTCCTCTTTTTTTTTATTTAACAAAAGTGTAATCATTACTTGCAAACATCGCTGCAAACTAATTCTCTTGCTCCTTCTCCTTGGCTTATTAGTGGCTGGGAAAGCTCTTTTTTTTGTTGTTTTTGGAGTGTCACCCTGTGCTAAAAGTGTCACTGTTAGTGTTGTGATGTTAGTATTTATAGATTCTGCAAAGCTTGGTGAGTCTGTAATTTTGCTGTCTGTGTTAAGGAAGCAAATTTTGCAAAATAGGCTTCATTAATATGCAAATTACTGTGCTCCTATAGGCCCCCCTCAGTAGTGTGTGCGCTTAGCAGCAGCTTCAGCTTTCACTTATCTGTAGTCCATTAACAATAGAGCACTGCACCTTGAGAGACTTGCATTTTTAAATGGCTAATTTGTGGTCTTAACATGTGAAAAACAAGTAATACAGATGTTTCCAGGGCAAATGCTTCCTGCACTGGTAGGTCAATGGCCTAGAACTGACAGAAGAAGAAGTTTTTTATCAGAAGAAGCAGTCCTTGCTCCTCAGGCCTCAAAAGATAACTATTATCACTCAAGCAAGAGCAAGTTTAGTGCACACAGTAAAGAAAAACTGATTGTGTACAAGCATACCCCAAATCACAACCAGACCTTATTTTCCTGAGCTTGAGCCTCAAGGGCGAGACTTTTTCCCTATCACAACCCAGTCTATAGGCTCCCAACAGTACTAGATGCCTCTAGATGAGCAGCACAGACGAATGAGCCCCCTGGCGAGTTCTGAGAGCTGGGGAATGCTTACACAGGCACTGCATGGATTTTAGGTGGTGAAAATAGTGGGTGGGCTTTCCATGCTTTCCTTTAGTTCCCTTTAAAAGCTTTAAAAAAGTGCAGTAAGGTAATCTGAAATTAGCTCTCAGGCCGTGCTCTCTACGCAGTAGACAGCTGTGAGAACAGGAGACTTGGTATTTGAACACAGGTGTGTTATTTCTGATTTTGGACTTAAATCAGATTCCTCTACATCTGCTTGAATGCCCTCCTCCCATCCTTTGTGAGCATTTAGGAACATTTTGGCCTCTTTAGCAAAAGCAGCCAACAGCATCCTGAGTAAAATGAAGGAACATGGCAGATATCTAAAATAGAAAGCATTTTGGACAGTTCCTATGATATGACATGACATCCTCTGAATGTTGCTTCCCAACGGGCCCAAGAAGCATGACAAATACTGCCAATCTGAATCGGCGTGCATAACCTCACTGCTGGTTTCTTCTGTCACTAAGGGAAACTGGAACAAATGTTGTTATTTTTTTTAAAGAGTCTGTTTTCCAGGCTCTACTGCCTCTTCCAATGTTGAGCAAACCTTGCAGATTTACCATCCCCTTTCGGGGTTCATCTGCCTGTCGGGACTCACTAGGCTGACTGATAGCTTGGTGCCCTAAACAGGAAGAGGTTATGGAGTAATACATAAGGGCGGGGAGGAGAGAGGGTTTTTTTTGTGTGGAGAATCCTAGGATAAGCTCTGTTCTTGTTTAAACTCTTGTACATCCAGAATAAAGTCTTTGAAGTCAGTGAGGTTACCTTGGCTTTACATTGATGTAAATGAGAATTTGACTCAATTTTAGGATGTCTCTAAAGAAAAGAGAGCAATAGGAATAAAAACTTCTCCTTGTCTAGTTGGTTAGGCAGAATCCTTATTAGCATATCACAATGAGAAGCTAACATCTTAAATGGTGCCTTAAGTGGCTAAAAACCAAGGCATCCAGGGTAGTGTCAGTGGAGCAGATCTTTTCTTACTTTTAAGAGGGAAGAATGGGATAAGTCTCAAGGGCCTGGGGGAGGAGCAGTAAAGAAGCTGTCATCAAATCTGTGGGCATGCGTGTAACTCTTCGGATTCCTGTCACTTCTAACAGGTGTGTTGAATTGTTTTTCCTTTTCATTTACGCCTTTGCACAACCATACACCGATGGGACAGGTCAACTCGTCTGAGATGCTTGTGTGACCCTTTCCCAGTTTAAACAGGAGGGTAATAGTGTCAGGGCATTTGGGGAAGGGTTCTTACCCGTGGATTTTACTTCTTACCTCTTCACCACCAAAATCTATTGAGCTTCAGGTTGAATTATTTAAGGAAATCATTCACCCAGGCTTTTCCTAGCGAAGAGGGGCAAGTCTGGATTACTTAGAAAGTTATAACTGTTGTTTAGGATTTTTATGAGCGGTGGTTTTAATTATGCAATTGTACACATGACTAGAACATAAATAAATTAGTACAAAAGCTCTGTTAAGTAGTGCTGTTCATGTGTGGGGATGGACCAGCAGTCTGGGTATCCCACTGGCTTTATCTTCTCATGTGTTTTTCTGCCAGTCATTTTATCCTCATTCCTCTGTTTTCTTTGGCTCAACCCTATAGTTCCCTATTTCAGGTGAAAAAAATCTCCATTTTATTAAATTTATTTTAGAGAGGTGGAGTAAAACCTGGTCCTAACTAGCTATTGATATTTGTTTTTTCCTCCTCTGTTCTGCAGCAAGCAGCAGAACTCCTCCAAATCCAAGTCTGTTTGGGAACAGAGGACCAGCCAGATCCGAATGCACAATTTCCGAGCCAGCTGCGAGGCACTGTACAATGAGCTCGACCCAGAGGAGCGGGTGCGCTATGCCACCACCCTACACATCCGACCAGACATGAAAACTCATTTGGATCGGCCTCTGGTGGTAGAGCCAAGGACTGAAGGTCGGAACAATGTCAATAAACTAAGCCCTGGAGATGTTCAGGAGATTGAGCAGACCAAGACCATCTCTGCCGAGTGTGCAGAAGCTCCACGGAAACATCACCGGCATCGCGAGAAAGACAAGACAGGAGAGCAAGAGAAGAGCGACATGACCAAGGATGAGAACGGGGAATCTGGCACAAACAACAAAGAGGAACGACAGAGGCAACACAGGAGCCGCAGCAAAGAAGCGGAGGGGAGTAGCAAGGAAGGGAAAATTGAGCGCAGCAGAGGCCAGGAGGGGGGGAAGAGGCATCATCGCCGTGGGTCAGTGGAGGAAGGGGCTGAGAAGGAGCACCGGAGGCATCGGACTCACCGGCACTCAGCTGAGCGGCAAGGCAAGGAAGGCAACGGAACAATCAATGGTGCCAGAACGGAGCGGCGTTCACGTCACCGAGGTGGGTCAAGATCGGGGAATCGAGAAGGAGATCCAGGCTCAAAAGGAGAGAATGGGGAAGAGCCTCACAGACGGCACAGAATCCGGAACAGAGCTCTGTCAACCTATGACCCAGCGGAGAAGGAGAACGGGGAAAAAGAAGGAGATGTTGGGGAAAAGGATCATAGGAACCATCAGCCAAAGTAAGTCAGCACTGCTCTTGTCGGTGCGCCACCTGTCGGGGAGGAAATCCCCAAATACATCTGAGCAAAGAACTTCCTCGCCTTTTAAATGTTCCCTGTGGTTACCATTAAAATACGCTGTACCATCCCCACGTATTGGCAGTCGCAATGTCAGCTAAACATTACTGAAGAAAAACAGGTTTAAAATATGGTGTGAGCTTAACTGGCCAATGCAGTCTTAAAGATGTCTTGTGCCAAAATACTCCTGATTCAGCCCCACACAGTCCCTGCCTGTAGTAGGCGGCTCTAGGCTCCCTACCAGAGTACTATTGTGACCCTGCTCCTTGGCAGACTTACCACCATACAATGCACATAACAAAGGTTGCAACAGCAGAATGAATTGAGCATAGTAGCTTTTCACTGTGTTTTGGACTATTCTTATGTTATATTGTAAGTGTTATTGGGATAGTTTTGGTTTTGTTTTCCAGCTTATGGTTTTGTAGGGCTTTTTATCATTTATAAGTGGGTCTTAAAAAGTATTTTACTTTTAAGTATAATACTTATTTTAAGTTTTATTTCCGGATTTCAGAATCATTTATTCCCATTTTACAGAGGGAGAAACAGTTTCTGAGGTCTGATTAGTTAATGTTTGCAAAGTACTTGGAGACTGGCAAGCAAGGTACTTCACTATGTACCTGCAAATTATTGCACTTCAATGGTGACAGAGGAAGAAAATATTTTAAAAGAATGTGAAAATCCAACACAATCCTTGAGGAATGGGATACTAGTTATACTTAACCCTTAGAGTGCTACTAGGTTTCCAGATTGTCATTTGATGGGGTGCATAGAAGGATGGGCATATTCAGAGTGCCAGTTTCTAGGCTTTTTTCTTGGCAGTTGCACATCGATTGTAGTAAGATCTCCTAGATCTCTCCAGTGCAGGGGTGGGCAAAATGCAGCCCACGAGCCAGATGCGGCCTGCAAGGCCATTCTGTCTGGCCTGCGGGACCCTAAAAATTTAGAAAATTAATAGCTACCTGCCCCTGGCTGCTTGTCATGCGGCCCTTGATGGCTTGTCAAAACTCAGTAAGTGGCCTTCCACCCGAAATAATTGCCTGCCCCTGCTCCAGTGTGTAGTGAAGAACTGTACACACTGGGATGGAGTTGTGGTTCCATTTTTCTATTCCTCCACTGTTCCCCCAAGGGAGCAGAGAGGGACTAGAAATGTACCTGGGTCTTACACTGACCCATAATGTTGTTGGGACCTTTAGTTAAAGCATCCACACCACCATTTTTCAGCACAGGGATGCTAATACATGTGACGCTGGATTCTGCTGGGTCACAATAATTACCATGCTTCAGCAGATTCAATTAATCAAGTCTGCCTCAACGTGCTATAATTACAGCACATCAGAGCAACCTCAGTGTGTATATATAAATATATATATATAGCTGCCCCATTGTAGTACTTTAAATACAAAGTAATCTCTACCATCTCCCTTCTGTAAAAACTTCTGATTTATCCTAGTGACCTGTGGCCAGAATCTGTCCTTACATGTCTGTTGAATCCAGACAGGCTTCATGCCCTGTCTTATTTTACTGCATTGTCATGATAGTGATGTGCGTTTTCATGGTACTTTATAAATTAACTTAACTTTGTAAATTAACTTAGTTGAAGCTCAGTATTTGAGAGTAAGCAGCAAATACATATTATCTTGACTCCATCAGATTCTGATATCTCAGATTGTCTTTATGGGTACCTTACAGAGGGATTAAAAGATATGTGATTGATTGGCTGGGCATTTATGTCTCCCTCAAGCTTTCACAGTTTGCCATATAAACATGTTATAGCACTTATGGAGCCCATGTGGTTTTGAGCTTGCAGTAGAAATCTCTGCAGGCACTGACTTCTTTACAAAGGCAGTAGCTACAGTTTCAGCATTAACCATTTCTTCAGCTTTTTCTCTCTAACTGTTTTTGACATGTTGGAAATAACCCAAGAAATATCCCAGGCACAAACATCTCTTGTGGTGCTAATTAACAACATAAGGGAGCACCAGTAGGAGAAAGGGGGGAAACTTCCATAGACTGGCTGAGGCTTGAACTTGCTTCCTCCCCCCAGGGTGAACATACTTAATTTTTATCATTCCCTGGGAATAAATATAGATTTTGGCTCCTAAAATCCTCTTGATCCTTGACTGTAACAGGTTAGAGATTTTTTTAATATCCCTGAATTCTGAAAGTTAATTTGAGAGTCACTTAGAGCATATGACAAATAAATCAGCAGGGCTTATTGGAAAGCATTTTCATGTGTAATGCTTCTACGACAATGTAGTACTGAGTGAATAAAGCTGCATAAGAAGTCAGACATTAAAACACAATCCCTTTCTGCCTGATATTTAGTCAACAATTAAAGTAGTGGGAATCTAAGTGTTCTGCCTAACTTTCACTAAAAAAAAGTTTCTGCAGCCCCATCCTGTTCCCAATGAAGTCATTTGCAAACCTCCCATTGATTTTAATAGGGAAAGGTTGAGCCCATTATGTCCAGAGCTATTAGTTGGCATGCTGTGGATACCACATTCGTTTCTATAGTCAATATATTGTTATCTCAGGGGCAGCAAGTGAGTGCACAAACAAAATTTTATGATGTTATGTTTAACTGTTATTGGAGTGAATGGGAAAATTAATCACCATGACACATTTAGAATATTTAATAGAAAAATAGGGATAGAAGACAGAATTGGCTTTATAGCTCTAATAAAGTAATTGTAAAGGCTGTGAATCATTGGCATGGGATGTATCTCACCAAATGAAATCCTGGTTAACAGAGGTGAATTGATGTATTAATCTTACTGTTGCACCTTTTATTCAAATGGATCCCAAAACACTTAACACATTTCATAGATGAATCATTCGCACAGGGATCACTGTGTTTCTCACTGAAATACAGCCATTTCTGAAGTGCAATGCAATAGCTAGTTAGCTGCATATAGTAATGTTATACAACAGTTTAAGATTGGAAATGCGGCATGTCATATGAAACTTCAGGGAGAATATAGGGGAGATGAAGGTAGATACCTAATCCAGAATGTGGCTGATAAAAGAGACTAATGTTACTAGAGCTGTATAAGAGTCATGGGATCCCCACCTCATGGGACCTCAGTTTTATGTCTCAAAAAGTGGGGCTTCCAGCTGCGTATAGCCTCCTCACATCATGTATAGATGTTGGCACAGTAGAGCGAAAAAGTCGCTTCCATTACACTACCTGCAGTCTGTAGGTTTTCCATAAAGGTCTCCCATTTAGAAATGCCTAGGTTTTGAATAGGTTTGCAATCACTATTCTTCTTTCTCAGGGAAAACCAGTGCGAGATCGAGGCTGGGGCGAGTGTCAGTGTCGTCCCGGTGCAAACCCTTCCCAGCACATACCTGCAGAAAGTGCCTGAACAGCCGGAAGATGCTGACAATCAGAAGAATGTGACTCGGATGACTCAGCCGCCGCTGGACAAAACCACCACTGTGAACATCCCCGTTACCATCACTGCACCACCGGGGGAGACCACCGTCATACCAAGTAAGTGTCTTTAAGGGCCTCTCAGCCCCAAGGAAAGTTGCAGACAGAAGTCTATATTTCCCAAAGAATTCTGCCAAGTGGGAGCTGAGCTCTTTCGAAAATACGAAAGTATATTGCCATGTAATAGAGCAAAGGACCTTGGACTAATTTAAGTTGTAATAACAAACATGATGTTGCTAGTGTGTATTTCCTTCCTTGCAATACACCTGGGCAGAGGAGTTGTCTGTCTTTCTACTTTTTTTATCTTTTTTTTTTTTTTAAAAACCAGGCTAAATCTCTAGAATGAGATGAAAAAGTTAGCAACAAAAATGGGGAGAGGGGAGAAATGGCCTAGAGAAATGTCATGTCAAGTCTGCTTCTGGTTCTGATGTCATTGGGTGACAGCTTTGTGCCATTCTTAGTTCTGAATTGTCTGAGGAGCAAGTCCCTGGCTTCTGCATGAAAGAGGAGGTTTTTTGTTTTTTTTTTTTACTTTTTCTCCTTTAAAACCAGGCTTTCCTAAGCAGCTCATGGATGATGAGAGACCTGTTCAGACATTGAGCATGTGTGCTCTTCAGAGTGTACCTGCCAGTGCCCAGAAGCTGAAATACTAAGGTTTTTTTCAGCATTTAGGTGAGGGGAGAGGTAATGAAGTCGTCTTGGTTCTCTTCACAGCTCCGAGTCTTGCTTGGTGTGTTTGGTTTATCGTGGACAGTTCACTTGGGGCCTGATCTTCAGAAGTTTTGAATGTTCACAGTTCCTGCTGAAGTCAGTAGGTCCCTTGGCGATGCTCATCGCTTCTGGAAATGTGGCCCTTTGACCTGTTAAAGCCTCTGAGTGAAAACTAAGAAAAATGCTTGCTTTTTAGCTATGTCATGAGCCTTATTTTATTAATGTTTGTCATAGGCTTTGAGAACACCCGAGTGCTACCGTATGTTATTAATATTAATACACCATTTCACCGATTAGAAGTAAATAAGATTAGCCCCATATGGATACATCTCTATCAGGAGTATTAAAATGGTTAAAGCGTGTGTCTCTGGAGCAGCAGCAACTTTAAACTGGTAAAACTGCATACCAGAAGAGTTTGGTTTATCCAGAACAAGTGTTTGTGGGAAGTTGTGAGCAGTTTGATTAAAGGTTGTCACTGAATGTGTTCTAATTAACAAGGAATCTTGTGACATGTCTATACTCCTTCATTATGACTCATATGAATGGGAAATTGGTGGTTACTTCTTTGCCTTGTGGACTTATACCCTGGATATGTCCACTAAACACTCTTGCTGAAGAAGGTGAGAAGGTTCCTGTCACTAATACTTTAAATATACCTTTTTTCTTTGTCTTGTTTACTTTTTTTTACATAATACCAGGTCCCATTCATTCCTCCCCTCAGTGTATAGAGGATGAAATCCTCACCTAGAAAATACTTGTGGCGTGGGACTGGGCCAGGGATAGAAAGGGATGTTTTGGTGGCATGGCTGAAGAGGCCAAAGGAGGATCTGTGAGAAGGGAGGAATGATCAAAAATACAAGTACATACTGGGTGACACTTAACTGGATGGCAACACTGCAGAAAATGATCTGAAAGTCTTAGTAGATCACAGACTCGATATGAGTCTGCAGTGTGAAGCAGCCACACAAAGGGCAAGTGCTGCTTTGGGATGCATCAGTAGAAGCATTAAATGGAAGACATGGGAAGCAGTGGTGCATCTCTACCCAGCACTGATTAGACCTCATCTGCAGTATTGTGTACAAATTTGGGGTTCACATTTTAACAAGGACCTGAAAAAAAGAGGCTCCAGAACTAGACAACAGAAATGATAAAGGGCGTGAAAGGCAAGTCACACCAGGAGAAGCTGAAGCAAATAGGCATGTCCAGCTTGTGGAAAATGTGTTTCAGAAAGGGTATGATAGCAGTCTTTAAATACCTGAAGGTCTGCCCTAAAGAAGAGAACAACACCTTTTCTGTCACTGCAGAGAGTAGGACAGCAATCAATGGCTTGAAGTCACAGCAAAGTAGTTTTAGATGGGAAAACTTCACTGTTAGAAGAGTGAGGCAGTGGAATAGATTGCACAGGGAAGCTGTTGAATCTCCAGCATTGGAGGTACATAGGCAGGGGTTGAACAGGCGTTGGTCAGAGATGACCTCGGCATAGCTATGCCTGTGTTCTACTATAGGTATTTCCCATGCTTCTGGGCTTTGCTGTTTGCCTCATGGGGCTGGGGTGGAATTTTTTCCCCTCTAGCTGCTACATTTTCCTCAGTAACATTGGGTGTTGGCTGCAGCCAAGACTGAGAAGTTTGAGTTGGGTGTACCAGAGCTCCTGCTAGGACAAACTCAGAGATTCCTGCCTAGAGGGTTTTGATTAGACCAACTGCCATATTTGGGACCAGGTAAGATTTTTACACCCTGGCCAGATTGGAATAGACCACGGGGGCTTTTGCCTTCCTCAGTAGTCTTCTTCCAGGGATCTCTGCATATTTTAACAACCTATGCAGCAGCAGGAGGTTGGCCACCATGGTCCCTCTGCTTTACCAATGGCGGATTAGGGTGTTATGTCTTGTGTTGTGTCTGGGTTGACTGTGTAGTTTTGCTAGGAGAGTGGACAATGGATTTGTATGAGATGGTTTGGAGAGGGGTGATTCAGGCAGGGGTTTGGACCAGATGACCACTAGAGATCCCTTCCAGCCCTATTTCTCTGTGATTTCCTTAAGTCTTAGTAACTGGGAGAAGCTTCTAGAACAGCTGCGTATTTTGCTAGCAGAAGCTGATCTGAAAACCAGGAGGTGAAAATTTAGGAGACGTGGCTCAGACCTGGCATCTCTGCTGATACTTTTTCCTCTTTATGCTTTTGGCCATATGAGATTTTTAACACTATTACTGTATTCTGATACCACTGCCTATCAGTCACAATTTACCAGAGTCTGACTTTCCTTGCAACTCTGCCATATATGTAACCTGAGAAATAGGAAGGAATTTTTGTTTCAAAAAGTATTGAGCCATTCTTTTTCACTCATACTGACCTATCATTTTTTGGGGAAAAGAAAAGTTTAATGAACAATAGTAAATGTCACTGCTGGATCCTCATAAAGAGAATGGACTTTTGGACATATGAACTGTCTACACAACTTCTTTTTATCTAAGAGAAGAACCTGAAGCATGGGCTAGTTTGCATGTCAAATACAGGGTATCATGGTTCAGTAAATGTATTAAAAACTGTTCAGGGATACATTTAAGTTGTAAATTAGAAGTTTTCTAATCCTCAGAGCAGTGAGGTTTGGGAACAGTTTCACAATGTGTAGGGGGCGGAGCACTTAACTAGCTTAAGATGGAGCTTGATCCGCCTATAAATGGGATATAATATGATACAGTTGCCTGTGAAAGCAAGGGATTGGACTCAGTGGGCATGCCTACATGTACAAATGCTGTGGGGTGGATAAATTATTATGGAGTAAACCCACCCTAGGCAGATGTCTACATGTGCGGGGATGATTTGCTACTCCTGGCTGCTATCTGCTCCCGACCCCTCCAGCCCTTCCCTGGTCCCTTGCAGCAGCCAGGGGGAGCTCTAGGCTCCCCCTAAGTGCTACCCCAGGGGCTGGCAGGGAGTGTGGATCCAGGACACAGCTGCTTCCTGGTCAGGGCTGGGAGATTGCTCCGTGCCCCCAGGAGCTGCCTGATGCCACTCTGGGTGGGGACAATGCCCTCCTGACCTTGGCTCTTTGATTGGAGGCAGGGGCTTGGAAAGAACTGCAGGGGAGGGGCAGATCCCAGCCCCTGCCCCGATCTGCCAGTGGTGCAGCTAGCAGTGAGGCCCCAGCTCACCAGTTGGGGCACAGGACTGGGACCTGTCCCTGACCAGGACAGTTCCTGGCCAGCCCTGGGCTGTGCGGGGGAGTGTACACATGCAGCCCAAAGCTGGCTGGGAACTGCCCAAAATGGGACAGTCCCCGCCACTTCCAGGCTGCACATGTAGATTTCTCCATGCAGCCCAGGGCTGGCCGGTCAGGGGCAGGTCCTAGTCAGCTTCAGGCTGGGCCGGGAACTCTCACAGTGCAGGGGAAATCATCTCCCAGCCCCTGCTCCGCAATTGTGCTCCCTGCTGCTGTGGCAGGAGAACATTGTTCCCGCCGGGCTCTGGTGCCAGATACCTCCCTGGCAGCAGGCAGCCCCTGGGGGCAGGGAGCAATCTCCCACCCCTGGCTCAGCCATCTACACATGCCGTGTTGCACAGTAATTACTTGTGAGTAAATTTGCTACTTGTATTTACAGGTGGCAAATGTACTCATGATTAGAGCAAATTACTATGCAATAAGTGTCTGCACGTGTAGGTGGTGATGCTTACTACACCAATGGCGTACCAATGGTGGTGGTGGTGGTGGTGGTGGTGGTGGGGGCACCAGCTGGGCCCTCCAGGGAGTACTCGGTCCCCAGGCAGCACTGCCGGTGAAACTGGAAGTGAAAATTCCCTGCCCCTGCTCTGCTGCAATCGGCTGCAGACAAATGCAGGCATTGGCCCCCGGGTGCCAGAGACCCACGAGATGTCACTATACTGCACAGTAATTTGCTCTAATCTTGTGTAAAGTGTCTCATATAGACATGCCCAGCAAGTCAGGAGCTCACTTCCGGAGTTCTGTCTCTATTTCAGAGAAACGTGGGTTTTGTGAAAAATTATCAAATGAAGTACTAGCTTGCTCATTTGAATGTTCAGGTCTATTCCATACAGCAGAAGGCTCAGGAGTATGTTGCCAGTTAGCTTAAGTATACAGCCCAAGCTGATTCACGATCCCAATACAAAATTGGGCAGATAAATGTAGCAGATTACAGAAGTATCTAGTAGTTTAGGATGGGGCTTCAGCCCTTATCTTGCCAGATCTTGTATAATAAATATAAGATTTCTTTGTTTATCTATGCTGGGCATATTAAAGCAGCTAAGGAATAATTTAATTGTGTTGCGTGTTATACTATTACTACTAGTAAATAGCAGTGCTAATAATTAACCAATAGGTTTATCATACTTCAGCATGTTCAGAAGTGATTGTTCTATATCCCACCAATATTATTTATACGTTTAATTGTTAAAAAAATACTTGACTACGGAGTGTGCTTTTGTGGCCTGTTTGATGCCTATTTCCTTCGATTTTACAATGTAGTGAACAGCGTTGAATTTGAAAGTAAAACTGAAGAGAAAAAAGATGTGGATGGTGATGACTTGACAAAAAATGGGCCGAAGCCAATCCTGCCTTACAGCTCCATGTTTATCTTGAGTCCTACAAACCCGTAAGTCTTTTAGCTGTAAAGCACCTCTTCCTAGGTGTATGTGTCCTATGAGGATGTATATGCAGAGAAAAATGGTGTACTTTAAATTCATTTAGATATTCTCCACTTAAATACATTGGAAAATTAAATACAAAGCTTGCCTGGGTTGAAGAGGAGATGCTATGTTTGACCTGGACTTTGCTAGAAGAATAGGTTACCAATTAAAAAAAAAAAAAAATCTATGAAGAGCCAAGCTAGTAGCTCCATATCTGCAAAATTTGAACTTCTGGGAAAAAATTGTCAGGATTTCTTCATTTGCTTAAGCTGAGTAGAATACACAGGACCTGTTGGGATCATAACACTTTCTGCTCGTGCTGTCTTGGTCTCCTGAGGAGCTTTGTACTCAGACTGCAAATACAGAAACATGTCATTCCAAAATACTGCAGGATTAGACAAGGCATAAAGGACTTTCAGTCATTTCAAGAAGTAAAGCAGGGTGATAGAGAGTGTTTGGAATCTTTGCCATCCCAGAGTTTTGCTTGCACTAGTTGTCATTTAAATCCTAGTGCTCTGAATTTAAATCTTAGCTCATCTGTGGTCTGTATTCATACAATCCAAACTGATCTGACTACATGCATATATGCAGATTGGATATACTGTGGAGAACGCACGTTATACATGCATATGGAAGGGTAGATAGTCCCAGATCACCAGTGGTCTCAGTAGCCCTTTAGAAAATGAGATGGGTGCTCAGTTCAGTACCATCTGGAAATATGGGCTCCTCCACATTGGTAACAGGAGATTTGTATTCCATCTGCATCTTTGGGGTCTGTGCCATCCACTGGTCCAGCAACAGATTTCATGAAGATTTAAGGTATCCGATTAAAAAGCCCACAGATATTCCTGAGATTTCTGTGAGAATGCAGTGATCATATTGTGCTACCCCTAATAGTAGTTTCAAATACAACAACATATCCTTTGATGAAATGGATAAAGTGCATGGGATATGAGGGAAGGGCTTATCTGATATGATGAACAAACAGAATAGCATAAAAGAAAGATGAACAGTTTGAATAATGGAAGCATTTGAATTATGAGTCTCAGATCCTGGCTGACTTGATAGTAAACATAACAGTGCATCTAATTTTGACAGCCCATTCTGCTTTGTATCACTCCTGGGTTGACTGCCTAGAACAAGGATGCTCAATATCCGGCTTGCAGGCCAGATCCAGTCCCCAGCACTGGGTCTTCCAGCCTGTGGGGCTGTCAGTGAGTATGTGCAGAGCCCTGTGGTTCTGTGGCTCTGCATGCTGGATCCTGGCATGGCAGAGGTGGCACGGGGCTCTGGGGTCCTAATCATGGTACATGGTGGGTGGGTGGAGGCAGTGTGAAGCCCCAGAGCCTGATCCTGGCATATAGGGGCTGGGCAGGGCTCGCTCCCAGCACGCACAGTCTGGTTTGGCCCATAGACCAGTGCCACTCCTGCAGGACCAAAATGTTGAGAACCACTGACATTGAATGATTGCACAGCTACAAAACCACGGATAAAGCTACTAAGCTGCAAAGTGGCAATAATATAAAGTCCTGAGCTAAGAACAGACTGTTTCTCACTTGTACAGACCAGTTAAGGGCATAAGTGCCAAATCTTTTTTCTAACCCACCTTTTCTTCAGTCATTTCCTGTCACAGTATTCCAGTATCCTTTATGCTCTTTCAATCCCTTCTCTCCAAAAAGGAAAAACAACAAAAGATGTAATGCATGGTTCATTGTATCATATATGGGCAAAGTAGGCATTAACATGCAGGACCATGCTGTCTTCAACTCTTTTGAAGGTGTGGCAGATGAGGGGAGCTTACAAGAAGTCTCTCCAACTTCTGTTCCCATCCAAGGGCCAGGTACAATACCTGTAGTAAGCACTAGGGGTGTGCGAAATGGGCCCTATTTGATTCGGATTTGGCCCGAATTAGGGACAGTGATTCAAATCAGTGTCCCTGGTTTGATTCGACCAAATCAGAATTTGACAATTCAATGCTGATTCGGTGAATCAGCGGTTTGGACACAGACACAACTTTTAAAGTTTTTTCTACATACCTTGAGGTAGCAGCGTGGCTGGGATCGCTGCAGTGCTGGGGCGGATGGAGTGTCCCCCAGCCGCGTGTGTGTGCTCGGCAGCGAACCCGGAAGTTTTTCCGGTGCACTTCTGCGTCTGCCACGGAACGTGCCGGGGCCACCCCCACACCCGGTGATCGGCTGTAGGGGGACTGTGGGTGCCCCCCCCCCGATCCAGGAGGCATCAGTTGCCAGGGTGGGGCTGGGGGGGAGGTTCTGTGAGATCCTCGGTGGATCAGGAAGTGGATAGAAAGTGCTTGTGGTCCACTTCTGGGTCTGCTGCCGAGCGCACCGGGGACCCGCCCCGTGCTTCTGTGGGACTCTGCATCTGCTCCTGCTACCTAGAGGTATGTAGAAAAAACATTTAAAGCTGTGTCTACCTCTGAATCACCAAAGCTGTCCAAATCTTTTTGAATCGATTTGGAGGGTTCTGATTCGATTCGGAGAGATTAAAGTGTCCTCTGATTCGATTCAGATTCTGAGATTGGTGGGAAGTACCAGCCTCGGCAGTCCCTCAATTCGAGGATGAGCTCAACCATGGCTTATTCATGGGTCTTGAGGTAACTTAAGAGTCCAATCCTTGAGCCACAAATCTGGCCACAGAAATTGCAAGTCTATCCACAGGGAAAAGTTGGCTGCAGGCTGGGATTTTTGTCCCTTTCCTTCCTCTTTTCTGCTTTGCAGGCAAAACACTTTACCTCCAAATGGGCTGCTGGTTGGCTGAAGTTGCAGCACCATTGAAGTTGGATAGGAAGTGGGACCAAGGATATAGAGAGAGAGCAGGAGGGAAACATGTGCCTCAAAAGGCTTGGGTGTTTGTTCAAGTCTTTGGTTCTTTTTCTTAGAGTAGCCCTTTTCTCTTTCAAAGGGTAGGTTGTTTTTCCTAATATCTTTTTCTAAACCATTCTCTTTCTAAACTCTGGAGGAAAATTTGCCTGAGTACTGCCAAGAGTGCAAAACATTTTTGAACAAATATAATATAAATACAGGCTTTTTCAACAACCAGCCTTGAAAAAGTAAATGTGCATTTTAAATGCTTTAATAAGGACCACTGGTAATTTGCAAATACTACTGCATCGCATTGATTGCTATGAATGATTATGAACCAGAAATAGCAACTTGTTACATCTTTTAGTCCAAGTTCAGTGTGAGAATTACAATTACAAATATTATTGGTAATGTTACCTCTCACTTCTTTAGACTCATACAACACTAGGATATGTAACAAGAGTTTGGGAACACTGCAGAACATTTCCATTATCTTTAGTTAATAAGAAATTCCCTTTTGCTATTTCTCTTCCTTGTTTACATTCATTATCCCCTAAGAATCTGTTAGACAGGAATTTGCAAAAAGTGAATTTTAAGGTAAACTGCTCAAATATTGTAATTGCATTATACATTCACATAATTTAGGGCTGTTCATTACCCTACATACTGCATCCAATCAGGGAAGGGGAAAGAAAAAACAATTATAGAACTAGCACAGTGTATTTTTATATGTACATGTCTGAGAACTGTGTGCAGGCCAGGCAGTATTTGTTGTAACAGTTTGTTAGTAGCTTTAAATAAAACAGAAATTCAAGAATTTTACACTTTTCTTGTAAACACTTCAGGAAGGAAAAGTCCAGGTTAAATTTACCAAATAAATTACTTGTTATAAATAATTTGTTTGGTTCTCAAAAATTGCAGTAAACTATACTGTAGAGATGCCTAGAGAGAGATTTTAAAGATAATAAATTTCAGTAATGATTTTTTTAGACTAAGGATTTCCATCTATATAGCAAATGATACGGCCTCCGTGTTTCATAATTTCAGTGAAATTTTTGCTTAAGAGAGTACTATTTTATGACCCTGGGAGGTGCAGAGAAGTGTGGTGACTTGCCCAACATCTGACAGTAATTCAGTGGCAGAACAGGAGTCTCAGCGCTCAGTTTCCTGATCTAACCATAACACCCTTCCTATTTGTATCTCTCCTGCGCAAGTCCTTCCACAGCTACTATGTTATATGCACTGGCAGACTGTAGCAATGGTAGCTCTTTTCACATGAGTTTGTTTTCCTCCCAGAATCCGACGCCTGTTTCATTACATTGTGAACCTGCGCTACTTTGAGATGGTCATCCTCATAGTCATAGCACTAAGCAGCATTGCTCTGGCAGCTGAAGACCCTGTCCAAGCTGAGTCACCAAGGAACGACGTGAGTAGCAATCAAACAGAAGCACAGCACTGTTGTTCATTCCTCCGATTGGTCGTGTAGACGGCAGCACAATTCTGTTTCAGAGGATAGTAATTCCCTCACATGTTTAACTGACATCATCTTGTCCTATGGAGTGGGTGATTCTGGGTTTGGAGGTGCATTGCTAGTAGCCAAATTCTTTGCAGAGAAATGAACCTGAAAAGGGGCCCATAGATGCAACTCATTTTTAAATGTCTTATAGTCCAGCATCCTGTTTCTACAATTTTTAGAACTAAAGGTTTCAGAAAAGGTCTCAGGCAGTTGTAAAATATATTACCCCCAGGGAAAGCTTCTTTATAATCCTTACTAGTTGGAGGCTAGTTTATACCCTGTCACAGGAGGGGGATTTCCTATCCATTCCTTACACTACTGAGATGTTAGCAGTGCAGTCATGAACTGCTGGAGCAAGGCACGCTCCTTTTGGGGCATAGGGAGATGAGTGAAGTGGGTTCCAAATATTTTGATGAAAAATGTATCCATTGTACCATTTTAACCCTGCTGGGGACACGTGCATACAGATGTAAACACATGCAGAGAATATTCTGGCAAAAGTTTAAAGCAAATTAACCTCAATTTACCATATTTCCTCAAATATAAGATGAGGTTTTTTCTCCCCACTCAGCATGGGGGGGGGAAGCTTCTTGTTTTATATTTGCATACAGGAAAACCCCTGTAAATACATTGCCTATCATTAAACTGCTGCCAGAAGCAACATGGGCTCAGTTAAGGAAACCAGCTGTGAAGCTGATTAAGTGCAGCCTACGCTGAGCATGACTATGAAACACATGGTCCACAAAGGGCAGACATACTGATGAGAACACTTTTTGTTTGTTTGTTTTTTACAAATTGTATTAAAGATACACATTTCATCCTACACTTACCAAACTTCACATATTAAGCGTTTTACCAAAATGTTCTTTTGCAAAAACAGCTGCATAGCCAAATTAAATCCTTAAAGAACATACATCAACTTTCCACAAAATAACCCCTTACACACCTCTTTTCTTCATTCAGAAACCCATGAAAAACGGTTACCTCAGTAACCAAATGAAACTGTACGCCCTTCCCATCTGTCCTCTCTTGGTTTGTTGAAAAAAGTGTGTCCAGTCCTTTTTTTCTCCACTTTTTCTCGGCTGCTGCTTCTCCTCCAATCTCTTCCTTGTCTTGATTGATGGAGAAATTCAGTGCCCCCACTTCAGGCACTCTCTTTCTGTGAAAGCCAACACCTTAAAAACAGCAGAGGTTTCTTGCTTGCCATAAACTAGTTTTAAAACATGTTAATGAAGTGCTTAATAACATTTCCTGGGGTCCCTTTGGTATGAGTCGATATAGTACCATCTCCCACGCTAACAACAGGTTAATTAGCACCCTAATTTCACTCTCTCTTATTTGAAGGTCCAACTTTTCCAAGTCCCTCCAATTCCCCACTTCCATTACGGTGCTTTTCAATCTATTTAGTTTAGCCCCTGTTGTTTCTCCATACTCTGATGTATGCTTTAGCAACCTTTCCATCAAAAGTCTATCTCCAGCTACTACATTTATGTCATCGGTGTATAATATGCATTTTATCTCTCCTCTTTCTGGTATCTTTACTCCACATATGACCTTGTCTTTTCTTTTTCTTTGTGCTAATGGTTCCAGGCCATACACCAATAGTAGTGGCAACAGGAGGGCACCCTTGCCTCACTCCGGTATGAATTCCAAAGGCTCTGCTTAGATGCCAGTAATTTGGACTTGACTCTTCACTTTTCTATACAATAACCTTATCCAATGTACAAATTTCTCTGGAAGCTCCATTTTTCCTAGCACCTCGAATATTTAATCATGATGCACTCCATCATATGCTTTTTATAAACCTAGGTTGGTTATAATTGTGTTTATTTTCCTCTCTTGGATGTGCTTGTACTAAAATTTTCTCTCTCGTCTTCCTTTTAAATCACCTTTCTATCTCTTGTCTTGTTTCTTCTAGTTTTTCTCATACCTGTCTTCCTTCTAAGGCTTCCTTTAGCAGTTCCTGCATCTTTCTTTGTAGCTCTCTCAGCTCCAGTTCTTTTCTATATGGTTCTTCAGCCTTCCTTCCTGAAGATTTCTCCTGTCCTCTTCTTCACCATCATCCACCATTCTCTTGTACTCTTAAAATACTTCTTTAGTGTTCTCCATCCCTCATACTGTCTTGTATATCCTTGACATCTTGTTATCTTGTACATTTAACTTCCATGCTCCACCTTCCTTACAGGGCTCTTGCCAAGACTCAGTTTTGTCTTCAGCATCTGGTGATCACTAAATGCTACACATATGGTTTCTTTCTTCCTTATCTCTGTTTCTTTTGTTACAAACACAAAGTCAGTTCTTGATTGTTTCTTTCCACTGGGGTCAGTTCTAGTGAAAACTTTCTCCCTTGCCCACACATCTCTCATTAAGTCTTCTTTAATTATATTTTTTAACTTTCTGGATGAACTGTCTAAAGTTCTGCCTCCTCCTTCCCCTATTCTGTCACCCGCTTCTATTATGCAATTGAATTCCCCACTACTGTCTGTGATCTCCCTCTGACCACATAAACTGTAGGCTTCTGCAAAGCAGCAAGTACTTGTTTCGGATTCGGCCAATTCAGAGGGACAGTGATTTGATTCAGTGATTTAAATCACTGTCCCAATTTGATTCGGCCAATTTGGATCTGGAGATATGGCCGTAGGCTAAACAGGCAGCATTCTTCCATATGCTGGACACAGCTGCCTCCAGCTGGCAAGTCTGTTGTGGTGGGTGGAGGGAAGAGGCATGGGGTGGGTGCAGATCAGTACCCCCACAATGAGGTGAGATTGGGGCTGGGGCTGGGGCTGGGACAAGCTGCCCAGCCAGAGAGGGGAAGTATGGGACTCAGGGAAGGGGACTCCTACCACTGTGCACTGCTGTGCGCTGCTGGTCTGGGAGCTGACCTTCCAGTGGCTCCTCCAGCGGCTCTCATCACCAGTCTGGGAAGGCATGGGAGCAGGCATGTGCACCCAGATCTGTGTGTGGTGGAAGGTGCTGGGAGCCAGGGCTATGCCCTCCTGCTGCTCGTCCAGCCAGGGTGGGGAAGCGCAGGACAGTGCCACAGCACTGCCTCGGACAAGCAGTGCAAAGCAACAGAAGCCACTCCAGCCTCCCCATGCCTTCCAGACAAGCCGTGGCTTCACCCTGCCCCCTGCAGCTGGGTGAGCAGTGGCAGGGCATGGGGGCGAGCGTGAGCTCCCGGGTTGGGGCGGGGCCAGCGGCAGAAGCTATGGGGAACTTTAGGGTGGCTGCAGCCCCTCCATAGCCCCCGCTTCGCTGCGCTTTGTGGGGCAGGCAGAGCCAGGGCTGCACTGCAGACAGCAAGGCCCTGCTGATGGGCTGTGCTCCTCAGGGCAGGTGGAGCCAGGGCTGTGGCTGGGGCTAGCCTCCCGGAGAGCAGCCTGGCCTAGCTCACCCTACGCAGATCTGGGGGCACACACCTGCTTCCATGCCCTCCCAGACTGGTGGCGAGAGCCACTGGAGGAACCACCAGAAGAGCAGATCCTGGACTGGTGGAGCACAGCGGCGCGCAGTAGTAGGAGCCCCCCTGTTGCAGAGCACTCGGGTGCCCTGCACCTAAAAGCAGAAATGGGTCAGGAGAGACCCCTAGTGGTAAGAAGGGGGAGGCTCAACTGCCTGTCACCAGGGCAGCACAGGTGCTGGTTGCTAGGGGAACCAAGGGGATCAGCTGACAGGAAGGGGCAGGGCTTGGCCCCTTCTTAAGCCCAAGCATGAGGCCAGGAGGGCAGTTGCCCTCTGGCAGCCAAGGAGGGGGGAGCTCAGCCAGAGAGGAGATAGACTGCAGGAGCATCCCCTAGTTGCCGCTATGACTTGAATGTTCCCGGTAGGGGTAGAACGTGCTTTTGACCGGACGGTTTAGAGTTTATGTTGTTCCCCAGGGGCTTGAGTTTTCTGTTTGTAGTTTTATAAGGCTGGAGGACTGGGTGAGGCTATAAGGGGTCGGAGGAGGCCTCATAGGAGCTCCACGGTAGCGTGGGGACCCTGGCGCCATAGAGGGCGCAGCGTTTGGGGAGTGGTTGACCCCAGTCCCAGGGCGAGAGGGGGCAGTGAGGAGCCCCGGAGCCGAGAGGGGGCAGTGAGGAGCCCCAGAAGTAAAGAAGAAGGGCCAAGGCGTAGGGAAAACCCTGTCAGTTACCATCTGTGAGGCTTGGGCTGCGGTGCAGGGGAGGAAAAGGAGCTGCAGATAGCGCCTCTGACACTGGGCATTTAAAGTGGGCAGCTTCCCGCTAATTACATCAGTCAATCAATTAAGTTCAAGGCATGGCAGGAGAGTAAGCAGGCGGTTAACCCAAGACAGGAAGGTGGAGCTACCAATAGAAAGGCTCCCGCGAGATACTCCTGTCACACCCCCTCTCCGAGTCCCGTGCCCCGCCCCACCTGGGCAGTTTGTCCCAGCCCCAGCGCCAATCCCTCCCTCGCTGTGGGGGCATTCATCTGCACGCCTCCCACGCCCCTTCCCTCCCCTCTTTGCCCACCAGAACAGACTTATCGGCTGGAGGCAGCTGTGTCCAGCATTGTGGAGGACTGCTGCCTATATAGACTATGGCCGAATCTCTGAATCGATGCTGAATCTCTTTGAATCAATTTGGACACTTCAACTCGATTTGGACCTTTATCTGATTTGATTCAGATTTGGAGATTTGGCTGCCAAATCGGGCTGAATCTTCTCTGAATCAAATCAGTTACTGAAGCTTTGCACCGCCCTAGTAAACTGCTACATTTCCAAGCAGAGCCTTCCTCCCCTCCTGCTCTGGTGGTACATATACATTGAAAACTTCTAATTCTGCCCCCCTGACTGATATTATCTGCAGTCTGCCACAATGATATCTTCCATGTGCTGTGCTTTCACCTCTGGGTTCTTGAATGGGATTGCTACTCCAGCTGCTTTGTTCTTATTTGTCCCTGACCACCAAGATGGTCCGGTCTGCATCTCCAGCTCTTCTCCAGATATTTATAATCCCACTTCCCTGGTATGCTCCATTCTTGCAGGCCGATTATGTCTGCCTTTGTTCTTTTAACATTGGCTTGACCTGTTTCCATCTTTTCCTTGTTAAGATACTCCTGACATTATTTAAAGCCATGATAAGTGCAGTTGTGCTTGTGTTAACTGAGTGCATCTGTCCCTTTAAGGATCATTTGTAGCGCTGCTCTTGGTGGCCAATTTTGCTCTCCCCTCCTCCCCAGTTCACCTGCCTGTTGCACTTGCAAGCTACCTGATCACTTTTGTAGCTAAGAAGGCTTCTGTTTTCCTACTTCCCCACTGCTTCCTGCCCCATGTCCTCCCCTGGGGGCTGGAGCCATGGGGAGTTAATGACAGGAAGATGTTCTCTAGCTCTGACTTTGACTCACCATCCTCTTTATCACATTTCTTTTTCCTGACTCTCTCTCCAGGGAGGCACCCCAGGGCTAACACCCCCTGTGCTGCCACTGCGTCCCAAGTGTCCCTCTGTTGCATGTGCCCTGGGTGGTGTATGATGAGTTGTTTGTGCAATCTGACCCATTTTTCCCTGCTGCTGCTGATCATCCTGGTGTCCTGGGCACACCTGTGCTCCTGGTTTGGGACTCTGAGTTGACAATGGTCCAGGGGGTAAGCCTGGGCTGCACCCAGTGTCCTTGGCCTGCAGTGTGCAGTGGGCTGGCAACTGGCCAGAGCCCTCTCCTGGGAAGAGCTGGCACTTCTGGAGGTCACTTCTCATCTGGGGGTGTGGAGCTGGTGAGGAAGCCACTGGCAGGTGCAGCAGCCGAGGAGGTGGGTGGGACGGGATGCTAAGCACCTGAGGGCCCCTCCTCCAAGGAGGTGTCACCACCAGAGCGGTCAGGGTGTGGCAGGTGTTTGAGCAGGCTACCCCTGTTGATGAAAACTGCAGGGTTGTGGCCAGGGTCCTGGAGTACCAAAATGTTGGTCAGCTGCCACACAAAGGGCATGGTCTTGCAGGCACAACCAAACTGATGATTGTGGTGAATCATGGGCAGCCACTGTGCCCACAAGGCCTTGATCTTTATGTGACACCACCGTGCCATCCGGGAGTGCCCTTGCTCCTGCCTGCCACCCAACAGGGTCTCATAAATATGGGTGTTTGAGTGCCTGCCTTGTGTGAACTGCCTCTGAATCTCTGCACCCCCCTCCGCCCCCTGAGGGCCACAAGGTCACCAATCTGCCAATCTCCTCCTGGCTCAAGTTGGGGTCCCAGGTGTCAGGCTCAGGCATGCGCACCTGGGTGGGGCTGGTCCTCAACAGGGAGGACATGGTGGTGCATCCTGCACGGGTTCTCTGGGCCCGTGTGGCTGTCCCTGTGTGCCCAGCCCTGGGCAGTGCTCAGGAGTGATTAGCAGAGGGGAATGGCCAGGGCCCAGGCAGAGGCAACTGTGCCCTAGTGCCTGCAAATGCAGGAGAGACTGCTGGGAGTGAGCAGCAGCAGGGAGCAAGTGCTAGCCCTGCTGCCAGAGACAGCCAGGCAGCAGCCCTGAGGAAACCTCAGGGCTGGGCAGGAGGTGGAGCAGGCTGCAGCCCTTTGCAACACTCAGCTATGGCCAAGCAGCAGCTCTAGCTAGAGGACAGGACTGGCAGAGGCAGCCTGGGTACTGTCCTGGGGGGCACACAGGGCCTGCAGTGCTCCAAGGTCCTAGCATGTGTGCACAGAATGGTTACAGGCTTTTATAGCCTGCAGCTAGGGGCTGCCACAGAGCATCCCAGCCCTGGGGCAGGAGATGCACCCAGCCAAGAGCCCTGGGGTTTGACTCAGGGCAGCATCCTAGTGGCTAGGCAGACCCGGAACTAAAGTTTAATGCTGGATCACGTCTACATGTGTGTTACTGTGTTTTAACTAATCAAGCCTAAATTTTATTCCTGCATTTTCAGATAACAAATTTAGTCACAATTTCATTTTCACTGTGCAGTAAGGTTGCACATGTGTAGACACACGCCTGTACTGCGCAGTAAATTAGGCTAAGGTACAGTAAAGCATCTCATGTAGACGCGCCCACTGTTGTCTTTTCTCTCCACTTTTCCACCTTTATCCTCTCTCCTTCTGTCTTTAGTCCTTCCTTTTCACTCTTCATATCTCTTTCCACCTCCTGATTATCAGTCACCACTGCCATTGTTTTGAGCTTTGGGTTTTCCTCCTCCACTCCTACCACCCTGACACTTATTCAGTCTTTCTCTGCCCTTAAAGCGTTGTTCCGGCTTTCTGCTGATCACTTGATCTTAGCCAAAAGGCCGAGATGCTGATGGGAACCTACCACAAAGATAGGTTAGTGCAGAATAAGACATCGGCATACTGATGAGAACCTGACATAAAGCTAGGTTAGTATCTGAATAAGATAAATTCTCATTATGCTCAGTCCTCCTCAGTGCCGACTTGTTTTCCACTCATAGTGAACCACTACATCAAATACATTTTGATTTCCTCTTCACTCCCACAGCTGAGCTGAGCCTTTCTTTCCCATGTCCAATGATTCTGATTTCTTCACCAGCCTTAAAGTCTGGCAAACATCACTAAACATCAGTGTAGATGAGAAGCTCTCTCGGTCTGTCGCATATGACCACTGTGACCTCATCCTCCATGGGGCGGATCTGGATCAGGCAGCTGTGCACCTCATCTGCATATAAATTTTTGGAGGATCCCAGGTCTGATGAACGAAAACAAGACGTTCCAGTCACAAAGGTTGGAGGGGCAGTGGGTAGTTAGCACCTGGATCCTTTTTGGCGGGTATCTGGAGTGCACACGCACGCACACACACACACACGCATGCGCGTGCATACACACACACACACACACACACACACACACACACTCTCTCTCTGAGTTGTGCTGGGCTGTGGGGGTCACCACAGCTTGAAGTGCTGTTGACTCTGCTGGCTCCCCAGCCCAGTGAACTATATCATGAGCTTTTTGGCTCTGGGCTAATATCATGCCCAGGTTGTACTATATATAAATAGGTACAAAAGTGCTCCCCAAAAGTGAATTTATGGACTCCCCGTGCTGAAATTTACAACAGTTTGCAACAAGTTAAAGATGATCAGTTTTGGATGAACTAAGTCTGTAGGTACCTACAGTGATTTGCATATATGGGCATGTTTATTTTAAAGTCAGTGTCTTTTGATCCCTTATGTTTCAAATGAACAAGTTTTCCTATATAAAGGGTCTCCTGCTCCACCCTCTGATTGTCCTCTGCACCTTCTCCCCCCTGCTTCCCCCACCCCCACTGCTTCTCCCCTGTCCTGTTGCATGCAACTCAGAGCCCAAGCAGAGTATGAAAGTAAGGCAGGCGAGGGGAGATGGGGCAGAGGCAGAGACTGCAGGGAGCAAGGGGGAAGGGTCAGAGATTATGGAGAGTAGGAGGGAGGGACAAAAACTATGGGAAACTGGGGGTGGGGGCACGTTGGTGGCAGGGGAGATGGCAGAAGGTGGCAGGGGGAAGAAGTGGGAGGAGCAGAGAGCAAGGGGGCCATCTGACCCTTCCCAACCACCTGCCACCCCCAGCCATTGTTTTCCCTGCTGTAGGAAGTGAGAAGGGAATGGACTCAAGAAAACCCTCTGATAATTAGATTCTTTACCTGGAAAATTATAACAAATGTATACATTTTCCATATATAGAATCTAATTATTGTGGGGTCATCTTAAATTCAGGGTCATCGTAGATTAGAGTCACTATGGTAGTTGACTCAGATTTGGATCTGATTTAACTGACACCATATAATGAAATATTCATTCTTCACTGAATGTACCAGAGTGACATTGTTGCTTTCCTCACACCTTCATGCACTGTTATTACAAATATCATCTCTGGGATTCTGTACTTTTGCTTTAAACACACATTTCTCTATTTTAGGCTCTGAAGTATCTGGATTACATATTTACGGGGGTCTTTACTTTTGAAATGGTGATAAAGGTAAGAATCTCTCCACATGTTATTGTTCAGTATTTCATATTTACTGTGATACATTTCCAGGAATCTGGAGCAAAGGATGTGAGCAGAACAGAGATGCAATTGATGCTTATAATAAAGAATAAGAAGCAGTGTCTATCAGGAATAGGTCTCGAAAACAGATAGTACACAGGCATATGCCATACTAACAAGTGGCTTTAATTACTATATTGTTCTCCAGTATATCAGTTAAGGTTATGAAGAAAACCTCAAAAATGTGAATGAAGGGCAACATAGAAATGTGTGCGTAGATCCAGAATGGTCTGGACCGGTAGTTCTGACCAATGTAACTTGTCCCCTTCGTGTCAGAGAGTGGCTGATTCAGAGTTGCTGTTATGACAGCTGGAATGTCAGCATCGTTAACTATTCCTTCTCTCGCATAAGAACAGAGGGAGGGAATCATCTGTCTGCACCGTGTTTTGAGTAACGTCTTGTTTTTATGTCACTATAGCAATTTAAAGAAATCATTGTGAATGGGGAACCAAATTCAAGAAGCCTTTAGGTACCAAATAGCGTGCACAGTTGTACCTTGAATCCCTGAACAGTCTCCTGTAACTGACTGAATCATTTTGCTCATTCACGTGGGTTGGAGATTATTTTGTGAGCTGAGCATGAAAGTGCATCACAATCTTTCCCCCTCTAATTTTAACCCTCACGAGGAATATCTTTTTTTTTTCCTTACCTGACATTTCTACATTAACCTGACTTCATTTAATTAAGGGCAGGACTGTGCCGCGTAGACACTGCTGTCATAACCCATGTAGTGGGGCACCTCTCTGCCTCTGCAGGAGCTCCAGAAGACATTATGTTCCAGAACGAATGTCTTAGGACATCCAAACTTAATTCCTAGTAATAAAGCTAATGAATAGTAACCTAAAGAATGCAGCCTTAAAAAAAAACCCCAGACATGTATTTGCCTGCCTGTTGGGCATAAGGAGGATTTAAAAGTGTATAAGGTGAGTATCTCTTAGCTGGCCTGACTTGAAATCTTTGGGAGTCTATAGAAGAGTAGACACAAGCTTTTGTGAGCATCTTCAGGCCCAATTCCATATATTTCTTAGCAGTAGCATGGGTAAAAAGAAAAGAAGCCTCTTTCACAGAAATCAGCCAGGCTGTTATCTAGTACTCTGTTTTTCAGCAGACACTACTAAGTGGGTATTTTATCTTCATTAGAAGTTGCGTTTGGTTGTTGGGCCTTGCAGGTCTCAGTTTCTTTCAAATACTTGTTCATTTTTCTTCATCTTATCCTCTTTTGCTGCTTGTTAATTCCCATTAATCCTACTGGGTTGGTGTTGAATAAAAGCGTCATGGTTCTTTTACATGTAGACTGAAGTTCTCATAAGTATGTGCAAGCTAGTCTGAAGATCCCCTTTTAGATGTTAATATTCTTGTCTAGAATGATTCTAATTAAAGTCTATTGGCTTAAGCTTTGGGTTTGGTAGAGCTCTGCCTCCTATAGCAAAGTAGTTTGTCTCCAGCAGAGCTGCCTCTATGGGTATGTTTTAATTTAATTTTATTCTGTGTATTTGGTAATGCACAAGAACATCACAATATAGTATACAGGTATTAAACAATGTGCAAGTAAACAGTACAGGCAAATGTTTATTTATGAGAAAAGGGAATAAAAGTGCTCCATTCTCAGTATAATCTCATTATTCATTGTAGCCAGCATGAATTGGTTTCCTCCCCTCCCCACCAGTAAGAAAAAGCTAGGACTTTGAGTGTAAAGGGGTGTTTCAAGTCATGATTAAAAATTATACAGTGCAGTGACAAAGCTATGTGTAGGAAGCTTACCTACTGTCTGCCCACACTGCTTATGCCTTTAGACAACATCATTCACTTCTGAAGTACTAACTTCTCTCTCTAAATTACAGAAACAAACCTCCCTTTCCTGTACTAATAAGAAGAAAAACATTGCTATAATTTAACATTGAAAAGGGGAGGTTGGAAGGATCTAAATCATTTGATCCAGGACATAGATTCGTATCATTGTATGTACTGTATGTTGCTGCTAACATCTCCAGTGGAATCAGCTCTCACAATTTTATATTTGGTGTTTTGATCTGTTCCCTCTGAAGATGATTGACTTGGGTCTGCTGCTTCACCCTGGCTCCTATTTCCGTGACCTGTGGAACATCTTGGACTTTATTGTGGTCAGTGGGGCCTTGGTGGCATTTGCCTTCTCGTAAGTACATTTTCTTTAAAACCCAGGTTTCTCAGAAAAAAGGGTAGCCACTGAACTAGAGTTATATAAAGCTCAGGATTTGTGGTTCATAAATGATTCCTGGTTTCTACTGGCTCAGTTTTTTATTTTAAGTTTCGTGGGTGACCAAACTAAAACTTTAAAATGAAATTTCCAGTTTCTTACTATTTTATCCCTTTAAACTTGGGGAGAAGAATGTTCATAAACTAGCCTAAATGTTCAGAGTATTATAGTATCCATGGAACACTTGACCCTGATTGATTTTTGTTTCCATCTTCTTCTCAGCCAAAATTTGGCCATGGTTTGAGATCTAATAACACACCTTTCCCAAGTTGTAAGGCCTCCTCATAGAAGTTCTTGACATTTTTTCAATCGTGTTTTAAAGTTAGTCTTATTGAGGAAAAATAATCAAAGGAGACTGAGCCACTTAAGAAAGTATACATTTTTTCACACGATAATTGCATATATTTTAAATGTTCATATGAAACTTCATATTTCATCACATACATCTGTTTTATTATATACATCATGGCTTTACCCTAAAGATCAGCTGATGTTTTATCAGACTTTAAAAACAATATTTTTAGAATCACAGTGCTGCTTCTGCTTCATGCATTTTCTGTCTTTCTCTCTCATTCTTTGTGATTAAAGATGTCTGCATGGCAACAGTATCTTGGTTTCTACCGAGTTCCTCTTCTCTTGCTGCTTGTTCACTATCTCCGACCATTATCCTCTATTTACGATATCAAAATAATTTTCCAAACCACCTACTGTACTCTTGCAGAGAATTTTGATCTCAGGTAGGAAATGAGCTGTAGACATGTATCAATTATTAAAGTCAAGGATCCTTTTTTTATTCATCTATCCCCATTAGGAGAGATTATAGGAAGAGGAATACAAACACTTACAATACAATCTGATTGCAGGAGGAGTCCAGGAGGAAAGGTTTCCCCCCTTTTAATATTGGGAAATTGTATTATGAGGGTTTCAAGAAATGACCTAGATACAGGTTATTTGATTGACAGACCCAACTTAATATTAAATTAGCCTTGAAAAATTACCATAAACATTAATCAATTTGTTTCCAAGATCCATTCATCCATTCATGATGATCAGCAGCAATTAAGAAACCTATAGTATTTTACTTGCCTATCAAAATGTGCGTTCCTTCTTATCAACCGGGTAAGTGGAATTGTGCAAAGGGGACTTGTATGGTACAGAAGTATAATCAGTTTTAAACAAACAGCCAGATTTACTGATAAGCTGGTGACACAAAACAAACATAAATTTAGCATAACCAACCAATCAGGGAAGGCACCATCCTGGTTGCTTTTCATCCCTGGAGCTGCATAAAGTTGCCAGAGCGTCTTTATGAACCTGGTCCAGAATATTTCCCAGAGTTTTTTCCTTTTTCTGTAGTGTCAGAATTCCTTCCACGTTGTGTGCAGGCCTGTGTTTTAGATTGTCTATTGTAGTTCAGCAGCTGCTGCTAGAAAAAAAAGTCCAAGGTGATTGATTTTCAGCCATGGAGTCAAGTAACATAGGAAGTACAGAGTTTATATTAGGTGCAGGCGATTATTTGGGCCTGTGAGCCAATAGGCAGTGCATTATAGAATCCCCCACCGTTGGAATAGCCTGCAGCCCATGTGCCCTGTAGTTTCTCCCCACCACCACCAACACCACGCAGTCCCAGCCCTGACTCCGGCCCACCTTACGCCTGCTCTGGACTCACCCCAGCTGGAGTGGACCAGCCAGAACCTGCATGTACAGCCCCGACCCTGGCCTGGCCTGCATCTGCTCCAGGTCGCCCAGCCATGCTGAGCAGCAGCAGCAGGGGCCAGGCGGAAGCCCTTCCCCCTCCTCAGTGTCAGGCCCTTCTTGCTGCAGCACCCTGGAGCCCATGTCTGGGCTGCCCTGTGGCTCCTCTCTGACACCATTGTCACCACCACCTCCAGGTCACGCAGTGGAGCAGTGGTGGCAGTGCAGAGAAGCCACAGTTCAGCCTGGGCACAGGCTCCAGGTGGCTGCGGCAAGAAGGTCCCAGCAGGGGAGAGGCCACTTTTCCCCCATGCTGAGCAGCAGCTTCTGCCCTGCTGCTGCTGCTGCTGCTCAGCGTGGGCAGGTGAATCTGGAGCATGTGTGAAGTGGGCTGGGGTCAGGGCTGTGCACACAGGTTTCAGCTGGTCGAGCTGATCCACTCCACTGGGCTGACTCTAGAGCATGTGCAGAATGGGCTAGGGGTGGGGCTGTGTGTGCAGGTCCCCACCAGCACCACAGGGTTGAGGCCAGCAATGGCAGGAGCCACAAGGAGCTGTCACCAGTACCTGGGCTGCCTAGTAAGGCAGTCCAGCTGTGGAGCTGCCCCCACCCTGCTACAAGACTAGGAGACAGCAGGATGTGCCGCAGGCCAGTCAGTGCCTCTGCCAGGCGGGACCAAGAAACCCATCGTGAGCTGGACAAAATCCCTCTGTGGGCCAGATCCAGCCCGCAGGCCATATTTTGCGCACCCCTAGTTTACATCATAGTATTTTGTTTTCAAATCAATTGAGAAGGGGCAGCCTTTTCTCCCAGGAAGAGAAAACTGGAGATGGGGCATCAGAAAGTTGTAAATCAGATAAGCAAATTCTTTTATCCTCAAGATTTGGATTCAGCAACTTGACTGCAACAGTTCTTTCTATTTCAGCATATGACCAAACTGGATAATCTGCTGCTACTAAATAAAGGTGACAATGTCAAGTATTCTGCAGAATAGAGAGTTGGGACCTGGGATTTCTATCTTTTATTTCCATCTTGCTGTTAAGGAGCTTTTTGATCTTTGGAACTAGTCATTTTGATGCAGTAATTTCAGAAATGGGCTCTGATTTGGATTGTCCAGTGTTTTGCAAACCCGTCTTTTAGATACCTGAAACTTGGCTTTTAGAGAGGCTGAGCATTCATAACTCCAGGTGAGGTCATAGGGGATGCTCAACACCTCTAAAGTTCAGGCCTTGGGTATGCAAAATTGGGTGTAAAATGTAGAGGCCAGTGTTGAAAGTCTCACTACATTTAAAATTGTTCATTTTAATAACACTTACTGACATTGAATACAGTGAGCTTCAGTTAATTATGGTTTGCAACGTATTTTGATATCTGTACAAGAAAGGTGATACTGAAGAGATAAATGGTTTCAGTTTTAAATGTCATCTTTTCAGGAAATATTGCACAAGCACATGATCCATTCCAAATTCCTGATCTCATTCTCCAGTAAGAAATTCTATTAATTGGTGTGTCTGGGACAAGGGGAAACCAGCGAGATTATCGAATTAGAATAGTTTTGTGTTCTTAAAACCAGTGTTAAGGGTTATCTTAAAACACTTTCCCTATAAAACTCTGATTCTCTTAAGATGTTATAGAACTCTCATAGATTTATGAACTCTTCTACCTTGCTGAGCAAATAATTTCTGGTAAAAGATGAATGGTTTCTGCTCATTTTAAAAGTCCATTGTTTTTCTGTTGGTTGCGTTGGCTATCGTTTTCTAAAGGTATAATATCAGTTGCTACAACTTACTTATGTGTCCCATAGCTGTACTTCATGGAAGTTTGTCTTGTGTTGCATCAGTGCTAAATATCCTTTGAGTAAATGTTGAAAAGATGTTCATGGAAAGGTTCAGAGCAAGGGCACAGGACTTTTGAACATGCATTTTTTTGAGAGAAAGTAACGGCAGGTGGGTAAAACGGCTTGAATGTAATATGGACCCACCTAAACTTTCAGAGTTGAATTGAATCAAACTTTTTTGAAACCTGGAAAAATTTAAAACATTCTTTTAGCTATAGGTTTGTCTATAGCCTCTATACCTGTATATTCTGACAAGGACTGGAGGGAGTGAAATCCCATGAGGGAGACAGCTCATGGCATTTTTGAAGTAATGGCTACAGGAAGTACCACCAGTCGAATGAGGCAGCTTGTTTGGCAGAGGTTTTTCTAGCCCAATTTTGCAAATGTAAAAGACAATTGAGATGAAGTGTAAATAATCATTCCAGGTCCTTGGGTGTTCATCAAAGGACACAGACTCAAGCAAAACTTTAAAAGTTCAGTATCATTAGAGATTAACTTGATTTGGTAAATGAGCAGGGTGATCTTTCTTTATTTTGTTGGATATTTCATTACTAAATATTCAAGCTGAGTCACCAAACTAGGATATTATTGGTTTTTATTTTGCATTTCCTGATTGTCATATACAACAGAATAATTTGACTACCTTTTGCCAAACTCCATTTAATTTGCCAAATAAATTCTCTTGGCCTCATTCGAACATTGTTGATCTATATTCACTTTCTTACCTGATGAACATGTCATGGGGACCTGTCAAACCAGCTCATTCAGAAAACTTGATTACTGGAGCATTGAAATCAACTCATCTGTTTTAAGAATACAGTTGTAAATCTTTGTTTAAGCTTCAGTGTGCTTGCCCCTCGTTATCATACCCTACCTACCACAGTCTGCCAACTTCTGCTTGCAGTTTCCAGAATGTATCTGTACTTTTCTAAAGTGAGGCCTGCATGAGATGCTAGTAGGAAATCAGTAATAATGATAAAAATGTACTTCTTCCACATAACAATATCTTTCCAGTTGGAAGTACCCTTCTGTCTCGTGAGATAAACATGATGTGAACACAGAGTTGTAATTTTAATCCACAGAGAAATGGAAGTTGAGGACTTTAAAAACTTCCTTGTACATTTATCATCAAAATCTATTATCCAGAGGCATAACATCTACTTATTTATTCTAACCAGGGTGAATAGAAAAGAACGATAAAGTTACTATATTTGTACATCAATCACAACAACAAAAATTCTACCCCAGATGCGCAGAATTTTGCACTGATGATTTAAATTGAACGGATTTACTCTAATTTGCTTAACAATGACATTTATTTCTTCCCAAAGTAACAGCAAGATAAAAGCATATTGGTGCTATCTGTTTGTTAATGCAAGCTTAATACAACATCAGAGAGTGTGTGTGTGGGCATATGTCACATATCAAATCTATTGCTTCTGTTCTTGTTTATTTTTATGAGCGTTGAGTTGTAGGGGTGGGACTGGTTATTTAAAAGCCTGTATCTCTTTGTGCACTGGGTATACTGTACCTACCTATGTTTCTTTTTGTCATTGACTTTGTGCTCTTTCTTTGTCTTCCTGTTGCTGGAATCTCTCTCTAGGAGTTTCTTGGGGTAATGCATTATTGCCATCTCTTGCTGCACTGTTATGCCTGTGAAATGTGTGTAAATATGCAGCAGAGTATACACACTTGTCACTTGTGGAAATGAACCATGTTACATGCATTGCACTGACTCCTTTGTTCCTCACACATTATTAACTGATGTTCCCCTCCTCTTCACTTCTCTCACTCATCTCTGTTTACCTGAGATACAAGAAAAAAAGCGGAGTAGAAACCCAGCTCATAGCTATTTTGTTGGGCAAGAGTCACAGGTTGCAAAAGCTCAGTCAATAGAGCCTGACTTATCTGAGGTTCAAGGTTCATGTACCTGTTCCAGCGGAGTGCTGCAGTGCTTGCATGTATGTGTTGGGAAAGTGGGAACAGCCCTGAATAGAGACCCTGGAAGTTTCCCTTGCTGCCAAGGGTGCTACTTTTTAAGGCTAGATAAATGCCTGTTTAGGATGGTTTAGATAGGGGCGATTCTGCCTTGAGTAGGGACTTGGACTAGACAATCTCTTGAGGTCCCTTTTGGCATTACTTTTCTGTGGGCATGTCTACACGTGCAATTAATGCAGCTAAATAAAGTCCAGCACTGCTTGCACTGGAGTTTATGGCTTCTTAGCACCATATTTGCATATGTGCCTGGGACCACAGGATGCTGAGCCAGGAAAGACTTGTGTAGTTATCTATAAGTACATAGATACGTATGTAGCTAGAGTGTGAAACAGATTGTTAGAAGAAGGTTTTGTGTGATATCCAATATTTATTAAAACTAACACAATAAAGCACAGGAGGAGCCAGGATTATCGTGTGTGTGGGGGGGGTGCCTGTGTATATTCCATTAGTGCCGAAGGAGGTTTCACACCTATATTTCTATATTCTTGAGGATCTAACTCAGCACGGATCCTGACTTCATGCAGCTGACAGTGCAGTAAGCTGAGAATTGAGTGACATTGGCTTCTGGGAATTGTGTACAAGGAGTTACAAAAGCTCGAGTTTGCACGAGTGGCCTTAGCCCTCCTGTCAGCAGTGCTCAGTTGTGGACAGTACAAAGCGGTTGCCCTTTCAGGACCAGGGAGAGCTCCTATTAGCAGAAAATTCTGCTGTCTCTTCACATTTTAAAAGAAAAAAGCAGGAACTCTCATTCCTTTCCCCAGGAGAGGAAAACAAAGAGATAAAATAAAGAGGATAGGAGGTCTGTGATAGAATTCAAGAAGTGGTGGGCTGTTTTTCTTTCTTCTCAAAGAGAAGTTGAATTGGTTAGGCGTTGGAAGCTGGCAGCATCGCTCACAGACCGAGCTGGGAGACTGCATTTACTCTTAAGCAGGAGGGTTAACTTTCTGCCTTGGAAATTTCAAGTGATTGCAGGAGAAGGGGGCTCCACCCTTCTGTGACTATTTGGTGATTTCTCTCGAAGAGACTGGTGTATGTGAAATCAGAGCTGCTGGCAGGAGCAAGAGAAACAAGAAGTTTCTGCTTGAAAGAACTATCAATTTTTTAAAAGATTATTTATTTATTAAAGGAAGTCTCTTTTGTTATTTGTTCATTATTTAAAGCCAGGAATATCAAACTACTTCAGGATAACTAACAACCTGGTCTCATGCAATCTGAATTGTCTTGATGTAATCACACAGGCCTGACTACTGATTTTTATTCTCTCATGGTTTTTAAATTATTCTGTTTCAATCTTCTATCTGTTTTCTGTCTTGCTATATGTGCATTAAGCTTCACAGTTCAATAAAAATCAGTTCTTCTTTGTCTTTTCCCCCATCCCCGTATTTTCCTTGGGCAGGAAGCTTTTGTTGGAGTTCAGACTTCCATGTCAAATGCAGCTCAATGTGTAGCCCTTCATTGAAACATTATGATATTTGGCTGTTTCAGCTTCTTTTCCAGAATTGTGTTAAGGCAGCTGGCAAATCAAATTTGGGGAACCCCTCATTTAAAAACTTGCTCGGTACTTGAACTTCCTGATTCTTACTTGCAGGAGCTGTCACAAGATTATGTTTTCATAGCTCAAGCTGTCACTTGCACTAGTCCAGCATATACCATTCTGGTCCCTTTGAAATTTTGTTTTTCCTGCAGGAAGAGTCACATTTGCTTAACTAGAAATCAGAATAGTTAAGACATAGGAGCAAAAGTCCCACTGAATTTCAATACAGTTAATGCTCTTAATTTACTTAGGTGCTTTGGGAAAGCCCCTCCATGATGATTTTCATTGGAACCCTCCTTGTAAGCAAAAGGAATTTTAAAGGACTGGAACTTGCTTTCCATCAGTCTCAACCCCTTCTCTAGGGTCTCTGGACAATTCTTGACACACAGAAATTTGAACTATTTACTACGTAAAGAAGGCAGGCAGGCTGTTACAGGGAGTCATTACACATCTTCATTAATGCCTATTAACCTTCTGCCCTTTTGCTGTGAAGGCAGTCATTTAATTTGGGGTTATACATTGCTTACGGATGAAGCTCACTGGATCTCTGGTTTGGAGTAATCTTTCTCTACTGAGGACTGTGCTCAGGGCACACCTCTTCAAGAGATGTAGCTTCCCTGTCATAGATCAGCCATGTGTCAGCCTTCCCCTATGTATGCCCCTGCAAGAAATTTGCAGTGAATAGATTTGCTGGATTTACTGCAGCTCAAGAGAAAACATCCCTAGTTGTCCATGTTTTGTTATTATCCCAGAATATCAAGATCTGTAGAAACCAATCCATCTGCTCTATGTGCTTTATTGTGCAAGTGGACTCTCAAAATCTAGTACATATGTCTGCAATCTAATTGAGAACACTAGATTTTTATTTTAAAACAATTAGAATTGTATCGACCACACCCTCTAGCACTTAAAATCTCTCTGTTTTCACAAGAAGCATGTATGTCATTGTGTTTGCAGTTCCAACATCCTTTAAAAAAATAGGTGATGAAAATAGTTATCTTGCTTTTGAATGCACTTTTACATCAAAGTGCCCTGTTTCAAATATGAAACAGGGCATGCTGTTAAGTGCCTGCAAGTATCTACTGTATCTTCCTGAGGAATACAACTCAGTAACTGGATCTCAGTACTTTCCATCCTCTAGCTGAGGCTGGCAGAGAGATGGCTATTATAAGCTGATGGTGCATGGTCATTGCTTACCTGGATCTTTTGCTGTAAAATGCATATGCAGATCCAAACATGCAATTTATAAACTTTAGGCCTAATTCTCATTTAAACTAAGACCACTTCCCTGACAGTATAAAATGCCTTTCTAAAGTCCAGTCCTTTATACTAAAGAGGAGCAAGAGCCTATAGCTGCCTTGTTTTCCTGCAATTTGGTTTCTACCCTCCAGCTCCTGTACAGAACATTGCAGAACTCAACTAAGAATAGTTTGACTGAAGCCTGCTAATACTGATATGCCTCACAACATCTCTCCTTCCTTGAGAAATCTGTGCAGTATTGTCAATGTAACCACATAAGCCCTTCTCTTGTAGTTCTGTAGTTCCCTGGATCCTCCTCCTTCTCTCTCTTAAAGATGGGCACTATATTTGCCCTTTTCCAAGCATATGGGACCTCTCCCAATCACTACTTATTTTCAAAGATACTGGCCAGTGGCTCTTTCTTGTTACCCCTCATGTCTTTTGCTAGCTGCAGCTCCAGTTGCACTTTGACCATCCTGATTTCATCCCTCTATGCCTGAGGAATACTCTTATACTCTTCCCTAGTCATTTGTCCAAGTTTCCACTTCTTGTAAGCTTCCTCTTTTATGTTTTAGTTCTCTCAAGAGCTCCCTGCGAAGCCAAGCTGATCTTCTGCCATACACAATGCTAAAACTTCATTACTGACCTCTGTAAAAATCACTTTCAACTCAGAGCAGAAACTCTCTTGTTTTTCTACTGCCTTGTAGGGGTCTATGTGAACAGTTCTAGACAACTCTGTGCAAGGCAGTTGGTTGTCCTGTTAGCTTTCCCCTCTCCTTCATTTTGGCACTGTCCATGCAAACCTCAAAACATGAGCAAATAATTCATGGCTGGAGACCTATGTAATAAATCCATGCTCTTGTCTACATAGATTGCATAGTCAGTAGTCAAGCTGGTATGTTTTGCAGCAGACACTGTCTATGCTGCCGAGGGAATCTATGCTGGCAACACCAAGCTCAAGCACAGCTGTTACTAGATTGTTTGCCAGCTGCATAATAGAGACAGGGCCTATTAGTCATAAAACGTCTCCTAATCGGGAGGCAGGGATAACTCCATCAGAGCCCTTCTAATTCATCAAAGAGTAGTTATTAACATATTAACTCTCCTGACAAATGCAGTCCCATGGAAAAGTCTGGGCTGCCCTTGTATATTTCTCACTTAAGATAAAAAATGAAAATAATATTTTAGTGATTTTATTTTAAAACCACATATTTTGGTCAGCCCTACACCTGGAGCACTTGGCAAAAGATTGGGCTACAAGGAGCCTTGCCAGAGTCTTGTCTCCCATCTCCATGCCAGAAAGGCTAAACAATTATATATATTTGGAGTTAAGCTCACGCAATTCTTTAAGAGCAACTTAATTGCACAAAGGCATCCCCCTCAAGCCTTCAGCCCCTGAGAGAGCATGAGGATTGGTAATGCCTTTGTCAACTTGTAGCTGTGGCCACCTACGTAAAGATAAATGCTGGGGCTGGGCAGTTGTTCCCAGTCACAGATCAGATTTCCTGCTTGTGTCGTTCTAATCTTTTTACTCTGCTTTTGTGCAAGTTTGTTTCCATTGACTTCTGTGGAGTTACTTCTGGTTTACACCATTATGAATTAGAACAGTGTCAGCCATCAATTATATCTGATTAAAGAGGTTCTAAAGAAATGCTGAAAGACGTAGATGTCCTCATCCTCTTTGTCTCTTCCTCTACTGCTTCATCCCTCGTTATCCTGTCCCATAAAACAGACCATAAGCTGATTTATGAAGGTGATAGTGAAACAGGCAAGAGCCTCTCAGTTTACATTATGAATATTCCTTTATCTCATTAGCTTATTCTTGCACTGAAAATGAACCGAAGTGACTGACCACTGAATAGAGGGAAAATATTGGCAATGAGATACAGGCAATCGTGGACACTGGTTCAAATACAGCCTCATCAATCCTGGCCAAAACAATCCTCTGAGATAACATGAGCACTACTTAATTGACAGCATAAAGTAACTTGTTGGTGTCTTGATACTTTCTAAGTGGATAGTTGTCCAAAGTACAAAAAAAGCTGTCACTACATTCACTAAGTTCAGAGGCTTGAGTAAGCTATAGCGTATGAATGGTCCTCTTCTTTCTAGATATTGTTTCTCCAGAATCATAGTGTGTGCATGGGTGGGGCGGGGGTTACATTTCTGCCTCTCTGAGCATAATCATGTTTTTCTTGGTATGTTTTCCCAATAATGAAGGTAAGCATTGCTTGGTAAATTGGTGAATGGGAGAGGAGACCATTCAGTGAAGGGATCCAAAGCACTGCTCATCTGCACCTTTTGTTATGATAGTGCAAGTGTGTATTTAAACCAGTCCTAAGACCTAAGCCTGTAGTCTAGAGGTCAGCTTTACTATCATTTTCCATCTCATTTTCTCACAGTACGAAGTAAAATTGAATTCCATTGAGTTCTACTAACTGGTTGGCAGAGAGCCTAGCTGCATCTTTTCCGAAAAAAAGAAATCAAAACTTTAAACCTCTTTTCTTTATTTTGAGGGAAGGTTGAGGTAGAAATGGAATCCTTCACTTCCAACCTCCCTAATTGTAATAAAATGAACAGCCATGTTTGCATAACTGAATAATCATTTGCACATGCTTTTAACAAAACAGAAGTGACCTCTGACATCTGCATGCATGGACTGGAGAGTTACACTAGTATTGTTTCAGGCATGTAATATGTCTGCATATTACATGGCTCAGCATGGTATTGGCAGCATGTCTTCCAAAAGAAACCTGAGAACAATAGTGTAATGGTAAAGAGTGCAGAAATGGAAAGCTTATTCTGTGCCGGGAGTGTGTGCTGTCCATCTGGCCATCAAAGGATTCAGTTTCTTGTGTTCCCTGTCTGTTTCACTAAGGAAAACCTTCCCTCCAAACCACTTTGAAAACCATACAGACAAATTACACTGAGAGGTTTCAGCAAAATGTCTGTCTTTGTCAGAGGAGTAGGTGATGCACATAATCCTGGCTAAGAAAAACGTTTGGTTTAGATTCACAAGACAGGCGGACAGATGTAACTCTTCCCCTTCTCCCGCCAGTGGTTGCAGCTACACTTGTGTGATAGCTACTTTCTCTGTCATTACCAGACCTGCAGATCTGTTCTCATTCTGGTTATGAGTATTACTTTGGTGGGGAGGAAGAGAGTGAATACCTGGGAAGTGATGCAGGGATGGAGAGCACAAGCAAATAAACTTTCTAAGGGCTAAATTCTGCCCTCGGCTTCCTTTCTGCACATTGCTTTACATTTCCGAAGTGGATGGTTACTGCAACTCCCAACCACCACTGCTGTGTGCAAAGAAAATGGAAAAGATAGCTCCAAACCTGAAAGATCTTGGTACCTGTAGGCCTTTTGATAAGTTTCATGAGAACCAAGGCCCTTCCTTTTTCACTGTTGTATTTCCCCCCCACTTGCAGAGGAACCAAAGGCAAGGATATCAACACCATCAAGTCACTGCGAGTTCTGCGGGTGCTAAGACCCTTGAAGACCATCAAGCGTCTGCCAAAGTTAAAGGTTGGAGAATAATTGGAAATAGTTCCTTTTTGCTGTGGGTCTTGAAGGCAGAGCTGTGAGCAAAATGGCCTAAATAAACTCAAACTGGATGAATTATGGCTTTTTAATTTTATTTGGTGAATGATTGCTTATCCATTAAGGATTTTAGTGTTTTCTAAAAAATCCCCCCAAAAATGCAATCTATAAATTCAACACAGGTTTTGATTTTGAAATTTTTCAGTGCGCCAGAGTGAATGTTGATGTGTTCATCTTTGCCTGGCTGGTAGAAAACAAAAACCACAGTTTTGCCAAGCTCTGTCTGCAGAAGTTGTTAACTGAACTTTGAGGAATTTTAGTCTGTTCAGGATTTGGTGATAATAGGTCCACCTCAGGCATCCTGAGTCACAAAGTGAAATGAATTGAATTGAATTAATTGAATAGCTTGTGCTTAGTTATTTAGATTGTTTCAGGAATGAAGCTAGTGTTGTTTAGCAGTAGCCTGCTGCTGAAATTGTGAGGTGGGAGAAGTTACAGAATTAAAGTGATCTGCATTGTTAGGAATCTGTGCAGAAAACATTTACCCTGCAGAGTGATCAGTACCATTTTGTTGCTCTTTCATTTGAGCCGGGCAAAAAAAAAAAGAATACTTTTGCTTTTGTGAAGCCATCAGTCATATTCTTGTTTTTACAAAATGCAAAATAGACAAAAGGGCTAGTCTTGATCTAGATCCTTTTTTATTCACATCACCATGCTTCATATTCAAACAGATAATTTTGGTTTCAGCTAATTTAATTTTTATGAGTGCTAAATTTGCCTCCAAATGTAAGTAAGAATACAATTAAACTGTGGAAAAGAACATGTTGAGTTGATTGGAAACATAAATGTGCAGCTCTATGGTCCTTGAAATCAGCAGCATTAGTTTTTATCTACTCCAGAAGGCAAAGGAATATTTGCTTTTTATTAAACAAATTATTTATTCTCAAACCTGTATTTGTGAAAGAAACTCCAATACTCAGAACAATCAGCAAATATTTATGTGAATAACAAATTGAATTCGCATTGCGTGTCTTTACATCCCTTTTGCATTCATTCTTTGCAGATAACCTTGGTTTATGGGATTATTAGAGAATGTTTTCAGAGAGCAATTCACACTGTCTGCACTGTCATTTTGTGTTACTCTTTTCCATTCAGAGAAACAGAAACAATCCTACATCACCTACTTTTCCAATCAAGGCAAATGCAACCAATATATTGTATCACAAAAAAAAACTGTACAAGAACAATCTTTAAACTTGCATTAATGAATTGATGGCTTATCAAAAACCAAATATATTTGCAAAGTGTTTGCAGGCAATTCACAAGTTATTTTTGCTGACTACAGTATTCATAGTTAGTTAACACACTGGTTGACTATTTGGTAAAAGTAATCTATTTAAAGCATTCTGGTATTTTATCACCAAATATATTTTCTTTTCAAACAGCTTGAAAAATAATCATTGAGCAACTTATTTTACAAGTTTTTCCCCCTATCGGTGGTTGCGTATATTAAGCACAAATGTATTTTTATTTTAATCAACCAGCTATGAAAATATTTTGCTTAGGACTAATACTACTTACCTAGATTACCCAGCTGGCAATTTTAGTCACCGTTTGAATTAGTAATACTACAGAATGCAGTCCCACATTTTTAACTCTTATAAGTAAGGAGAAAGCTGTTAGGAATAGCTGGTAGTTGCTACTACTAGTAGTAAGAATTTGCAAGATCTGTTGTCCGAGTTAAAGGAGTCTTTCCAGGACAAACTCAGTATAAATTCGGTATATGCTCAAAGTGAAATGTTTTTCTATAGGTGCTAGATGTTGAGCTCCCTCTCTTCTAACCTCTCCCCTATTCCCATAACTCCACAGGCGGTCTTTGACTGTGTAGTAAATTCCTTGAAGAATGTCCTCAATATCCTGATTGTTTACATGCTCTTCATGTTCATCTTTGCTGTCATTGCTGTGCAACTCTTCAAAGGCAGATTCTTCTACTGCACAGATGAGTCAAAGGAACTAGAGAAGGACTGCAGGTACTTGAAGAATGGCAGGGGCTGCCAATGCCAGATGCGGGCAGTGTGTGGCTTCCAGGAGAAAATTCTGCATCCCTTGAGGAGTTCTCTGGGCAGTAATAACTCCTGTGTGATTGTATACTGCTTCCAATTCATTCTGCTGTGGTTCTAATAAATAAGGGTGTTGTTTCAACAGACTTACACCAGACATGAATTTTATCCCTAGTAAAATTCCCTCGAGAGCTTAACTGTACATTGAGGGCACATCTACACATCGTCCCATGGCGATGTAGCAATGTGCTACGTCACTATATGGCATGCTACATCGCCGTAGTAATCATGTGGGCCTACACGCTAGGTTTCTGTAGCGGCCTGCTCCCCAGATATAGCGTACCGCAATGGCGATGTAGCGGGGAAATCGAAGTGTGCGCTGCCTGCACAGCACAGTAATCACCCATACTGCACCATGCTTTAGTACTTCTAAAAGGAAGTACTAGAGTGTAGCATCATAGCAACATCACCGAATTTAGTGGGACTAAGTCTGTGCTTAATGATCAGCATAAGCATAAGCATAACTGTTGGAAAAGACTGGCTACTAGTTTCCTGCCCAGTTATGTTCTTGAGAACTTTTTTTTTAAAACCTTATAATCAGTAAGTGAAAAATGAAGAAGTAAGACGTTTCAAATATACTTAAAATACTTTAAGTAATTTTAAACATGCTATTACTCCCTTGTTAACTATAGCATGTTAGAAGCCCCATCATAACATAACTTCTCTTCCAGTCTGATTTGTTCTTTTCCATTCAAAAGTCTTCCTGTGTTGTCCTTCTATACCACAAACCAGCAGGTGTCTTTCTTGCTCGCTGCTTCTGTTGTCACCCAAACTTGAAAGGGGCCACAGTATGATGAGCAAGAGTTCGTGAAACACTGCTACCTGTGGCTGCTCTTTATCGTTTCCGTCCACTGGCTGGCTGGCTGACTTCACCGTAGCAGAGCAAATCTGTATGCAGTGTCTGGGGATTTCGTTTTTATTTTCTCATTGCCAGTACAACTGATTTAACTTTAAGCAGAAATATAGAACTCCCCAGCAGCTTATAATAATTTTATGCTATGCCAGAATATTACAGATCCCAAAATAAATAGTATCCTCTTAATTGCAAGCTTACCTCAACACTTATCTCCATTTAATGAACAGCTTCCAAGACAGTGCTTTCCCTTGCTGTACTAAAGGTCACAGGGTCATATGCCTTGTACAGGAGTTAAAATGATATTTCTTCTAAATTAGAAACTCAGGGACCATACTTTTGTTCTGTGTTTGTACAGTGCCTGGCACAGTGGGATTCTGGTCTGTGATTGGAGCTCTGCAGTGCTGCTGTAATACCAGTAGCAGAAATGATCATAATTAAATTCCTTCTGAACCTTGGCTCTCTCACTTGTTTCAAACCGCTTTTCTTCTTAGGGGTCAATACCTGGATTATGAAAAGAGTGAGGTGGAGGCAAAGCCCAGGCAGTGGAAAAAATATGAGTTCCACTATGACAACGTGCTTTGGGCTCTGTTGACACTATTCACCGTCTCCACGGGAGAAGGGTGGCCAACGTGAGTATGTGGAATTTATTGGGTTAAGTTACTTTATTGAGAAAAATGCTAACTCTTCATAATTCTCAGGGACAGAGAAATAATAAGATACTTGTGCAAAATGGATGGCGTGTCCTTTATGAGCCAAGATTCCAGTTTTACTAATGTCATTATTGAAGGGCTGCAAGCGCCCTACTGCGGTACAGTGGTGTGCATTAGGCCTGAGCGAAGCTTCGGTCCCTTATTCGATTCGGTGGAGATTCGGTCTGATTCAGTGGCCAGATCTCCTAATCTGAATCTAATTAGAGGGCCCTTTAATCTTACCGAATCAAACTGGAACACTCCGAATCAATTCGGAGAGATTCAGAAAGATTCAGAGATTTGGACATAGACACAGTTTTAACTGTTTTTTCTACATACCTCTAGACGGCTCGTGAGTGCTGTGATGCTGGGGCACATGGAGTGTCCCACAGGAGCGTGGGGGAGTCCCCATTGTGCTTAACAGCAGACCTGGAAGTGGACCAAAAGCACTTCTAGTCCACTTCCAGGTCCTCTGGAGAGCACCCTGGGGCCCCCCCTGTGCCTCCCCGGCTCAGTGACTGGTGTCTCCTGGGTCTGGGGAGCACCTGGGGTCCCCCTGTGGCTGATCGCCGAGCTGGGTGGGTGTGGGGTGGTGCATGCTTCCCATTAGACCTAGAAGTGGATCAGAAGTACTTCCAGTCCACTTCTGGGTTCACCGCCAAGCATGTAGACACTCCCCCCCCCCCCCCC
>NW_017728925.1:4697388-4703535 GCF_001723895.1 Crocodylus porosus
AATCAGGGACAGTGATCTGAATCAACAAATCGACTCACTGTCCCTGATTCAGACCAAATCCAAATTGAATAGGGCCCGCTTCCCACATCCCTAGTGTGCATTTCTTCTGTATAGTCCTGTGAAGTTGCACAGTGGTATTTCCAAGGCAGTTTTCAGTATATAATCAGTCATTTCTGGTCTTCAGACTTGCACTGCTTTTTTTGCTATGGTATAGATTACAAGATATATACAAGCTAATAGGTTTGAAAGTAGGGAGAGGGAGCAATGTAACCCATGCCAAAAGTATTCTAGATTTTTTTGATCAAAATTGCATTTCCTATGAAGTCTATGACTTTATTTTGGTACGCTTTGTCCCAGGAAGTATTAGTTTAAAAACTGAAACATAGAAGTCTTTCGACATGGCACACAATCCCTTTCATTCATGCCCCCGCTCCCTCATAAAATAACAAATGAACACTTTCAGTGCCTTGGCCAGCTGTGTTAGTCCATGTTCTTGGGGCATTGTGCTCCAGGGACTGCTCACTCATTAATCACAGTCTTTCCACCAGTCTTATCTCATACCTGTTAACACAAGAGTGAAGAAGAAAGCAAGAGTGCCAGAGACTCTGAAGTATCCCCAACTCCTGTAATGTCTCAAGGTTGATCACATGATAGAAATGAGTTGAGCCTATACATGTAGGGAAGAATCCCTACAATGAAGCCTCTGAGGCAAGGCCACCCTATAGGAAAAATTGGTGCTATTATGAACATAATTGTATATTGTGTTGTATTTAATGTCATTTGGGTTTTTTCTTCTCTCTCTGCATTTGTTTACAGTGTATTGAAGCATTCGGTGGATGCTACATATGAGGAACAAGGTCCCAGCCCTGGCTATCGAATGGAAATGTCTATCTTCTATGTGGTGTACTTTGTTGTCTTCCCTTTTTTCTTTGTGAATATATTTGTGGCACTGATCATCATCACCTTCCAGGAGCAAGGAGATAAAGTGATGTCGGAATGCAGCCTAGAGAAAAATGAGGTACCCAGGCCTTCTGAGTCCAGCAACCATGTGTAGATTAGATGCTCACATCTTTTTTTGGCTCAGAATATCTTGATATCTTGTGAATGGGATATTCCATCTTTTTCTGGGTCACTAAACATGTTTACATGTCTCTTTTGCCCACATCTTCACATTCAAAATGGAACGATGCTAAGTACTGGCACTATATATTTGTGTGTGTGCGTGCGCACACGCATGCATGATTATGTATACTATTTTGCTTTCTAGTGGCCAGACAGCAACCAGAATAATAAGTTGAACCACAATTTCTCCAGACAGCTAAAAAAAAAATTTCTATCTACACTGGTAGAGATCCAGAATTTTTAATGGTGAATGTTTGCAAGGTATTTGCCCAGCTTACCCCTAGCTTTAATCCATGCTATCAGTCGCTGTCCAGGAAGTATGCAAGATAGGATTAACCCCAGGGTTGTTCTTGCATGGGGGATTGTGTGGCACCTACTCTCACGCCTGGCTCTAAGATATGGTTATTCACTTTTACAATCAATCCCTTATTTCTAAAAAACATTCTAAAATGAATATACATTAAATGAAACCAGTTTACACCAGCGACTGCAGACTTAGATGTATTTTTCTTGAGGATGAACCCTGAATTCAAAAGATCAGTTTCCCAACATACCAACCTGTTCTTGATGCCCAAAGGTTTGCAGTTCTTCTTTAAGAAGATACCTATGATTAGGGCTTATTGATAGGCATTCCGTGGAATGTATTTTGTTAGAAAATACTGATTTCATTTAACCTGAAATTTCCCATGGGAACATGTGAATTTAACATATTTTAAGTTTTGAGTAAAAGTTGTGGAAAAAAGTTTGGAATGTGTTGGAATATCCTCCTTGGACATTTTTGGAACAAAATGTTCACATTTTCTAGTTCAAAACTAATTTTAGTTGATTTTTAGTTAGTTTAATAATCAAAAACAATTAAAAAAAGTTTAAGACCAGAGACACGTTTTGAACTAATAGAAATAATATACTTAAAATTAAACCAAAGTTTCTTTCAAGTTTCTTGAAAAAATTTGGAGATTTAAAATTCCTGTCTCAATTCCAAACAGGACATTTTTTTCAAACATGCATCTTCTTGCAGGACAGGAAAGCTGTTTCCTGCCCAGCTTTACTCATGGGAACATGAAAAAATGACAGCACCTGGAAGAGATGAGCCACTGACTTTCCATGGGTATACAGTCTCACAGTGCCTTCCAGAGCTGATTGAAATAGTAGATGTATTTCATTCATATTTCATGTGAATTATCAGCTGAGCATTTTTACTATGTGTGAATATATAGAGATTTCACTCTTTTGGTGGGGGTAATACAAATGACATCTGTACTAATCACCTGATCCAGTTCCGTAGAATTAAGCATCAGAAAGGCCTTGGCAAGGTGTTCTCACTGGGTGCCCTGCATTTGTGGACTTGCTGAATGCTAGGGCATGATATAAAGCCCCTCTTTTCTTTTAGGCTTTGCTTAGGGGAGGAAGGTAGATGATTATGGGGGGTGGTATGTGTAGTTCACTGCTTCAGGAACTATTCCACTGTCAGTGGTGGTCCACATACCATGTGTGCTATATTATACGGTAATTTTCTTCAGTGTTCAGAAACTATCTAAAACACTTTTTGAAACAATACATTTGCTGTCCATCCTCTGCAAAATACTCCAGCCAGCTCTCTGCAAACTCCATGGTTTATCAGAGGGTGCCAGCTCATTTTGATGTTTAACATGTTCCTGTTTTCTAGAGGGCCTGTATAGACTTCGCCATAAGTGCCAAACCACTGACCCGCTACATGCCTCAAAACAAGCAGTCTTTTCAATACAAGATGTGGAAGTTTGTGGTGTCCCCTCCCTTTGAATATTTTATCATGGTCATGATTGCACTCAATACAATTGTGCTGATGATGAAGGTTAGTGAGCTATTATTAGTTTGTCCAAACGTTGTGCCGCCTAGGCAATGCACAATTTGCTCTGGGAGTAAAGGGATTGAGACTCTCTAGTATGATGAAAGGCAGAAGACCTGGCTATAGCAATGTCTGCTTCAATCTTACTGAAAAAGCTTGCCTGGACACAAAATCCTATAAGAGTAGAATCCCCAGCTCAGGGACCTGCTTAGCTTGCACTGCTGCTTCTTGTACTCCTCTAAACCTGTTTATAGAGGATTGGGACTCAGTTCTTGAGAAGCTTGGTACTCCTCATTAGTTCTCTTACTACCAAATAGGGGTCAGATGCATCCCATTTACACTGGAAATCCAAAACAATTCCAGTAAAGTCAATAGAGTGACTTAGATTTGCAATCAGAATAAGGATTGCTGGAGCTAGCTAAGTTCTGTTTGCCTCATTTTCTAGAAGGGAGAGCCACTGTGTCCCTGGTTTGAGTCAGAGGAACCTTAGAATAGCTTTTACTTACCTCAGGGGGAAGAGGGGAGTACTTTTTACTAACAGCAACCTCGGAGGGGTCATTAAATTGCTGGAGATTGCAGCAGCATTTCAGGGGGAACATTCTGCATACCCATCCAATGCTACCCACAGGTTTAGGGTGGCCTCCATTAGTAGAGGATTCCTCAGTGCTGATCTGGCCTATTAAAGCAGTGTAATGGCCTCGTTATGCCTCTGGAGTGTCACAAATGGTCCATGGCAGAAAGCAAGATCTAGCCGTTGAGTATATACAAAATCTTGCTCCCACATCGATAATCTTACAGGCAAGCAAGCATTTGTGAACATTTTATTCCATTAACATAATAGGTCCTCCATTAACAGCCTTTCTTCCCTTCTGGTTTAGTTCTATGATGCTCCAGAAGCATATGAAGAAATGCTGAAATGCCTGAATATTGTGTTTACATCTATGTTTTCAATGGAATGTGTGTTGAAGATCATTGCCTTTGGTGTACTGGTATGTTCTTCTTTCATTTACCTTCTGCTGTTTCCCCCTCGTGTTAAATATCTTTTTGCTTCTGGAATGATGCAATGAGTAAAAACCAATCTGGAATCCACTCTGTAAAAGAAAATAACTTCTAGATTCCTTTTCCCTCTCTTGTGTTTGTATTTTGCAGAATTATTTCCGAGATGCTTGGAATGTTTTTGATTTTGTAACAGTATTGGGAAGTATTACTGATATTTTAGTAACAGAGATTGCGGTAAGTACAGTTTGCTCAGTTTGCCTCATTTACCAACAAAGCTGTATCCTGTCAAAGCACTGTACCTTCTTCCCACCAACCTGTTCCCTGGAGTCGCCTCTAGGACTCATCATGAGATGATGTTCTTTGGTGGCTTGGCAGCCCATTCACATCAGGTCTGCTCTTTCCACAGGGCTGAGCACTGCTGTCTGCCCTAAAGACTTCCATACAAGAAACAATGACAAAGCTAGTAGCTGTGCTAGGAAATGCTATTTCCTTCTCATTTAGTAAAAGCATCCTATCCTAAAGCCTTTTTTACCCCTTTATGGAAAAGTCCTGTAGAATTTAATAGAGATGAAATCCCAAATGGTTTATGATGTTGATTATTTGAGAGTACCACCCATGTGCTACCTACGTCAGAGAGAAAGCAGAAAGACTTTGTCTCCTTCTCTTTCTGTTCAGTCTCTACTCTGTATATTTATCGCAGGAAATGAAGATAATGAACAGTGAGGAGGGGACAGATTAAGGAAGGACAATGGTTACAGCATCACCATAGTCTTACTTTAGATATGTTTGGATTATGCTTTATTTTTTATCTACATAAAATGGTTCCAGAGAAATTATATTAAATAATTTGAAGGAGAATGAGATCCTTTCCATACAGCTTATCAACCAAGCTATAAAATACAATAAAAATATAGCATTGTTACATAATTATATGAGTAGACAGACCTTATGTTAAATTCTAGTGGACTTTTTTATAAGGACAGTGAATTAAGTGACTTCAGGCTAAGAACTTGGTCTTAGCCCACATTGATAAAGTTTACCCGTCCTAACCCAGGTGCATGTTTTTGGCCCATACTGGTGATTCTTTGTGTGAGCATACTGAAGATGTAACGTCACTACTTTTCCTCCTTAATCTTTTAAACACTTGTTTACAAATATTTCTGTGAGCTCAGACTCTTTCCATTTACTGGGAAAAGCCCCATCCAAAGACTTGTTCACGGGAAGTATGGATGGTGGTGAAAATTGTATCACTGGTTCTAACCATACAGTTTATTATTATGTAATATCTCTCAATACAGTATCAGAAAACACGTAGAGTATTTAAGCTGCTGTTCACGACATGAGCAGTATTCATATCCAGCAGACAAACCCCATAGACTTTGGATTCTATTTTCCTATTGAAACATTGCCCACAGACAAAGCAACACTCTCTCAAACCTAAAGCAAGACAGACTTTTATCCCCGAATGTTGCCGATGTCCCCGATCATTGTTTTGGAACATGTATTGACTGCTTAGAGCAGTTATTTCTGTTTTGGGGGAACACAGTTCTCTTGAATTTGAGCATCCAGGTTTTTTTAGGCAGCTTTGAAGACCTCAGCCATAATATGTGACACAGGCTTTTTGTTAGATGAGTTTATTCAATATACGCTTAATACAGTGTATCAAGACAATAGACAGTGATCAAGAAGGATCTTTATGGGTTTATCATAATCTATTACCTTGCATATGGAAGAATATATTTCATTTTCCCTAAGCCATCTCTGTCTTTTAATAACATTAAGCCCATACTTTTTCTTTTAATAAAAGCTCTAGTTACAGAGAGAGCTGATAGTTGTAAAAGAGAGGATGCTAAATAACATGTTAGAATTGATCAGTTTATCCCCCTTAAGTTGCAGGCCTATTTTTGATGGTACAAAGCTGCACCATCCTAGTGACAGCATATACACTTCCCAACACCTTTGGAAACAGTTGTCCTTCCGCTTAGATGGCTGGTGTTTTCAGGAGGAGGGACTTGTCAAGGGGCTTAGGCTGAGTAAGAAATATAGGAGTTGTTACCTGGGAGTGCAGTCTATGGTCAGGAGAACACAGAGGCCACGTCCAGACCAGCGTGGCCATGCAGTATGTGGTGCTGCAGACCCTTCCACATACTGCACATTCAGTTGTTGTCTGCACTGCAAGGGAGCAGGGTGGGGGGAGAGGT
>NW_017728925.1:4703639-4778427 GCF_001723895.1 Crocodylus porosus
CAGTGCAGGAGGCCGGGGGTGGGTTTGACCCCTGGATATCCTACGTATTCATGCAGATATCAGCAGTAAACTAACCCTCAACAGGCAATGGGATGAAATTTAAAGCTACCTATAATCATAACCCCCAGGAGTAAGTATGCACACTGATACTGAGACAAACACAATTCCCTTGTGAGCTGTAGCAGATTTATTTAGGGATTTTGAAGATGCAATATACTAGGCATGACCTTTGATTCAGTCTGTATGCCTACATTACCCTTTTATTTTCTGTAACTAATGTCTTCAATCTTAAGTATAAAGTGTGGCAGATAGAATAATGGTTTTAAAACATGGTATAAGTTACATCTGAAAACCCACCATATAGTGAAAACCAGAAGGTGCCATTTTACAGCCCTCTGTAACACTTTTTGCTCCTGTTCTTAAGTTTCATTTTAGAGGCTCCTGATTTAGCAGAAACTAAATATATTAAGCCACCTTTCAGAGAGGTATGTGTAGTTTCTATTTGCAGTGATTGTGATTCTGAAGACTCCCTAGGCTGCATGTTCCATTGCAAAGCTGTTCCGACAGACATTTCCCCCATATTTAACCGACATGTCCCCTGTTGCAGTCGTAGCCCATTGCCTTTTGTTCTGCCTCTCACAACTAATGAGCCTATTTGATCCCTGTCCTCTTTAAATCATCCCTTTATTAAGAATTTGTGTACAGCTATCATGCCTCCCTTTCAGTCTTCTTTCCCTTCAGACTAAATTTGCCCAGTACTCTCAACCTTTTCCTCACTAGACTTGCTTTTCAAAACTTCTTTCATTTTCATTGCTCTCCTCTGAACTCTCTCTAATTTGTCTGTGTCTACAGCACCAGACACATCATTAATGAACAGCTTTCTCTGGCCCCTGATGAATAAGGGGCCAGAGAGGGTACACCTCCGAGAGGGTCGGTGGGCTAACAGTGCACAGGCATCACACAGGCTGCCTAAAGAAACATGAGAAATGAGTTGTACTCACTTAAGTGTGATGCGGACACCCAGATTCCATGAAACAGTTGCTTAATTACGTGTCTCATATTTTGTAATGGTATGCCAGCTTACATCAATAATAGGACCTAAATGGAATCAGCGTGGTTTTTTAGGGTGTCATCTACAAATAAAATGGTGCACGTGTAGTTTCATTCTGCTGCATGCAGTCTTAGTCCTCTTGTAGCAGGATCATGGCTGCATTGGATCTCCTCTTCCTCCTCCTTCCCTCCATACAGCTCGTGGTACCCACAGGGGAACACAGATGAAGGGATTTGAAGCTTTGATCTGGTATGGGTTCCCAAACCCCTCTGTTGAGGGGAGGAGTGCAGTGCACACCGTTCTGACCACTGCTTCTACTGAGCACAGGTTCCAAAGCTGCCTAAATTATACTGTGGGCAGCTTTGGCCCCCTACAGTGCCCCAGAATCTGAAGTTTGTAGTTACTTGCAAACACGGTGTGTGAGCACTGCAGGGGAGGTGGATTGCATGTATTAACTCCAAGAGTAATAGTTCCAAACTTGGGTCCCAGGCACATGTCAGACTTATACCAGTACAATTGATTTTTACATTGTTACAACATGGAATGGGCACACCCTAGAGCTCTACATGAATGTTACTCATGCAAATCTTGGGAAAAATTTTGAATAAAATTACACTGGTGTAAGTTACCCAAATGTAGGTATGCTATGTGTTTGACTTATCTTAGGGTAGCCATTTGCTCAAGGCAAAAAGGCTGTTACCTGCTCCTCATGGCAGAACACGATAATCATGCCTACTGCACCCATCCGCTTTGGAATTTAGTGCCATTCATGTTGGTGCACAAAAATAACATAAAAATAATACTGGTATAAATATGTGTGACGAGGCTACCAGTGACTTGAGAGCCTGTGTCGTCTTAAATTTCAGTAGGAGTTGATCTCCTAAGTCACTTGCCAGTTTTGAAGAATTTATATCATTTAAAAAATAGGGAACCAGGACAACGAGATAACTGAGCACTGCTATGCAAATACCAGTGACTCTGCCTAGTAGCTGGAATGAGCCCTAGCAGGAGAGCAGGTACTGAGGTGTCTCATCAGCAAATTGAGATCCACGTGTAAGGCCATGTTATTTTATCATGTTTGAACTCTTTTCATATGCAACCACTTTTCCTCCCTTTGCTCTTGCATGCAAAGGGGTGTTATAGCAAAGGAGCTGAGACTTACTTCCATGCGGCACAGAGAACTTCAGTTCATGCTCATCTTGACTTGAGCTCTTCTCTTTACTCATGCACAGTCCAGAATACAACAACCTGTTACACAGTGTAAAGGCCGTATGTTTCTATTGACTGCAGTAGCTGGACAAAGGAGGGGGACTCAACCTCTCAAGGTCATTCTTCAAAGATCTACATCCACAGCATATTATTACTTTCTTAGAAGAAAGGTTCTTGTTGCTGCTTACCTGGCCTCTTTGGAGCAGGATGCTTCCTAGTGAATAAATAACAGTCTGGACTTTTGCACGGCATTCTTTTCTAGTCCCATCATGGATGCTCTGTCCTAACTAGTTGTCAGTTTAAATTTACCTATTGCTACTTTGACTTGAGCACAAAGCCCAGATGACATCTTTGCCCTTCTTGGTTTGGCGTTGTTTGTATCCATGCAATGAAAAGCAAATTCTTTCCTACTCTCCATAGGAGAGGAACTTCTCTGTGAGACCAGTCCTGAGATCACTGGCGAACTTTGGCTAGAGGTGGGCAAGGGATAGATCTAGCTGGCAAAACAGTGTTTCCTGCTTAATCAGTCTCCCCAGCTTTCACTCTCCAGCCTAAACAAACCAGCTAACCTGGCCAGTCTTGTGAGTGGCTGTATCCTCCACCAGCCTTTGAGCCACTTCAGAGTAAAGATAAAAAGGAAAAGAAATGTGTTGATTAATTCCTGTATTTAATTTCTTAGCCATGTTGTGTGTAATTTACTTTGTGAATGCAGTGGATTTTTTTTTTATTTCCTTAGGCAAAAACATGTATGTCAGTTTTCCCCGTCTTTAGTACCCAAAGGAAAGTAGGTGGAGTTAAAGGCAGCCAGTCCTTCTGAAGGCAGCTGGCCTGTAGGAGGCGCTGTGAATATTTGTGAAACTGACATCTATTTCTATGCCTGGAAATACAAAAAAAAATAAAAATAAAAAGTGTCTGTGAATTGTCTTCTAATTTGCATTACAAAACGAATGCAAATAACTACTACACTGTCTGTGTTACCTTTAAGGTTTCAAAATCTATTTTGATTTGAAGCCTTTAAAAAAAATTGTATAATTACCATAACAAAAAAAATACCCACCCCGCAAAAAGCCCAACCGTTTCTTTTTCCAGAGAAAATTTCAGAGTTTCCTTTTTTGCCTGTCCTGATTACTCATTTTCTCTTTTGTTTTCTGTTTTGTTCCTTATTTTCCTTACCTACCTGCTGAATCACGCCATCCAATCAACATACAATGCGAAAACCATGTCTCCGTCTGTATGTTGTACACCTGCTGCTCAAAAAAAAATTTGTAAATAATCTTGCAAATATTCATCCATGAAAACATCACATATAGGACACGGTTGGTTTCATTGAATTTAAACAATTATTTCAATTCTCTGCTTTTCTTTACTTATGGTTTTTTTCTTTACTTTTTTTTTCTTTTTAATTTTTGTTTGGATAAGATTGTACTGGTGAAAAGCCTCACTGTCTGTCTGCAGTGCACCTCAAAACTAGCTTCTATTTTGCATCTTCTTCCACGGGCTACTTGGTGACCTGAGGCAAACAGAGTTACCAATAGCCTCTTCTCTGCTGCTTGTTAGAACTGATAAAGACAAAGGGGAAACGACACTTGCTTTATTTTGCTGGACAATAAAAATAGAGCTGAAAAGAAAGCTCCATTACTTCAAATAAGGAATATTGTTTGGGTTGGAAACCCCACATTTTTGCAGGTGATAGAATCAAATTTAAAGTTCTGACCAACCAGTCTTTTATATTGAGTCATGCTGGGCTTTGTGAAAAGGAAAGCAATTCACAAGGTATCAGGTAGTTTGAAGCCACAGCTTGAGTAATTTGTTTGCAAGACAAAGACTTTTATTAAAACTAATGTAAATGAAAATACTGATTTTTGTTTGGCTTTGAACATCCGCTGCAAATCCAGCATAGTTGTATTTTCCCACCATGTTCCTAGAAAGAAAAGATGCCTAGTAACAAAAGTGAAACTCTCTAAATAATGTGAATGAGGTTTGGATTATGAAAAGGTCTGAAGGGCATTATGCACCTAAATCCCATTGAAATCTAACGACAGATGTTCTCCTAATTTCCTATTCTGCCCTTGGAAATTTTAGCCCCAGTCTCTCTTCCTTGCCCAAGATGCCTGAAATGCAACAAGCAAGCAAAGCAATATAAATGACAAGAAAAACACATTTGACTTTTACAGACTCTTCCAATTTTAATAAGCCCATATGGTGTCAGTTACAATGGTCAGGAAATGTGTTTATTGAAATGGCATGCTTGTTAGCCTGAGATGATCTCTTTTAATCTGTGTTAGCTTTTACATCAAACGTATCTGTTGCACAATTGCTGTTTTATTTGGAGATGAATTTAGCTTTAGCCTCAGTGCAAAAACACACGTTCCATAACCAATTTACTGGAGGTTTACAGGTGGGAATATCTGATAGGAAATGGTAGCAAAGAAAAAGGCCATGGAACGTTCAAACCCTGCCTTTCTAAGATATTCAGAGTGAAATTGGAAAGAAGAGACTTTTATGTGCTTTACAGTAACTGAGTTGTTATAGCAGCGATGCTTTAAGGACAGAATTGTGCCACTCATGCACCCGCTAAACTCAATTTATTCTTCATTAACTTGGGACTTTTTCCACTGACTTCAAAGAAGCCAATTTTTTTCCCAAGGTATAGTAACTCCTCTTTTGTACTAATGCAGTTATGTGTATTTGCAGGAGACTGAACTATTGTCTGCACATATAAAATGGTTCACATGCTCAGACATAGTCTCTTTGTTTACTTTGTCTTAGCAGATGAAATGTTGTTTCCTGACTGTAAAGAACAGTAAAAATTTCCCAAAACATCCCAGTCAGTTTGCTAGAACCAGAGGCCAAATTTTGTTGTCGTAACAAAATTCATGAAGAAAAGCATAAAAAATCTAAAGCTTAAAGTCCATTTTTTCCTGTTTTGTTTCTTGGTTACCAAAAAAAAAGGATGAGTAGCAAACTAACATAATTTTCAGTGACTCTGCCATTCAATAAACATGCAGTTTATGCAGATTTGATAATCCGTGGGGAAACCTATTCAGCTCTGGCATGAGGAAATGCAACTCAGACTTTTGGATAAAAGATTTTTTAATTGACCTGTGATTTTGTCAATGATGCAACAACCACAATAAAATACAGATTAGTGTTGCATGTTTTTAGAGCCTCTGATGACACTGCCAGCAGCTTGTCTCAGCAAATGAAGTCAGTGCAACACTGTAGATAATTGGAGGAACAGATCTGTCCCGTAGCAGGTGCCATATTTACTGTCCCTTATGAGCTGTTTAAGTTTGAGAAACGTTAAACCATAGGAAGGGGTAAAAAGCTAATATTTAAAACTGGGACATAAGGTACCAGTCAGTGTTCAGCATCTGTGCAACAGAAAAAAACAAAGCAAGAATGAAGGAAATAATCCAGAAGAATGACATTTATAGTTCTTATTGAGTAGATTAGTAAAAGGAAAATCAATGCAAACTTTATTGAACCAAGAAATATTGCAATGTAGAGCTTCCCCTTTGATTGCATGCAATTCTAATAATTTCCTGGGCAGTCTTGTCATTGAGGGACCTGTTTTCTATGCAGTGAACTGGGATTTATGCACACAGTGCTCTTTCACTACTTGTGAACAGTGTGAAAAACAATCCCTCAAAAGCTTTCTAAATGTTGAAGAGGTAGGATTACCCTGGGTTGCTAGCAGTCTCCATACTGGGTTACTCCTGTAACTGCAGTTTATGATATGATAACATACCTTGCAAGAGTAGGTGTTGGGACTAGTATTTTAAAGAAGAGAAAAGTTTTTATCCTCCCAACACAGTGAATTTAGGTGAAACTCTGGAACTTCCCTCCTTTCAACACCTTTGAAAATTCCCCTCTGGGCCGTGTGCATGCTATGTGGATCTGTTTTCTCTCACCTGTCCCTTTCCTCAGTTAGATCTTGCCACCATTCACTGCTGTACAGTGTTTTCCCATGTCTGGGAAGAACTTTTAGCTAACAGAAGGCTAAAAGCAGTTAGTGTAGACTAAGATAGATGTTAAGCATCATATCAGCTAAATGTGGTTATGAAGGAGTTATATCTATAAATTATATCTATATTTCTGTTGCTAAGCCAAAGCTGTAGCAACGTGTAGTTGTAAAATTTATAAACAGGAACATGATTCTGCAAATTCGTGCTGTGTGCAGATGGAGCAATTCCTAAGAGTAAAAATTTGTCCTGTGTGCATGATTTTGCCCTGCCTGATGCAGATGCTACCACGCAGCTAGTGGCAAGGATTGCGTTTTTGTGATACCTTTTACTGGGCCAACTGTACAGTTAAGAGAGATGGTAGACAAGCTTTTGGGCACAAATTGCCTTTCTTTCAGTCTACCTGCTACATGTTCTATCATTGAGAATTAGGGGCCTGATTCTCTAGTACCATGAATCTTCTATAGTCAGACAAGGCTTAATCTACTAAGGTGGACTCCTTCTGATGGCTTCAGTGAGCTTCAGATCAGTTATATAAAGTAACTAGTGTCACTTCGCACAGGTGCAACAGACTACACATGGCCCAGGACAGTGGGGATTCAAGCCCTGTGCATTTAGAGTAAAGACCAAATTAAATCAGAAAATCAGGTATAGAGTTACGCTGATGAAACTGCAGTTAGAATCGGACTCCTAGTCCATGTACAACCTAGGCTGCTGAGCTGAGCTTAATTTATATTTTGTGAAGGAAAAAATAACTTTCAGAAATGCATGGCTTAAAAAAACCCCCATTTGATTTTAAATTCTTAGCAGCTGTTTGCTAACCTTGAACAACCCAGGGGAATCCTTGCTTGTGTTTTGCCTGCCAGGAGCTGCCTTCTGTTACTGCCTAGAAATAACTCAGTGTTGTCTGCTCTTTCATTGAACATCCCTATGCTTTTCTCTTTTCTCTTTATTTGAGGATTGAGTCTGATATCAAGTCTATGCCTAACTCTGAGCTGCTTGTGTTTTACAAACAAAGCAAACCGAGTGCATGCCTGAACCTGATCTCTTGAACTATTTGATGGTATTGGTGGAATGCAGCGCTAATGGCCTAATAATGAAGCTGGCATTTAGATAAAACGAGTGCCCCAAAACTCAGCATGAGCTATGCATCCAAATCAACTAGAAGTTTGGATCAACTTAATCTTAGCAGTTGTCTTGTGGTAAAAGATGATGGGGTGGGACAAGGAAAGACTCCTTTCATTCATCTTTACCTACAAGGCCTCTATGCTTGTGTTACCCCCTCCACTGCTTATGAAGTTAAAATACTTGGTGGGATTTCCTTTAGTTAACCGAGTCAAATTAATCATGGTGATTAAAATTTGACAATCAAGTGAATTTGGGTCAGTGCATGCAGGAGGAAATAGGAGGGCAGGAGGTATCTGTCCTTTGCATGTTTTGTTTTGGAGGTAACCCCCTCTAGATTAGCTCATTGGAGAACCTATTTTCTGTCACTAAAAAAAAAAAAAGAGAGAGTATCTAGTAGAACAAATCCCACGGAAATCAGAATCTATCCTTGGCATTTCTTTGATCCACCTGAAAAGGAATATGTATGAATGATTTAAGAAATCAGCAGGTTCCTAAGGACAGCCCCCTGCTGTTCAACCTTCTCGCCATCAATTCTCTTATAAAAACAGTCTTACTTCCAAACAGGGATGATCCCAGCTTGTTAAGCAGACATTTCTAAAACCCATATTATAAGATATCCTGAATTTATAACAAAAGGTGCCTTAAAGCGCACTGGCTGATATCTTCCTTTGCCACGGAAGAGGCTAATGCTTCCTACTGTTATAGCCCTTCTTGGCTTGTGTTTGGTTCCCTCTAATAACAAGAAAATAAGCTACCTCAAACTTCAAAACAAACCTTTAGCAACCTATAATATTTCATCAGCACTTGCTTGAACTGTTTGAGGAAACTTGCTTTAGAAAAGAAAAGAAGATGTCCAAGAAAAGCGTGTAAGGGCTGTTTTCTTTTTACAGTTTTCCCAATAGTAGAAGGGTGGGGCTCCTGTGGAGAGGGGTTTTCTCATACTTGCTGCATGTGGAGTGATCTGCACTGACGAATGTTTCTTTTGGAAGGTTTTCTGGTGGCCGATTTGCTGCTTAGATCATGAAGCTGGTAATTTTAATTTCTTTTTTGCGGGCTGTGGTTTCTCATCACGTTAATTTCTGAAGGACACAAAACCTTTACTTTCTGCAGGACAACTTTATCAACCTCAGCTTCCTGCGGCTCTTCAGAGCAGCAAGACTCATCAAGCTCCTTCGCCAAGGCTACACCATCCGCATTCTGCTCTGGACATTTGTGCAGTCTTTTAAGGTGAGTGGTCGCCAGCTGTAAGAATAGAGAGATGTGGGCTAATAGTCGTAAAGCTTTGTAGTATTGTAGCGTCTTCCACAGAGCCTATCAAAGTGCTTTACAAACTCTTTAGGAGTGCTGTTTGTAGCTGTGTTGGTCTACGGACATAGGCAGACAAGACTCTTTGAGTAAATATGGTATTTTTTTATTAGACCAACAAAATATATGGAAAAATTATTCTTTGCAAGCTTTCCGGCACAAACACCCTTCTTCAGGCATTGGGAGAGTTTGTTGCTGTTGGAGTGCTTTCCCGGATGGAATAGAAGCAGTGGCGACACATAGGGGGTGCACGGGGGTGCACATGCACCCCCTGACAGGTCGTGCTCCTCACTTAGGCAATGGGCAGAGTGGGTAGGCGGGAGCACCAGTACCTCCCCCCCCCGAAAGCACTGGCCAGGGAGTGGGAGCGCCAGATGAAGCGCTGAGGCCGCTTCCGGGAGTGCTGTGGTTGCTTCCCAGTCATTGAGATTGGGCATGGAGGGACCTTCCCCCTAGTTGGTGTGATCTCCCACAGGGGGACCCCCCCCCCAGTCACTGACTGGTTGCCAGGGAGGCATGTGCCCCCCCCCGACTAAGGTGGCACCAGTCGCCCATGAATAGAAGCCAGTATGCAAAATACAGGTCTGTGAAAATGCAAAGGCATGGCAGTAAGGATCAGAGGCCATGGGAGACATTAGGTGTGAGACAGATGGGTGTAGGGGGGAAAGGTGGGAATGTAGACCTGTGATAGAGTGCAGAGAGGTTACCTGGGGTTGCTGGATGGCAGGCTGGTTCTAATGTGCCATAGATCCAATGTCTATACTCTCACAATCTCAAAAGGACTTTCACTTGACAAGGACACTCTTCCAGAGAGATAGATCACTCTTTCGAAAGACACGCCCCCCCACCCCTTGTCCCCTGGATACCACGCAAAGAATTGCTGCAGTACAAAAAGAAAATCCCCACGAATCGTGGATCGCTAGTTATGACATATCATCCCTCCCAGGACCCTATATGGAAAATCCTCAAACAGTTGCAACCCATACTAGAAGAAGACTCATTCTTAAAGTGGTCTTCCCAGAACCCATCCTAGCCTTCAAACAAGCATTGAACCTTGCTAACCTCATCACCAGAAGCAAACTTCCTTTGAACCAAAGCACACTGAATGGATCCAGACCATGCTGGGACAAGAAATATAAAACCTGCCAACACATCTCCACCACTCCCACAATAACTACACCCCACAACAGAACCATCAGCATTCCCGGATCTTACACCTGCAGCTCCAGAAATTGAATACATCTCATCCAGTGCGCTGACTGCCCTGATAAAAAATATGTGGGAGAAACCAAGCAACAATTGTGCACCTGAATGAATGCACACCGAAAATCTATCAAAGACAAAAATACCCAATTACCTGTGGGAGCACGTCTCACACGACAGCCACTCTTTCTCCAATCTTTCAGCTGTAATCCTCAAAGGGAATTTAGAAAACACCTTTCATAGACGAGCCTACAAACTTCACTTCCTAAATCTACTAGATAAAAAAAATCATGGACGAAATCAAGATATTGGATTTATGGCACATAAGGTGCCTCTACACATCACCGCATGGTGACACTGCTACAGCACCATGCTTGAGTACTTACAAAAGTCGCCATAGCAGTGCACTCTAGCAAGGAGCACATTGCTGCGGTGACGTAGCTGGCAGTCATGTATAGACACACAATTGCTATGTTGCCTTATCGCACCATACAGTGGCGTAGCACACCATTGCATCACTATAGGGCGAAGTGCAGAAGCACCCATTATAACCTGCCTGTTATCCAATTAACCCCAGGTAACCTCTCTACATTTTATCAGGTACATTCTATCACCAGGTCTACATTCCTCCCCTTCCCTCTACCTCCAACCTGTTTCACACCTATTATCTCCCATTGCCCCTGATCCTCACTGCCATGCATTTGTATTTTCACAGACCTGCATTTTGCATATTGCAGGAGAACGCAAAACAACAACAGACTCTCCCTATGCCTGAAGAAGGGTGCTTGTGCCTGGAAGCTTGTAAAGAATAGTCTTATGGGCTCTTGAGGATTGGGTGTCCCTTTGAGGTACCCATTTTATGGAAAGGATAATTTATATGAGCATATCATCTATAACCAGGTCTTTCAAAAGTAATGAACACTCCTAGAATACAGTAAAATTAGTGGATGTTTCAGGTGCCCAATACCTTACAAAATCAGCTACAAAGAGAATGAATTGGAACAGGATTGCAAAATTCCAGTTGGCTGCTCTGATTTCATGAAAACTTCCTTTGAAAAAGCCCCATAAATTTATTTGGAGAAGAGTGCTGGGCAGGGAAGTGGGGAAGAAAAGAGAAAAGAGGGAACTTTACTTGAAAGCTTATAACATTTAGAAAATGGTACCATCTTTGTGGGGGGGAGGTTATTATTATTATTCTGAATAAGAGATATCTTTAACACAGATTGCCATTTTCTTTCAAACTCTATCAGGATACCTCTGTGTAGTCATGAGCACATCTGCATTAATATTTAGTACTTATTGACAAATGATATTGTATTAGTGCTAAAAGCTGCCTCACTGTTATGCCAGGCTCTGTATAAACACATAACAGAAAAGCAAGCCCTGCCTCAAAAAGCATAGGTTTTCCTTATGTCCAGTGAGCTCACATTGCTTTGCAAAGGAGAGCAAGACTCATTAGACCCATTTTACAGTGGGGAAAATGAGACAAAAAGAGTTCAGGGGATTTGCTGAAGGCTGCACAGGGAGTTATCAGCAGAACTACTCAAAAGCTCACATTCACGTACGGCTAACTGTATCTCTTTCACTATGGACCAGATCTGTGATCTGGGTTGCATCAATATGTGTGATGATCTGTGAGTCTGTGTACCATATGTTAGGTTTTCAAATGTGTGTATCATTTCTCTGTAGGCTGAGGTCTGGTTTTTGCCTCTAGATCTTTAGATGGGAGGTTGTGTTTTGGGAGCTGTCCTGTGAACTCTGATGTTTTTGGTTATAGATCAATATAAAACAATTTTATTTTGTATAGGTTCCTTTTATACAAACCGCCCTCCAAAATGCCTTAAGCAATCAGTCAGCTATAAGAGAAGAGAGGAAGAGAGCTCAAAACACATGAGCATGTTTTCCAGATGAGGCTGGGACTGTCATGTGCAAAATGGTAGGATGATGCAGGAGACTGTGCCAAACAGCAGAAGTTTCAGAGAAGTCTCATGCTTCAAATGTGCCACAGCAGCATAGGAGTCACAGCAAAGAGCATTGTTAGATGGCTCAGAGAAATTGAGAACAGGAGGAGCAGAGAGAGGACGGCTGCAGGAAAGCTGAAGCAAGAACCTGTGGGTTTTAAAAGCGGGGGCAATTAGGTAATAAGATCTTGAGTTACGCAAGGAGGCATCAGAGCCTTCAGAATACAGAGAAGGGGGGTGATGTGACAGTGCTTCTTGGTGTGTGGGAAGAGGAGGAAAGCGGTATCACATGCATGCTGTTATCTGGAGAGCTGAGACTCGGGAAGCTCGTTATAGGTGCATTGCACTTAGTGTCCTTGGAAAGACTTACGGGCAGGCAGCCTGTGCTTTCCAGTACGCTCTTAAATGTTACGTTTTCACCCAGCTATCAAACTGTGTAACTAAAGGGACCTTTCTTATGACTAAAAATAAATAAATAAACATCCTGTGACAGCTGTTTGATTGCCCTTTTCTTAAGGATTCAGTGCAGGAGTTGGGGGAGATCATTGTAATCCTATCATTGCTTCATTAGACAGCAGAAAAGTAACAAGGAATTACCAGTAGTTCCCAGACTCAAACTGTGCCTCACCAAAAAGAAACCAGTGCCCACAGAAAGGTAGCGGGGATGTTCTTTTAAGGAAAGTACACAAGTGCGAATCAAAGGTCATGGTTCTGGTTTTATCGCAGACTGCATAATCCTGGATGAGTCAGGTGGGGCCTGACCCTTAGAATTGGAGTTTCTTGAGTTAAACGCTGTATGTGGGTTTTCCAGAGAGATGGATAACTACAAGATCATTAATAACAGCTGTAATGATGCAAGACAAAGTAAAGTGATCCAAAAATATTGAGGGGCTGAGAGAGAGAGAGTCTGTAAGGAAGAGCTGCATCGGACTTAAAATAGAACCCTATGCAAAATGTAGTGTGAGCTACAGAATAAACCAGTATGTGTACTGCCGCCTAATAATACAGCGTACTGCTAATAATGTGAGCGTCTGAGTGTCTCAGCAAGACTTGAAGCTATTAATGAATACAGCCTCCCAGTTCCACTCTGTGGCAGGTAATTATTGCTGTCATTTGGCCCAAGTGGTTAGTTGATTTACACCGTCTTCTAGATTGCATCTTTATGGAAGAGAAATTGATGATGGAGTCAGGTACTTCAGTGATGGAGTCGGGTACTTCTTTAGTGCACTCCTGCTTATTTATAAAGCATGTTCATAAAATCTCATTTGCTTTGTTCCAGTAACAACCAAACCGCAGAAGACAGTTTTGTTGTTCACTGTTACAAGCCTCTTTCCAGTCAGCCCTCTACACAAAAGCTCACTCTCATAGCTCTTCTCAAGGTTACATTTACAAGTGCTTCTCTGACTGCCCATCAAGCTTCCTTACTGCTGCCTTAGGCCTGGTCTTTCCTTACCTTGTTCAGCTGCGGTACCTCAGAATTAATAATGTTTCTCAGTACATGCTCTTGCTGTCATTAATATGAACCTTGCTGGTTTTTCTGCAGGCATTGCCTTATGTGTGTCTCCTCATTGCGATGCTCTTCTTCATCTATGCCATTATTGGCATGCAGGTAAAGTTTGGACTTCAGTCTTGAACATGAGAACACAGGATTTGCTATGCAGAACAAATCAGATTAGATACTGGGAAAGCTGCCTTACAGCAGTGAACCTCTGCTGGGTGTTTTAGTTTGGGGGGAGGAGTTTTTTTCATTAATTCAGTTCCAGAATAGAAGAGGTGCCAAGAAGGCAAAATGCCACCTTTCTATCCCCACCGCCACATCTTGTGCCAACAGAAGACAGATATACCAATAAATTCACGCTGGGCATGCTAAATGGGTGTTACTTGCATCTCTCTCATTTCTTGGGGACTAAACTTAGCCTGGGCGTGAGCAGCTGTAACTCTTTTTGCAATCAGTGAAAGTCATACCTGTCTATGGTAGTGGAGGTGGTCTGGATATCAGCGAAGCAGGTTGTCCTGTATTCTCATGTTTGATCATTTTTTCTTTCACACCACCTTCTGCCTCTCCCTCCCCACAAGTTACTCCTATTTTGCATATGTTGCATTTTGCAAGTTACAGCATCACTCTCTCTCGGTAACATAAGAATGTAAGAAGTGCCGTACTGGGTCAGATTAATGGTCCATCTAGCCCAGTCTCCCATCTCTGACGTTGGCAGAAGTGGATGCTAGGGGGAGAACATTGAACTGGATAGATTTAGAGTGATCTATCCCCTATACATTCCATCCCCTCCTTGGCAGCCACCATTATTCATTTATAGATGCCAGGGGAAACATTTCCAATCATTCCATTCAATAGCTATTAATAGACTGTATTAGCATAGCCAGGTTCAAAAAGGGACTAGACAATCTGCATTTACCACCTCCAGTGGCAGTGGATTCCACATGTTAACTACGTATTGCATAAAAAGTACTTTCTCTTGTTAGTTTTAAACCTGCCTCCTACTAACTTCAGTGGATGTCCCTACTTCTAGTATTCTGAGACTTGGTGAAGAACAATTTCCTGTTCATTTGGTCCACACCCTTCATGATTTTATAGACCTCTATAATATTTCCCCTCAGCCTTCTCTTTTCTAAACTAAAGAGTCCTAGCATTTTTACGGTCTCCTAGTGTGGCAACTTCTCCATACCCCGATCATTTTTGTATTTTTTCTAATTTACTACATCCTTTTTGAAACGTGGAGACCAGAACTGCACAATGTATTTGAGATGGAGGTGCCGTGGATTTGTAAACTAACATGATGATGATCTCTGTTTTGTTTCTATTCCCTTCTTAATGATGCCCGACATTTAATGGCTTTTTTTTTTGGTTGCCTCTGCACATTGTGCTGATGTTTTTAGAGAGCTATCTGCAATGACTCTAGGGCCTCTTTTCTGAGTTGTGACAGCTAGTTCAGAACCCAACACATAGTTGAGGTAATTTTTTCCTAGGTGCTTTACCTTGTTCTTGTCAACACTGAAATTCATCTGCCATTTTTTTTTATTTTATTTTTTTTTGCTCACTCACTTTGGTTGGTGAGGACTTTCTGCTGCTTCTCTCCATCAGGTTGGGATTGGACTACCCAGAATAATTTGGTATCATCTGCAAACTTGGAGATTTCACTATGTGCCCTTATTTCCCGGTCACTGATGAAACTATTGAACAAAATTAGGCCCAACACAGATCCCTGTGGAACACCACATTTGACCTCCCTCCCTCAAAAGTGATCATTTAGCCTCACCCGTTGCTTCCTACCTTTTAATCAGTCCATGAACAAATCTTCCCTACAATCCTGCAGCACCAATTTTTTTCCTTTTTTTTTTTTTTTTTTTAAGCCTTTGGTGAAGGACCTTGTCAAAAGCTTTTTGAAAGTCCAAATACATTATGTTAACTGGATCTCCCTTGGCCACATCAGCTTTATGACCAGTTACACCAGTTTGTCGCGTTTCTCATGGCTTACATCATTATTGACTCTGGCTCAGAGATTCCTATGGAAACTTACTCCAGCCTGTAAATGGCCTTAATTGCTTTTGTTTTCTTTTTCAGGTATTTGGAAACATTGCACTAGATGATGATTCCTCAATTAATCGACACAATAACTTCAGAACATTCTTGCAAGCCCTGATGCTACTGTTCAGGTAAATAAAATACAAAATAAAAAGGTTTAGGTTTTCAGTACTGATAATTAAGCCGCTGTATTATCAGTTTGATAGAGCATGCAACTTTCAAAACTTCCACTTTCTGCTCTTTTTATTCCTTGGCAGTTCTGCTAGAAATATGTCTGCCAAAATTTGAAAGCAAATGGTTTCTGTTTCCTTCCAGCTGTATTCATAATACTTAAATTTTGCTTTTATGTTATGTTTGCACCATGACTGACTTAAATTTTAACCTTTCAAAGCTATACCTTGTTCAGAATGTGTCTGTTCTCATATAGGCTCAGTTTCATTTGAAAAGCAGCATGTCTTAAGGTGAAAAGTTAGTGAAATATAGCATTCTTTCCCACCAACCATGAAGCCATTTTCATGGATCTAACAAAATAAAAAATGCTCCAGAGTCGATAGTTTGTGCCCATTTCACTTATGTATGTGTATGCATGCTATGTGCACACAAAATGGTTAATATTTACATAACAGTACTTCTAGCACCAGTGTCCTGGCTACAGTCAACAAGTGAAATTATATTGTAATGATGTCATGCTTGTAACTAAATAGTCGATTGGGGGGTTTTGATTAGCGTAATTTCTACACAGCCAGATAACGAAATTAGCTTTCTCCTGTTCACTCATGCAGTTGAAAATAGTAAATTGAAATTAATCCTTTCATCTTGACAAAATCAGTTTTTTCAGTCTCATTCCTGGACCTTTTTGTCCAAGTTCTGGTTCAAGGCTCATGATCTAGCCCACTTTTCACTGCAGCAACACTGCAGAAAGTTACAGAGCCAGTTTAACCAGCTACTTGAAGATCCTTCCAGCATACGGTGAATTTCTGGGTAGTAAAGAAAAGGGAGCCTTTGTCTGGTAATCACCAAGGGTTGTATCTCGCATAACTTACAAGAACCTCAAGGCTGATCTAATTTGCATTTAGATCCCAAAACTGCTTTAGAGTTAAGACCAAGAGACATGAGTGGAGCACTGAATTGGAAGTTTTCCATGGATAAAGAGAATACATCAACGCTCAGGCACCTTTATCCATTACTTTCCCCCTTCATTGATATTTATTAGAATTTGTAATAACTAAGTGGAAAAACAAATCGAAGAGCAAAGATGTTCAGACTTTTCCAGAGAGCTTAAGTCATGGTACTAGCAACATTTTACGAATACTTCACGGTCACTTTCCATGGGTGAAGACACTTCTACAAGGGGTAGAGGCACCTGAGACTTAAGCTCCTTCCGTAAGTTATGGGCCTGATACAGAAATTATTGAACAAAGATTTCTGGCCTGTGTTAGGCAAGAAGGCAGAGTAGATAATAATAATGGCCCCATCTGGCTTTAAAACCCATGAATCTGTGAATTACGAAGTTTCAGAATCTCATTCATTTTATAAAAAAAGGTTCAGAGGAGACGAACAGTGACTGCACTAAGAGCAAAAGCACGTTAACTGAATCCTTCTGGAACTTGGTGTGCTTGTATGATTGTGTTTATATGCATGTATGTGTGCACGTGTGGGTTTATGTTGTCCCTTCCTTGTTTAGGCTTCTTTTAGTTTTGTCCCCCTAGAATCAAACATGGCAGTTGGGGTTCACTCTGGGAACATATAAACTTATTCTTACATCTTACTGCAGGACCTGCTGTCATGTGTAAAATGAGAAGAGGGAGAGGAGGTGGGAATAGATTAAAGAACAGCCCAGGAGACTGTCATAAAAAACGTGTCTGTGTCAGAGTAATCAACCACAGCATTCAGATGCTTTTGCATCTGCTTGAAATGATGGATTGAGATAGAAGAGTCTACTTTTGTTTCACTTCCTCTCCATTGGGTTTCCAGCTACCATCAAGGCCAGAGCTGTTTGGGATTTTTTTTTTTTTTTTTTACTTGTTTGATTACATTTGTCCTTTGTACGTGACTTATTTAAATGAATTGGTCTCACTTTCCATAAACAGAATAAGTTTGTCCTGTCTGAGCCTGTTAGGTTTATTTTGATTCCCAATGACATGAAAGAAAGTTTTCCTTTTCTTTCCTTTTCCGAAGTTGCCAGTGAAGCTGATACAGTCCATACCAGTAGAGACTCCTAATTCATGTTAACACTATTCCCTTCTACAGAGCCTTCCGTCAAGGAATTACAAGTATTTGATACATGTTCGATAAGCCCCCGGATGCTCCATGCCTTGAGTCTAACCAGGGGTGCCTGGAGTTTAAATAGGTTGAGAACCACTGAATTACAGAAAAAGGGATTTAGCTGTCTGACAGTATACCTTGCAAACAAGGAATGTGGTTATCTAGGCAAGCTTAAAGGAACTTTATGAAGAGGTAGTAATGCATATTTTTACTCCTGTACACAAGCAGGCAATAGACAGAGGAGTTAGTTTGTAACAGAATCTGATAACACTATTCAAACTAGAACTTAAATGGCTAGAGAGGGTCTGTACTGTTGCTTTGACATGCTGCTCAGTGAAAGGGCACTCAGTGGTCTGATTAGCTTTGATGGTGTATTCTCCTGGGGTCAAAGCTACTTGCTCACCCTTACACTGTAATTTTGTCCCCACCTGCAGGAGTGCTACAGGGGAAGGCTGGCATGAGATCATGTTGTCATGCCTCAGTAACAGAGCCTGCGATCCACGATCTGGCCTCACCAAAGATGAATGTGGAAGTGACTTTGCCTATTTTTACTTTGTCTCTTTCATCTTCCTCTGCTCCTTTCTGGTAAGTCAATCCCACCCTTTTATTTCCTTCCACATTAGCAAGCTGCAGGCTTTACATCAGTCCTCCCTAACTCCGCTGGTTCCCTTCCCACTTAACACAGAGCAGGTCCCTCTTGCCCTCTCTGTATCCTTGTTTCCTGCTGCTCTCTAATTATGATTTATACAACATTAAAAGACAATTCCATTAAAAAGCATTTATTATCATAGTGATAAAACCCCTGTAATACCCAAAGAGATAATTTAGTAATTAGTTTAATGTGAAGGTCTTCATCTTTCTCCCGGTGGGGGGTCTCCTTTTTTGAATTAAACATTAATCTGTTTTGTCTCAACTCATAAAAGGTCTTTTGAAGAATGGGATTGGGAATGGGGAGGGGCTCAGAGCAGAAGGGATGCCATTGATTCTGAATTGCTTTAAGAAACATTTGGCAAAGCACTGTGTTCGTGTTCGTGTGATGGTTTGGGCTGCTGCTACTTTATTCATTCTTTTTTTTTTTTTTTAATAAATAAAATGACCATCATTTTCCAGTGGTGACTGTTGGGAAATCTTCAGGCACAAAAGTGAAAAGAACACACAGATCTACTGAACTTGAGTCAGGTCATAGTTTTTCAGGCAGGACTAACAATGATCTTTTAACTAGTGCTACCATGTTTTGCAAAACTCTTTTCATTCTTGGGGCCTGTTTCCCCATTCTGAGACACAGGAGAACTCGGTAAAAAAAAAAAGAATAACCACAGAAACTGAAGGAATAAAAATCATAGCTTTGAACTTTACCAAAACCAAATGTGTTGTCCCCTACATATGACTCCTGACTGTATTCTAGAACACAGAAATGAGCTTCCTGTAAGTTAAGATCTGTTTATGAGTCAGAATTCCTAAATATAGTTCATCCCTGCTACCCACAGAAATATCCTTATGGGAAAATTAACTTCAAATGGCAAAGGGACATACCACCTCAGAGAAATGGTCACCATTGGGTCCCTTGGCCAGCTGGCACCCTCTTCATGACATATGGCATATGACACCTTCCTGCAAGTATTAAAATTCTTAGAACCCTGCAAATTTATAAAAAGTTATGGCTCCATTTACAGATTCCTTTAGAACTCCAGCACTGTAAAGCACAAATCTTTCCTTATACAAATCCCTAATCTAGCATTAGAAAATCTCTGTGTTATTTTAAAGTCCATTAACTTTCTTACAGTTTCTTTTTTCCCCCCCCCCCAATGAAAAAAAAAAAAATCTTGCCAAATCCCATTGACTTCCACACCCAAAGAAGAGTAGCAAAATTGGGGGCTGCTGCACATCTGTGTAATATGCAGCCCTGCATGAATTTATTCTTTGAGTCAGTGCTCCCAGGAGTGTTACGGGACTACACCCTTAGTTCATTGGCAGGGAATGCAAAGAGCCCACAAGGTAGGATTAAGTAAGGGAGGCCAAAGCACTCCAAAAATAGACTGTGAAAAGCAAAGCAGCTGGAGTGTTACTGGACAGACCTGTAACTCTCTGGAGCTGTAACTTTTTAAAATGCCTTTGGCACTTCATTGCAATAAAACATGTGGTTCCCCACAAATGATTAAATCGTTTAGAGCAGCAGGCTTGCCAGCAGGGTGTGGGTTTATGATTTGTTAGATCTTGTTACATCATAGATTTGGGGGAAATTATGTAACTTATTTGTTTTTCATGTTGTTTTAGATTCTTTATAGGTGTCCAGTCTGACGTCGTATTCCCTCTTTAATTTACACCCTTTTACGAATGGAATGAAAAAAATGTGGCCACTTTAGAAGCTGCTATATAGCAGGCAAATAAAACCTATATAGGCCCAGGCTATGATTTGGAGGAATACAGAACACCCAGGTGGGACAAAAATGTCTCAGAGTTTCCTAGTGTACAGAGGGATTTTAGCTGCTGAATCAGAAATCCTGCCACAGAACTTCAGAGCATAGTACAGAGGAAAACTGAATTCTGTTCTTGGCATTATTATTGAGTAAAATCACTTCACCTTTCTCTGCCTCAGTTTTCCAACTTAGTTAGTGAAGCCATTTAGTGAGTTCTTTGAGGTACCTACCTGGATGAAGTTTGAATTCATATTAGAATTGTTCATTAGCACGGCGTTAAATTAGAGTTTCTAGTTGTCTTTATTAGTGGCTCTTGAATTAATGGCAACAACACATCGTATGCACAAACAACCACCAAAATCCATACCCCTCACCCAGCCAAGAATACCGAGTAGACTCCAGATCCTTTTAAATTACACAAATGCAAACCCCAAACTTAATTGTCTGATTTCATTTTAATGACTTGCAGATGCTGCTCAGCTGGAGACATCTAAATTCAGTTTAATTTTGTTGATCACAGCCAGTGAACTTGCAAACTGCTCCTCTGCAGTGTTTTGTTTTCTCAATGTAATGCCAATAGGCAGCACCTACATCCGAATATCAACACTGCTCTGTGAACAGAACAGAAAGAAATACAGAACGCTGCCCTGTGCCAGTCAGGTCATTATGCAGCACAGGGGCATCAGCTTCATCTTCTCCATGAGGGACTAACATGTTCTTACCTCCCTTTATGACTTCCTTATTTTAGGATGACCTTCCTATTCCTGTTGCAGCCTGACTCACTCCCACTGAAGTATGGTTGGAGTGTTGTAGCCACGAGGGTCCAGGAATGCCACTGAAGTCATTTTGATTGTCTCCATTGACTTGAATAGCAGTAGGACTAGAGTCTTGTGTAGGAGGAATAGTTGCTATCCTGCAAGTTACGGCATTCCCATTGTGAGCAAAGGTTTCTTGTGTGCTCTGCCTTTCATCTCAGGGGTCATTTGAGCATGCTAATCTTTAAGATGCTAAGAGTGGACACTCGGATGCAAGATACTTTTTCTTAGCTACTTTGTCTTGATTTCCTTTGCTCTGAGAAGCACTAAGAAATGTTTTCAGGAGAGGAACTGGGAGGTCATGGGGTCACTGACTGGAGCACCTGTGCACCTTCTGCTGGCCTGATGAATAAAGAAATGATGTTTCTCAACACACACTCAGTGAGTCACATTGAACCAGGTGTGCCCTGGATTGTATCAGGCAGCATAACTGCATTGGTAATGGAGAAAAGTGTCTGATTAAAATAATAAATATGCAGTGAGTTTCACATTGGTGACAGGTTCTGGGTTAGCAGCCTTGTCAGACAAACTGCTCCCGTCATCCACTGAAGTCAGTAGAATGGGCAGCAGTGTCCCAGTTTCCTGCCGCATACTTCAATCATGACATACAGGAGCTGTCGCTACAAAATAAGAGGATGGTTCGCTCTCCAAGGTGCATTCAGCCCTTGACCTCTCTGCTGAGGATGTCGTAAAGAAACATAATTAGTGCCTTTGGTAGTTTTGCAGGCTTTTGATGTAGACACCTGAGTGCTGGAGTTAGACAAGCTACTCTTATCCTCCCAAATAACTTTAACACTGCCAGGATAGAGCTGAGTATTGGGTGACCCTGGGGCCATGCCCAGGCCACAAACTTATGTCCAGCAGCACTGCCCTCAAACCTGCCGTGCTGCTTTGGGCACACTAATGCCCCAGTGAGAAGCATTGTAGCTGCGTTGCCACAGCACTGAGGTGGGAAATGCTGAGATAAGTTTTTGTTGAGGGGATGCTTGTGGATTAAGGGGGTACTGCTGTATGTTGGAGGAAGGGATTTAGATCTTATTAAAGGGATGGGGGAGGAGGATAGAAGGAGTGCCTCATATTATCCCTTGCTTCTCAGTCATCTTGCACCATGCTCTGCTTTTGCAATGAGACTACTATAAAAGGGTACTGTCTTCAGCCTCTGGAGTAAGAAATGGTGAGACTCTCCTAAGGTGCTTGGGGTTTTAAAATGGCTGTGGAGGTGCTTTAACTAAAGCTCATTTGGCAAGCTTTAGTTAAAGTGCCCCCATGGCCATTTAAAAATGTGGGGGTGCTGTACTTAATACACAGGACAGTGAGGCAATTCACTCATTTACGTTCTAATTAGAATGTGGAGCAGACTCGATTAATCTAATTAGAAGACAAACGGGCAAGTCTGTAGGCAGCCATATTGCTGTGCCATTCTCAGTGAACCAGAACTGACTACTTTAAGCCCCAAAGGAAGTGATATCCAGTAGGGCTGTGCAAAACAGGCCCTATTCAATTCGGATTTGGCCCGAATCAGGGACAGTGATTTGATCCGTTGATTCAGATCACTTTCCCCGATTCGATTTGGCCAAATCCAGATCTGAAGTTTCGATGCTGATTCAGTGAATCAGCGATTCAAACACAGGCACACCTTTAAAAGTTGTTTTTCTACATACCTTAAGGTAGCAATGTGACTCATGATCACTGTGGTGCTGGGGCACATCTCAAAGGAGCATGGGGGGCTCTCCAGCATGCTCAGCAGTGAACCCAGAAGTACTTCCGGGTCTGCCGGGAGCACGCTGGGGGCCCCCTGGCTTGGCAGTCAGCCGTGGGGAGATCCCAGGTGCCCCTTCCCAGATCCAGGAGGTACCAGTCACCAAGCAGGGGGGTGGGGGGCGCATGAGGGCCCCCAGCACGCTCCCCTGTGGACCCAGAAGTGCTGCTGGTCCACTTCCAGGTCTGCTGCTGAGCGTGCTGGGGGGCCCCCTGCACTTGTGTGGGATACTTCGTACGCCCCAGCACTGCAGCGTTCATGAGCTGCCTGCTACCTTGAGATACGTAGAAAAAACATTTAAAGCTGTGTCTATGTCCGAATCACTGAATCTGTCCAAATCGCTCCGAATCGATTTGGAGAGATTAAAGGGTCCTTTGATTTCAATTCAGATTCGGGGATTCAGCCGCCAAATCAGGCCGAATCTTCACCAAATTGAATCAGGGACTGAAGCTTTGCACAGCAATAATATCTGGTTCTTTCTGACCAAAAGGATGGGTAACGACTAGAATGTAGGAACCACAATTTCTGCTAAGCAAAAGTGTTCTCAGCTTACAGCTTTATTATTCTACCATTTGCGGTTTGCATCTTAAATTGAATCCATGAGGTAAAAGGCAAGTTTCTTTTTTCCCTTCCCCTTTTCCTCCTGTGCAGATGTTGAACCTGTTTGTGGCTGTAATCATGGACAACTTTGAGTACCTGACACGAGACTCTTCCATCCTAGGACCCCATCACCTGGATGAGTTTGTTCGTGTCTGGGCTGAATATGACCCAGCTGCCTGGTATGTATGTAGCATATGTGAAGCACACACACACACGCGCGCACACACACACACGCACTGTTTTAATGAGAATACAACTCCATGAGAAAAAATTCCAGAGATCAAAATAACTGGGGCGGTAAATGTTACAACTCAGATTCACTGTGCAATTGAGATTAACAAACCTGATGTCATTCCAAGGGAATTTCCTTTTAAAACTGACCTGAGTGAAAAAGAAAGAAAAAAGACCCTTAAAATTGCCAGATGCAAATGATCCTGGAAAAGGTGTTGATTGTCTCTGAAAACAAAACTGAATCCCTTTGTTTTTTCTTCTTTTCAGTAAAAGATAAAAAATATGCTGAATATTACACATCAGCAATTTAGATGTTACTTAGAATTAAGATTCATAAACGTGGTCAAAAACATCTTAGTTATGTAGCTGTTGTTTAGTAGCCTGGGGGCATGTCTACATGTGATATTAGTGCAACACTAATCAGCTTAGTTCATTCCAGGGTTTATTGCTCCCAGGCGCTGCATTTACACGTGCACCTAGGATCATAGCACATTGAGCCGGGTCAGAGCAACCCCAGCTGACAGGGGGCTCGGGTGATCAGCCTGCCAGCCCAGGGCTGCTCTGGCCTGGCTCAGTGCACTGTGGAGGGACAGGCTGGGGCATAAGGATGCTTCAGTGTGGGGCTAGTTGGCAAGCAGCCCCTGGATTGAAGCACCCTCATGCCCCAGCCAGCTATGTTAGTGTCTACACGTGCATTGTGGTGCACCGAATAATGCCGCTGCAGGATAGTACTTGTGTTGAAAGTACTAACCTATGGTGGAGTTGATTAGTCTACTGCGGCCTAATAGCATTGCATGCGTAGACACTGAGACTTTACGGCAGAGCAACTCCGCAGTAAATGTCTTATGTATATGCACCCATAAAGTACCTTAATAATTCTAAAAGAAATACAGTGCAGAATGTATATGTCCTCAGGTAACAAAAAACTTGTGATGCCTTTCTTTTCACATTTCCCAGGTGCTATTTCTCCTTAGAAAGTGTGGACATGCTGCTCAACAGCACTTTGAGTCATCATTTACACCTGCACAAACCAAGTGTAGAATGTTACTAAACCAAGATCATCCACTTATTTACATCTATGATAGCATCTTATACCCACTTTGTGCAGGTGGACATGAGTACCCAAGATACAAGGTAGAGTTAAGTGATATGAGATTGTTAAAATAGCAAGGGTTTAGGTAATATATATAGTTTAGATCAGTGGTTCTCAACCAGGGTTCCACATCACCCTTAGATGCCATGCAGGTGTGAGGAGATAAGCAGAACTGTGCAGGCTCAGGCTTGCCCCTGTCTGGCCAGTTCTTCACCCCCATTGCCTAGCCCCTCTGCAAGGAGGTAAGCACTGGAATATATAAATTCATTTTTTAAATTGGGAAACATGTCTTGAGTCCAGTGAGGAGTGCCTTGAGTCCAAAAAAGGTTGAGAACTACTGGTTTAGATATATAGATCATTTTCATTTGAAAATTGTATTGTGATCCTAGAAACCTCCATCTAATGACCTCAGGTTACAGATGAGAGAGCTTTGATCTTTTCAGGAATATGTTGGTAGGTGGATAATGGCTGAAAGCTGAGACACATAAAACAATGATGAGAAGGACAATAAACAATAAGCCTCAGTTCTTGGAGCCTTTCAGTTCTTAGAGAATCTCGAAGAAAATGCCCTGGATGTACATGCTTGCTACAAGAGAGAGTGCTGTTCTCCCTGCTAGGAAGTGAGTTTCCAAATTAAATTTATCTTTGTTCTTATATTCAAAGACAATAGTGGGAAAACCTACAGATAATTGGCTGCAAACCTATAAAGTCCCATGTGGCAGGAAACTCTGAAGTAATAGGAGGAGACGAATATGTCATCGCAGACCAAAGAGTCAAAATGAAAATTGTAGAGTATAAAATGATCTGAGAGTTTGCTTTGGCAAAGTTGTCTCATTACCGTTTCTGAAATAAGGTTTACTTTAAAACATTGTACCGAATTTAAGGGCGAAAAGCATTCTGTCAAGTGTAGCCTCTGAATTTTGCATATTACTTTGTGTTGCCACCTTTTGAAAGCACAAGACAGTCTCTGCAGGGAGTTATAAAAAGATAAAGACCTATCTAAACCTGCATAAATCTTAAGGCTTTACATGCTTTGAGGTACAAGCAGAACAATTTCCCTCATCTTTTACAGGTTGGGGAAATTGTATGTGGGGCCAAATATTTTTTTACAAGCTCTCACCCCTTTGCCCCCTTTTTTTCCTGCCTTCCTCCCAATAAACCACCATGCAATATATTTCCTGTAAAATATCACTCTCTGAAGAATAAACGTCATTCCTGTATATGGACAAAACTGATTATAAAATGCTGCCTCCAGGCACTTTAAGCTTTTCACTCTGTTCATGCTCCCTCCCAACTAGAGATGAAGATGCAAGAGAAATATGCATAAACAGGGTGTTAAACTCCTTAGCTGGGATGCTGTTAAGTTGGTTCAAGTCACTCCTAACCTGATTTTCTTCAATGCAGTAACACTGATGCTTGACCTGATTTATCTTAATATTAAAAAGACTTCATTCATATAAATTGTGTGTACTTTACACCAAATTAACTGCATCCATATTGGGAGCTTGCATCTCTATAGCTAGATTTTAGTGAATGCAGGATTTCTCATACAGGCAAGTCTTTATTGAATGTCTGACAACCCATAAGTAGTTCTTTTCTTTGGTCAATCCAATCCTTTTTCTTACATCTGACAAAATAATTCAGAGACTGAAAATGTGGAAATATCCATTTTCCCTTTAATAAATAGACTTGGCTTCTATTAACCTCAGTGAGGGAAATTGCCTGTATGCAAGACAGAATAAATACAAAAACACTTCTCTTTAGATTCCAATTTTGAACCCATTGTGGGGATAAGGAAGATGCTAACTGAATGATCTGCTCAGTCTTTTTTTTTTTTTAAATCATTGCCAACCCCTGTTATTATATGATAATGTTTTCTGTCATGGGACAGGAATGACCCAGCTTGGGTTAAAGGTAGGTGGAGCACTTCTTAAGCATGGGCATTCATCCTGAGACCCGCTTCTAGTTTAGGGCAAAAACAGACTATTAGTTCATCTGGTCTGATCTCATGATGCTACACAGAATTACATTTTGTCCATTTACCTCTGTATTTATCCCAGTGCTTTGTGTCTGGCTACAGCTTTCAGCCATTAGTTCCTGCTGTTGCAGCTCTCCATAGTACAAGTATTTACATGACAAGTGGAATAAAAAACAATCAGAATAATATAATTGGCATGGAACAAGGCAATATAATCGAGTGGTTAGATCCAGGTGACCTGGATTATGTTTCTGCTTCTGTCACTGACTAACTTTGTGACTTTTTAGCAACTTCTGCATGTTCCAGTTTGTTCCCTATAAAATGAATACAACAATGCTTATCCACCTTGGTAAGCTATTTGAGATCCTCAGATGAAAGAGGCAGTGTGAGTGTAAAGTGCAGATATTTGCTATGTGTTTGGTATATGATTAACATTTTAAATAGATACATACATATATATAGATAGATAGATAGATCAGTATTCAGTGTCAACATATTTTTCTTGATTGTGTCCAGTTTTTGTTAAACCTTCCTGGGAAAACCTATTCAAAATGTTGTTGAGAGAAGAGTTAAAGAGGAAATATTCAAATTGTATTTTTGAAAAAAAAAATATTGTGCTAAGTAGTGGGTAGCTATGGTAATGTTTATGGATTCAAGGACTGTAAAAACATCAGATATCAGAGAGACGGGAGAGAGAGAGAGAGAAAGCTCCAAAACCTACCAGCTTGGTCCTAGGGGCAATGTATTGCATGTAAACCAATATTGAAAAATGTCAATCTCACCTTAACTATCAGTCAAGTTTAATCATTTAAAAGATTATCACCCTTGAATATTGGATTTTTGTCTTTCCTGTTTTCTTTAAAAACATATAAAGAAGGGCTGAAAGGTGCAGTATTTTTATCTTCTAAAAAGTCTTCTCCCTGAGTTCATTTTTTTTTTCTTAGAAATATTAATCATGTTGGGTCTTGTCTTCTTTTTTTAGCCAAATGCTTTCTTGAATGTCTAGAGATATGTTTCCATGATTATTTGAGCAAAATAATGTTTACAAAAACGAACAAAATAAAAGAGCACTCAAAATACATACAGATTTAAATAGTTTTAAAAAAAATCTCATCCTCTATTCTCTATCATGGTTCATTGCAGGGGTATTTATCATAAATCTGTTGGTTCTCAAGTCATACATATAATCTCCTTGGACTGACAAGATCTGTGGACTTGTCTCCACACAATGTTTTTTAGAGGTTTAACAATACTGGTTTAGAAATATTGGTAAATCTACTTAAAAAAACTTAGCCAATATAAATACTTCTTTATAAATTGGGCCCATAGAAGAGGTTACACAGAGGTGTAACAGGAAAATAATGCACCTAGACAGCACACAAGGTGAGCAGCAAGCCGTGGCATGGGCACAGTGTGTTCCGGAGCACAAAGGGTTCTGGGGACTGTAATCTGGGAAGACTAGCAAGTATGGCAGAAGGCCAATTTGGCTAAGCAGGGAACTCTTCAGTAAGCTAAAACACAATAAGGAAGTACAGAAGAAGTGGAAACGTGGATAAACAAATAGGGAGGAGTATAAAAGTATTGCTCAGGCATGCAGGGATGAAATCAGGAACTTCAAAGCACAATTAGGGTTGCAGCTAGGAAGGGACATGAAGGGTAGCAAGAAAGGTTTCTACAACTATGTCAGTAACAAGAGGAGGATCAAGGAAAGTCAAGGTCCTTTACTATGGGGGAGGCAACCTAGTGACAGAGGACGCAGAAAAGGTTGAAGTGCTCAGTGCCTTTTTTACCTCAGTTTTCACAGGCAAGTTCAGCTCCCAAACTACTGCACCAGGCAGCACAGTCTGGGGAGGAGCCAACACTGGTGAAAGAACAGGTTAGGGACTATTTAGAAAAGCTGGATGTGTACAAGTCCATGGGGCCAGACAAGATGCACCCGAGGGTGCTGAGGGAGTTGGCCAATGTGTTTGCAGAGCTACTGGCCATAATCATTGAAAACTCATGGCAATCAGGAGAGATCCCAGGTGATTGGAAAAGGGCAAACCTAGTGCCCATATTTAAGAAAAGGAAAAAGGAGGATCCAGGGAACTACAGACCAGTCAGCGTCACCTCAGTCCCTGGAAAAATCATTGAGCAGGTCCTCAAGAAATCCATTTCTAAGAACTGGAGAAGAGGATGATTAGGAACAGTCAGCATGGATTCACACCAAGGGCAAGTCGTGCTTGACCAACCTGATTGCCTTCTATGAAGAGATGACTGGCTCTGTGGATGAGGGGAGACCAATGGATGTGATATACCTTGAATTTAGCAAGGCTTTTGCTACAGTCTCCTACAACATTCTCACAAGCAAGCTAAGGAAACATAGGTTGGATGAATAAACTGTAAGGTGGATTGAAAACTGGCTGAATCATTGGACTCAAAGGGTAATACTCAATGCCTCAATGTCTAATTGGCAGCCAATATCAAGTGGAGTGCCCCAGGGGTCAGTCCTGGGGCCAGTTTTCTTCAATGTCTTCATCAATGACCTGGAAGATGGCCTAGAGTGCACCCTCAGCAAGTTTGCAGATGACACCAAGCTGGGGGGCTAGAGGGTAGGGCTAGGATTCAGAGAGATCTCAACAAATTGGAGGATTACGCCAAAAGAAACCTCGAAAGATTCAATAAGGAGAAGTGCAAAGTCCTGAATTTAGGATGGAATAATCCCATGCACTGACTGGTACAGGCTGGGGATGGACTGGCTGGGCAGCAGCTCTGCAGAAAAGGACCTGAGGGTTTCAGTGGACAATAAGCTGAGTATGAGCCAACGGTGTGCTCTTGTTGCCAAGAAGGCTAACGGCATCCTGGGCTGCATTGGTAGGGGTGTTTCCAGCAGATAGATGGAAGTGATTATTCCCCTCTATTCAGCACTGGTGAGGCCACATCTGCAGTACGGTGTCCAGTGTTGGCCCCCACAACAGAAAGGATGTGGACAAATTGGAGAGAGTCCAGTGGAGGGCAACAAAAATGGTTCGGGGGTTGGGGGATATGATTTATGAGGAGAGCCTGAGGGAACTGGGCTTATTTAGTCTGTAGAAGAGAAGACTAAGAGGGGTATTTAATAGTAGCCTTCAAGTACCTGAAGGCCCGTTCAAAAGAGGATGGAGCTAGATTGTTCTCAGCGGTGGCTGATAACAGAAAAAGGAGCAACGATCTCAAGTTGCAGCAAGGGAAGTTTAGGTTACATGTCAGGAAAAAATTTCTCCCTAGTAAAGCACTGGAACAGGTTACTACCCAGAGAGGTGGTGAAATCTCCATCTTTGGAGGTTTCTAAGACCTGGCTAGACAAAGCCTTGGCTGGGATGATCTAGTTGGGGATGGTCCTGCTTTGAGCAGGGGGTTGGACTAGATGTGACCTCCCGAGGTCCCTGCCAATCCTCATTTTCTATGATTCTATGAATTATAGCTCTGTAGAATAGCCGTGAATTTCACTGCTGCTGTGGTGAACTTTCACCGCATTTTTTGCACTGAAGCCCATATTGGGAGGGCAAAAAAATTGCCGGTTTCAGCAATTCAAAAAATGGGGTCAGTTCTCTCCCCAGCAGAAGTGAGCTTCCTTGCTGCTCAATGAAACTGTGGTTCCCAGAACACCTTGCATGACATGATACACATTGCCCATGCTGCCGCAGTTTGCAGTCAGGTAGTTCAAGCAGGGCACATCTACACAAGACACTACATTGCCACAGTGATGAGAAATGGTGATGTAGCACCAGCGAGCATGAACTGTGACGCGGACACTACTGTGCAGTAGCAACGGGCTCACCCACCTCACATTATGCAACTGAGATTACAACAGTTTAACTGTATTTGTTTCTAAATCAATATTGTGAAACTGCAATGAGCCCAAATTTTGAATGCAAAACAGATATTCAGCAACTTTGGAAATAGCCTGAATGCTTTCTTTATACGTCATAAAGAAGCCAAATGCAAGCCCAGTTTGCTTTTTTTCTGAGGTCAACCTGAGGCGCAGTACTGCTAGTCATTTAAATAATTTGATTAATTATAATTCAATAAATGAAGTTTTATAATCCTACTGCTAAGCTGAAAGCTATATTTTCCATATAGTATAATTTGCATTGGAATAGAAGAGGTAGCCTGATTTCAGATGTGAATAATGATTTCTCAGTTATCTCAGTCCTAACTACTCTCATAAGGCTCTCAACCTCTGGCCTGATTTTAAATCTCTTATTGTATTTCTGGGTCTGCCTACACTACAGTCATACAGTGTAGTTCAGACATGCTTAAGCTTTTCAAATGAGCAAGCTCATGTATCAGTCACAGTCTAGTTTCACGAGCATTGAGCATAGTGTGGGTTGCAAAACCTGCCCAAGAAGCTGGGCAAATATGAAGGCTTTTAATCTTTCCTGCTTCTGCAGCTAGGCTGCCATGAGTACCTAATTGGCTATGTCTACATTACATGTGTAGGCAGAGAAGTGACTCCAGTGTGGACATGCTCTAGAAATCATTAATATTGCATAGTAGGTTGGACTGTAATTGAAACAATTGTGTAGTTTTATGCTGTGACTGTCATAGAACAATAGGGAGTTCTCTCTCTCTCTCTCTTTCTCTAGCTCTGAATTAATTTGTCACTTGGAGCCTAAGCATCATCAAAACCTTTCTTTCTAGAGTGTGTTCTTCCTCTTAACCTGTACTATCCTCTGGTTTCTGTAGGAGAGTAAGCCTGTGGGGAGATGGCATCCCTCCATGCATTTGCTGTTATAACTTCTGATGTTTTCTTTCCAGTTGCCGGATTCATTATAAGGATATGTACAATTTGTTACGTGTTATTGCTCCACCCCTTGGCTTAGGAAAGAAGTGCCCTCATAGGGTGGCATACAAGGTTTGGAATTTCAGAGACTCCGTCCAGCTTTTTTCTTCTTTTCTTTTCTATTTTTTTTCTTTTTTACCCAAACTGCAAGTGCAAACAATACAAAAAAGATACTGGAACGTGACTAACCCGTTGCCTGAAAAGGAATGATTGACTGACTGCCCCACCCCCTTCCCTTGATGCATCTACTCCCACACCCCAGCTGGCTGGAGACAGGCAGCCTTATGAGACAGTGAATTCAAAAGCTTCCATCTTTCATGGTCTAGGTGGGAAGTTGTGGGGAAGAACCATAGATGAGCTGAGCTTTCCACTTATGCACGTGTACGCACACAGGGAGTAGAGAGAAAGAAGTGGCTTCTTATTATTTCCAAGGAATACTGGGGAAAAATATTTAGTGATATGGAGCATTTCTTTTGAGGTATTTAGCAGGTATTCAAGCTTCATTTTGAGTAGCTAACCTTTAAATGCTAATCCTTCCTGGGGAGTGTGGTCTAGTAGTCAGAAATATATAAGGTAACTCCATTCTATTCTGGAGTCGAAAGTTGTAGACTAGATGACATTTCCATAACAGTGCAGTGGTGATAACACTGTTTTTCCTATTTTGCCAGTGTTTCAGATTTACCAAGTGCAATTTGTGCATAACCAACTGGGAAAACCGACCAATGCAATGAATTTGTGTTCAATTGTTGGCAGTTCCCCGTGGAGGCTTAGTGTGGTACAAACACCTGTTATAACCAAACTCATGATCTGTGGGGATGGGGTAGCAGGTGTCAAGCCCCTGTACTCTCTAGTTTCTCTGACTGCACCCAAGTTAACAAGTTAGCTAGTGGATGTTATTAATGGGGGACGATTTATTGATGTGGTTTGAAGAAGAAATAGCCATGGGAGGGTGAAAAATATATCCTCTTCCTAGTACCTACATGCAGACGGGAGGTTGTCCTTGTTAGATTCAAATCTGTGTTGCTAAGGGAGCATCTCTGTGTTGGATGGGGTATCACAGAACTGCAGCTTTTTCTGTGAGTCACAGCACTCCTGGTCTGCCCACATGAAAAAGCAAAAAAAAAGGATTCTTCTTCTTCTTTCTCTTTTAGCCTTTAACCTAAATTGGAAGCAAAACTTCTTATCCACTAAACGGAAACAGAAGCATTTAATATAATGTACATCTCTGGCTGTCCCATAACTCTGCCTACCAGCTCTCCCTGGCATGGTGAATACAACCGTTTCTTTGACTTGAAGACTTGGAGAAAAAAAAAAAAGCAACCTCCCCTACCAAAAATAAGAACCTTCCCAACCTCTTTCCATGTGCATTAACTTGGACATCAATCATTCTGTACTGCTGCCACAGGGATTAAAGTGTCAAGTTTTAACCGTAGGCATGGGATTTCTCTGCAGTAAGGAGGAGATATCAGGGGGTTCAAAGGAATGGATGCCGAGAAATCCTTCAGTTTACCCTCTTTTTTCCCCCCTCTTTCCTAAGAAATCTGATTAACCAGATATGTTTTCTTGTCTGCTTTTTCCCTCCCCCCCACCCCATTTTCCCTGGTTTTGTTTCCCCTTTGTGTTGCTCCCTTTCTATTTATTTTATTTGTAAATTTTGGTTCTGGTTTGATTTCTGTGTCCTCCTGCTTTTGCCTCTCCCTCTCCCTTCGATTCCAAGCGGGCGCATCAGTTACACTGACATGTATGAGATGCTGAGACACATGTCCCCACCTCTAGGCCTGGGAAAGAAATGCCCTGCTCGAGTTGCTTATAAGGTAGACCATTCCCAAAAAACCCCCCCAAACCACCAGTGAAAGCTTCTTGTGCCATGGCTGAAGTGGGTGACATTTTCCTGTGACATTTTTGGTGTTCTTCTGAGTTCTTTCTGGCTCTTTATCTTCTTTCTAAGCAGACTGGATTGTAAACATTCCTTTTCTTGACAATGTTTTTTCAGTCATTGAATCTATAACACATCAGTTTGTCTTTCTAGCTATGTCTCCACCTCTCTATATAAATGTCTCTCTCTATCATTCTGCTTCCTTCCCAGTCCAGTTGGCATGCAGAGGGGACCACTAAGTAATTTGCCCCGCTGTTAAAACCCCCACTTAACTTTGTATGCCTTTTTGACTATCTACTCTGATAATTTTCTAGTTGTATGTTGTGGTTTTTTTTCCTTTTAATTAGATCAAAGTAATTAGGCAGGCAGTAATGTAGGAGGTAGCAAGTTATTAAATACAGATGACACCATAAGGGTTCTATAAATATACTTGTGGAAATAAATGAATTTCAATCAAATCATTTTGGTCAAAATTAAAAAAAGAAGTGGCTCAAACATATAATTTGCTCTAAACAAGGGTTTAATTAAACCACAAAACACATTACACTCAAAACTGTGCTAGCTGATACATTTTAGATACCACTAGCGTGGGAGGAATGATAGATCAGTGGGACCAAGCGTGTAAAGAGTAGGCCAGTAGTCCCACCAATTGACTCCCATTGGCTTCAGTGAAAGTTTTGCTGCCACCTTCACACCTGCATGAAGTGTGCAGGGGTGAAGGGTCGTAAGGAACTTCTCTTTATCTTAGGTTTCCATGGTCTCCGATGTGGGATTTTTAAAAACTTCCTGCATTGGCCCAACTCTGCTTCCATTAAAATTGATAGGAGCTTTACTGTTAACTGTATCAGAGACGCAAGTAGATCAGTACTGAGTCTAATTCCACCAATGCACATCCCCACCTTTGCTTTGTGTGACAGGTTGGAATGATTCTAGGTTATAGCAAACCTCTCTAGCATCGGATTTCTCATTTAAACCATGTGAAACTGTACGTTTGATTTGAGATCGGCCCAAACCCCACATCTAATTTCTTCCTGACTGCATTTTGGAAGATCTGAACTTCACTGTGACATTTCTTAGGGCAAATAATATCAACCTGCTTTCCACATGGCCCTTCCCTAGTGAACTGCGTTGAAGTTGCATAGAACATGAAATGGAAAAAAATAAAAATACTTGGCCTTGAAGAGTCTTTAGTGTGTGAATGGCCAGTTAGTTCATCTTGACATATTTCTGGCATAGAGGTCCAAAGAGACATGTGAATTATGGACACGAAATACCCCAAATGAAGTAAATAATATTAAGAGAACTGGCTACTTGGCAGACTTTACTGATTGGTAAATGTACACATTTTTAACCATTTACAATATTAATAAACTATGCATGCAACAATCCAAAGGATCAAAAATGGCCACTGGTTTTCAGTGCTTCCATTTTAGGGGCCAAAACACTCTTTGGTTCTGCTTTTTAAGTGTTGATCACCTGCAGGTCTCATTGACTGGGAATAGATTTGCAGCTCTTCAACACCTCTGACAATTAGATCATAGGTCTAACATTTGTAACCCAAAAGCAGCAACCACTTTTTAAAATGTTGACAGTCAATATATACTTTTAGGGTGCTTATGTGTATATCATGTGCACACATACTTATGCCCAAAACTCAGTGCTTTTGATTGTATTCTATTTTCTTAGCCTCATATAATAAAAAGAGACATTTTAAGAGGTTCACTGGCTGTTTTTAATTCTGTGTGGTTTAAAGTCTGCATGGTTTTGGTTTGACTGTTTGTTTTTTAACCTATGTATGCAGACTTTTTCCATACTGAGACCCTGGACACTTTTCTGCCTTCATTCTTCATGCAAGCTCTTTCCACGTTAGTATATCTAGATCCATTTTAACTTACCTTTATTTATATATGCCAATCCCACAGCATTTAGGTATTTGTTTTTAAATGCACCCTCTTGATCCCCCATCCTTAATTTTCACTCATCACTTAGCATCACTCCAGAGAGATGGGCAGGAGTATAACTGAGACCCATAAGCAGAGGTGGGATCAAGCACTGAAAGTCAGATTCAGATTGAGAATCTGTGTGTGTGGACAGGCACAATGTTTTCACTGGCATAATTTGCATTACGTTCATACAAAAAAAATAGTGGACAGATGACACACATCCCTGCCCCGGATTATTTTAGCTCAACTGGATAGAGAAAGGGTTGAAGGGGATAATATTCTGTTGGTGAAAGTTGGGTTGACTTAAGTTTAGCCTGTCTACTCTGATTCTGGGGTAGCTGGTTCCTAAATGCTCCCTCACCAATTAGCCATGAGGCAGTTATAGCTACCTGCTATATGCACTTCCCTGAGAGACCTGCACAACAATCTGTGATGGACCTCAGTGTAAATTATATTGTTAAAGGGCTGTCAGTTAATCACTGGTAACATGCACGATTAACACAAGAACCAATTAACATGTCAATTAAGCACATGGTTTTAGAGACAGCACCTGGGCTGTCCTGCCCCACTGCTGTCTCTGCTGCCTCCAAGCCACTCTGCAGGGCAGTGGTAGCAGTGCAGAGGAGCCATAGGGTAGCCTGGGCGCAGGCTCCAGGTGGCTGCAGCAGGAAGGAGGGGAAGGAGGGGCTCATGTGTGCACCCACGCATCCACCCCAATTGCCATCCAGGGCCCAGAGCAGCTAGGCTGGCAGTGCTGGGGATTCAGGGAAGGCAGTGCTGAGCTGCGGCAGGGCAGCCTGGCACCCTTGGGCCCCATGGCTCAGGCTCAGGGTAGGTTGGGACCTCTTGGGAGCTCCAGCATGAGCCACCTCCAGGCCCATGCATCCCTGGTCTGGGCCCTTAGGGAGTGGCAGCAACAGTGGCCCCATACCCTGCACCCCTGCAGAGGCAGCTGGGGTGGGGTGGGGTGGGGCTGCCTGGCATCCTCAGGCCCAAGGCCATTTGGGACCGCCTGGGACCTGCTAAGCCAGTATGTGGGGAAGTTTGGGCTGAGGCTGGAGCAGCTGTACCCCAGCCCAGGCGGCCCACAGCCATCACTGCTGGAGCAAGGGTGGGGTGAGCCCACTGCCACTGGGGCTGTGTTCAGGCAGGGGGCACACCCTGGCCCCATGGCAGCTCTGAGGAGATCCTGCTCAGATTGGGGATCCTTCCAGGGCATGTGGAGGTCCCCCCTCCCTGGACTCCATACCCTTGTGCAGGTACCCCCTCTCCCCATGCCCCAAACCACACACGCACACACACCCACAGCCCCCACACCTTCACAAATTCCCACCCCCACACCCACCCCTCAACCATACAAATTACCTGCATAATTTTGCATAATTTTGAGTCTTTCGTTGTGCAATTAAAATTGCGCTTAATTGCGCAACTAATTGCGATCAAACTTTTTAATCGCTTGACAGCCCTAAATATAAAGGCAAGGCAAATATAAAAATCAAGGCAAACCACCATCAATATGTATTAGTCCCTGCCCTGCGTTTGAAGCAAACACATTCATTGTTCTAGCTATAAATTAGATCCAAGCTCGATCCAGATCTGCATTTTCCCTCAGAATACAAGAGGTTTGGATCAATGGAGATTGGGCCCATCTCTATTCATAACTATGGCAGTGCTATTGGAGCATTTCACTAATTTAACCAAACACTAATTTAAGCGTGTCTTAGGTAACAGTGATATCAGCATTCATTCCCTTCATTTTCCATTTCTATAACAGACCATGGCTAGGAACACTATATACAAGTAGATGTATTTGTGCTAAGCATCTGCCCGCAGGTTAGCACGGCATGTGAGGTGCTGTTTTCAGTTGCCATAGACTCCAGGGTGCAAAGCTACTGCCTCCCTGGTGTCCCATTTCTGCTGACCCTCATTTGTCCAGACCTGATGGGAAAACTCAGTGTGATGTTGAGGCACTGTGCATCCACCGTGTTACACCTTTCAGAGCGCAGACAGAGTGCCTTTCAAATAAGCAAAAAAGTGAGCAAATGAGCATTCAAATGACCCTCTCTAGCCTTGCAGATATAGCTCAGGGGCAGCTAGTGAGAGAAGTCAGTGTTTTGTCTCTGCACTCTGTTCTCTCACTGTCAGTAAAAGTGACTTTTTATTGTTGTTCTGTCTGGCAAAAGCTGTTGCCCCTTTGTCCCTTACTTATATTTTACCCATCCCTCTGTGTTTGCAAAGATTTGGTCAGTCCGTGTTGTTTTCTCCCTGTCTATGGACCGTCTCAATATGTCTGCACAATGATTCTTTTTCGCTTTCTCCAGCCATGAAGGGCTGCTGTCTTTTCCTTCTATTTTTTTCCTCCTCTTTTTTTGTTCCCCTTTCTTAACTATTCTCCTTGGTTAGCAAGACCAATCCCTGCAAAGTTGTTGTGCATGTGGCTTGCTACTTGCCTGGAAATGCATGAATGGGAAACTTTATTGCCTTGTTCCTGAGGGTCCTCGGGTGATGGGAGAGCTCTATCCTAAGACACATGAGGGTTTCAAGAGGAGGTGGCCACCAACCTCTACATTGCCAGCATTGCTGTAGGAAAGAGGGACCCTTGACTCCATTTCAGTTCCCAGAAATTTCACCAGTAGCACACTTTCCCATCAGAGCTATTGGTGCATTTAGAGGGGCACAATGAGACTTGACTTAAGGCATCCCAGTGCTTTTCAAACTCACAAGTAGCTGCTGGCATTCATAAGTTGTATCCTACATACTTAAAGCACAGACATTTTTAAGGAGTGACTATGCTGTTTTGGGCAGTTTTGTAACTAAATAATGATGGTCAGTCCTGTCCTTATGAGTATGTACTCATTTGCTCACCCAGGACAAATGCCTAGGGAAATGAGTGGTGCATTACTCAAATGCATTGCAAGACGTGGTTGCAGTGGGTGTGGGCATCTTTGTGCTGATTGTACACCCTCTCAAAAATGTGTCCTTTAAATTAAGGCCCTCTACTGCCCTCTGCTAGACTGGATTGAGCATTGTGACAGCACACCTCGAGTCAGCTCGCAAGGCAGGAGCTGGGGACAGGTGTCTGAAATCACTGTGCTCAGCTAATGATGATGGGGTTCTCAAAACAGAGCAGTTTGTATACAATGTCGAGATTTCCATGCATCTGCAGAGAAAACAGGAGAACGAAATTCTGTCCGTACTATACGGTGATTCACTGCTATACATCTAATATCTACAAGAAGCAGTGTTTGGAGGAGAAAGGGGGCAGCGGAGTGGAGATTAGGTTTGAATCTGGGATAGGATTTTTGAGTATAAACAGTTTTATTTCTATCAGAAAAACACACGTTCCACCCCACTGAAGGCCACAGCTCCAATTTGCTGGGAATATTTGGGCCATCCACTGTCCTCGCTCAACTGGAACGGGAGTTGTAGCCCCTGGTGACAACAGGTGGCAGCCTGCAGAGCTTCACCTTTGTCTCATTAGTCTACCACTAGGATCAAGGTGAAGCCTTGCACACTGAGATCTGTAGTGTCCGTGTGCCTTAGTGAAGATGAGAAGGTGATTCCAGACTTTGTTTTCAGAATTCCTTACACCATATCAAACCAGCCAGACTAGCATTGGAAAAGTGAAGTATATATCTACTGCCATCCTATTTTCACTGTTGTCATATGTACAGGGGCACTTTGTTCCAGGCTGGTTTTTGGGAAAAAATTGCCTCCTAAGTTTTGTATCAAGAATGGGTTGGCTGAAGTTTATTGTTTGGATTAGTCTATGAAGAGCTCGAGAAAACAAATCACATGCTTTTAACTAGCCTCTGCACCAGCTGGCTGGCCATTCTGCCATCTCTGTGTGTGTTTAAATGGGGAAATGCATATAGCCAGCTAGACATTAAATAAGTCAAAGCAGTTAGACTCATTTTCTCTGAGTGATTGTCTGCATTCAATGCTTTTGACTGTATTTGCCATTGGAAGGTACTTTTTGAGTGTGGTCCTTGTCCATAGGCTGCCACTAAGTAGGGACTTACTGAAATTGCAATTTTGCAGATTTCACAGAAAACATGAAATCCAGCTTTGGCCACAAAATCCATGGAAAAAGAAAAGAAAACTTACTAAAAATAAAGCCACGGTCTTCATAGTACTGAGGCCTGGCCATGCAGGCCACCAGGGTGGACGGGAGGGATGCTGGCACACAGGGGAGCCCAAGATGGTTGCTGCCCCCGCCCCATGCCACTAATTGGCTGAGAGGGCTGGCTGTTGTGTACCCATGCCGCTTTCCACCAATCAGCAGTGAGGGACAGGGACAGTGGTAAAGAGCATGGCCACTGGGGCCTCTCAGCCAATCAGAGCTGTATGTGGGGGGCAGCCCTCGAATATGGCAGCTAGCCGTGTGGTCTGCCTGCCAAATTGGTTGGCTGCCTCTAATTTGATAGACCCCTACCAATGAGTAGCTTCAGGTGTATTTTCAGGATCCCAAATTTGAGTGGGTTTGGCTTGTGTTAAAGGGGTTCATAGATCACATAGTATTACTACTTTTGCCATAAAATGTCCCTCCTGTGCAGAAAGCCTACCAAAGTTAATCTGGAATGTGTATAGGGCATAGATTTTATATATGCCCTCGGCACTAAGATGATTTTTCCCGTGACGCTCTCTACTGCCTATTTAAAATCTCCTGTTTCCAGGGCCATTCCACCCAGTAAAGTTTTCTAGCAGAGCAGTAGCAGACAGTGAGCAGAAAAGAGGCATAAACTGAGGCAGTGATATTTCCACTTTTTATTCAAATGAATCAGCATGTTTTTAGGTGTCTATGTTGTTTTTTGGGGGGTTTTTTTAGGCAGTATCGACCTGCAGGAGCAACTTCAGTTACTAGGTGAGATGCATTGGGTTCTCCCATCTGCAGACTTTGTTAGGAAATGGAGCAAAAAAGTGCTGCATCTGTAACCCAGGCTCCAGGATATATTAGGTTGTTATCTTGTTATCTAGTCGTTCTTGTTCTCCGATGCATAGAGTTAATTAAGGACTCTGGAGAGAATATCGCAGCTCTAGCCCCTGAGGTCTTTTACTGCAGAAACATTAACAAGCTCTAACATTAACACACCAGTTCTCTTCCTTGTTAGCCTCTCTTCTGCTCACGTTCAGAAGGGGGAATGCCTCTGAAACTCCTAATTAAAATCAAGGGATCCAAGGGGGTTTCTCTAGCTCAGGTTAGGAAATTGGAAGCTAGCACTCCATTTACTGCCTGCTACTTCTCTTAACTTTCCATTTAAGGAAAGTGAGGTAAGCGGAGAAAGAGAGGAATGGCAAAAGGAGCAGAACAAATCTGTTTCTATCAACTGCAGAGATTGTAGGTTTTTCTCCTCCCCCCAGTGCAGCAACTCACCATTTAATTAAGGCAGTTAACCACGCTTTTCATTTGTGGCAGCCAGTCCCAAAGGGATCCTGGTGCAGTGAAAATGCCTTACCAGATTCTAGCAACATCTTGATCCCTCGCCATCTGTATCAACACGCTCTGATGTTCTTCCTCAAGACTTGGAATAATGGAAAATTCTATAAATTATGCCCTCCTCCCCCAGTCCCTTCTGGCAACTTTTTGCATCATGTTTCAAAGGAGCAGGCAGTCTGAGAATGAGGTCTGCAGTCCAAAAATACTGCTAACATGGAGATTTTCTTTAATTTTAACTTGGGCTTGAGCAGAGGAGTTGGATAATTAATGAAGTCATATTTTACCCTGGCTCTGAGCTGGATAGAAAATGGATTTTCCAGCCCACAAACAATGTTGAGTTAGTTTTTAATCTCAATTTGGGATTAAAAAAAAATCAGTGTTTTGAATGTTTTTCAAAGTTGAATGACAACATTCAGTTTGGATTGAACAAAACATTTAATTCTAGTTCATTTGAACCACTTGGTCTTGGTCCTTTTTCTATCAAATACATTTTGAAACCAAAGAAGTCATTTCAAAATAAAACATAGAAACTCCTCATCCTAAAAATATCAAAATTGACTGTATGAGACATTTTAAAATGTTTTCTCAGGTTTTTTGTTCACCCAAAGTAGAATTGGGAAAACTGTAATTAAAAAAAATTTCATTGATCCAAATTTTTCTAATGGAAAATTAGATTTCTGAGTAGATTAACGCTGATCACAGTACCCGTGACTTAATAAAAGTGTCTTCTGTCTTAGTACACACACACTGCCCTGTGTGTAAAAGCCAAATCAAATCAAAGGTGAAGATGTTACTTTCTTGAAGTAGGAAGGGAAGGAACCTCCCCCCTCCCCCCCCAAAATATGATATAAGTTTAAACAACACTTTGATATTGCTGTCAGTGCAGAGGCTTCAGAGAAAGCACCATGACTTCAAGTGATGTTCAGGGGGAGTTCAATGGGATACTTAGCACCTTAGAAAAACAGGCCATTAGAACATAAGCAGTCCATATATCTATGAGACAGGGCTTCCCGGTATTGAACCTAGTCAATGTCTGTGATTCAGCTGCAGGCTTGTGCACTGTAAAATAAATGTTTCTAGAAGCCTGAGCAGAGTCCCAATGCACTGAGCGCTTATGCAGGGACTAAAAGTACAAGGCTAACCTCCTTTCGTTCTGGACTGCTGGGTACCAGGTGAACATCTCAGTGTCAAATGACGGGAATTGCCCTAAGAGTGGTGACGTGTGCTTTTCCTTCTCCCCTTTCTCCATGGATACATTAGGAAAAGAGCAGCTGTTCTAAGGGGCTGACTTAACCGTTCCAGTAAACAACCCCAGATCTTTATCCATATATATTAGGTTGCAGGGGGGTGGAAGACTGAAATTTTGAAAATTTTTCCCCCCAGCTCAGCTACTGGCTGTCTCTAACAGCATAGAAGTCACTTTACCTTTCTGTGTCTAATAGAAAGAGTACCACTAACCTACCTCTGAGAGCTGGGGTAAGGCTTGTGGTCACAATGTTATGGGTGAGCAGGGAGGTTTAGAAAGTTTCCAGCCCCTTTAAAAGCTGATTTTTTTTCAGTGGCCATTCTCATGAGGATAGAGCTCTCCTGGGAGGAATTCTCTCTCATCTGCTTGTTTTCACTTCCATGCATCTTCTTTCTCTCTCCATCTCTTTAACTCTCTCTCACTGAAGTGGGATTCAGTGGGATTCTTGCAGTAAGTTAACCACTGGATTGCATTGCATACACTGTTGTTGCTGTAACCTTTGGCGTGCTGAAGGAGCAGAGTCTAAACAAAGTGCTGTTTCACACAATTGAACACACAACATTTTTGTGGCTTTGCCAGCATTTGATATTGTTTGAATTATATGGGGAGGAAATTCTTGGCTTTGATTTCCTTATCCTTCCTGCATGTCAGGCATTGAAGGGAGCTCCTTGCCTTTGTTTTGAAAGGCATTCCTTAAGGATGCACTGGTTTATTTTAGCTCTGTGATGATTAGACTAAGCATTAGGTGGTAGAGTGAGTTATAACACACACCCTTTGTCCTTCTGGACTTGGAATCAGATCTTAATTCCAGTAACAAGTTAAATAAATGTGGTGATCTTGGATCTTTTGAGTGTTTGTAGGGTGACAGATGGGGTGGTGTAGGCTTCAGTGCAGATAAGAAAGCCTTATGAATATACTATGCATACTCATGTTCCCTGGTAGGCTTTTTATAGCCCTTATTGATGTTCATGCTACCATGCCTACATTGCTATTGTTATCTGTATGAGCTAGATGAAAGTAGCATACGTATGCCTACGAAGGCTGTACTCATGCCTCCCAACTGCAGCAGTCAAACCTCAGATAAAAAGGCTATGGTTACATTGTCAAAAACATATCAGTGACCTGTTTTGATAAGGGGTTTAACTGCTTAGGAGTCTAAGGCCTTTTATACACATAAATGCTGTAGTGCTTTAACTACTAGCAAAGATAAAGTGGTACAACCCTCCTAGTGTGGATGCAGTTGTCTGGTTTAAATTGATTTGTACCTGTAGAGTTTATAGGAAGAGGAATAAGCTATTCCGCTTTATGCTGGCATGCCATCCATATGCCTGTTACCTATGTTTACTGGCAGGGAGAGGCTGGGGCTGTGGGAATGTCTTTACCTAACCCTGCTTCTGTTAAAGCATGTTGTACCCAAGGAGGCTGTAGAAAGAGGCTGCAGTCATGTTTAGGAGAGCACAGGGGCTGCAGTTCTGGTTAGCTCCCATGACAGAACACATGCAGGTTGATGGCTTGTTGCATCTTTGCAAACCCCACTCACAGCCAGGATACTTTATCCTATGAGCTGTGGCAGTTTCCTACCTAAACCAATCTATTACCAATCTACAGCCTATTAAAGGATCCCAAATATCTTTAGTAAAGTGTTTAGCTTTATTAAAGAAAGAAAAGATTTCCAGGGAGAGGTAGGAATCAAAATAGAAGTGTAACCAGCTTCCAGACAGCTCTCTCCCCGAATGAAATTCCCCGTGTGCAGTGGGTCCCAAATACAACTAATGCAAACCTATGCAAACTCCCTGCTCATGATCAGAGCTTGGTAGCTTGCTTGTATTGTATGGTTCCTTAGAAATATAGAGGCTTGTCTGGTTTGGCTTCATTTTAGGAAGTTTCTGAACTTTGTATGAAAGCTGAGGAGCTGGGAAATCACAAGATTGCCTAGGAAGAAGAAATCAGTCTTTACAGTACAATGCTAAGGTTATCAGTCACCCTGGAGGGCTCTGCTGCTAGTGATCCTTTAATACTCCAGGTACAGACATGTTAAAAATCCAAGGACTCTGTGCCAAAATAATACGCGTAGCACAGTCTCATTGACTTTGTTACACTTGTGATGAATTAGGCCCAGGGACTCTAATCATAGCTAAAGTCATGTAGTGGTGGGGGAAGTGTTGCCCGTGGACCTCATGATCCTTAGCCAAAATTTGGAAAAATCCTCGCTGACACTGTACTATTATGTTTTTCCAGTTAAAGGTGGGAAATGGAAATCTGTGCAAGTAGCACTCTACTCTCAGTGGGAAAATGCAGAGGAAGTCTTTTTAATGTTCATGTATATGGTCCCCTCTATGTGACCAGGAATTGATATTGATAAGTACTGAATAGAATAAGGGGTTCATAGCTCATTGTCTGGAAAGATAGTGGTAGGATGGTGGCAGTTCAGAGGTATTGCAGGGTATCTGGAGCTGAAGGAGAAGAAAGGAGAAATAGTTTAATGTGCTTGGGGTAAAAGAGTTCTCCAACTCTGTTAGCTGGGAGCAGTCCTGCGTATCATGGTTGTCTCCATGTTGTAGCCTCAGTGCAGAAAACAGCTGTACAAAACAGTTAACACCCTCAGGAATGAGGGAAGAGGGGTGTGTGATTGGAGCTAGTCCTGGATGTTTCTCCTCTCTGTACCATTTCATTAGGGACAAAAGGAAGAGCAGTTTCTTGTGTGAGCAGTGGTGGCAGTAATTGGGTCGCTATGCCCGTACACATAAAACAAGGGCCTGATCATTCTGGCAGATGCATCATCGGTGCTGCTAAAGACAGGTGAAGAGGAAGTTCTTTGACTGTTATAGTGCTCCCGCCGGGACATGGGTATCACATGGCTGTAGAGGGTTAGAACTGGATATGAAGTCCTGGTACGGGATAGTGCTAAGAGAGATCAGACCTGTTCAGCAGGACAAGACATCGGCTTCAAGGATGGCAGTATAAATGCTGGCAAATCATAATCTGGGAGCACTGGAGTAAGCCCTCCAGCTCAGAAGCATTCCAGAAAAGATGCTGCCATTCCTAAGGGGAAGGTGTTTCTCACAAACCAGCACACAAAAGGTTAACATTTGAAAACATATTTGTAATCTTGGCATCTTAAGAATAAAGAATTTGAATAATAATAGAAGGAGAAGGAAAGTGGGTGGGGGTGGGGGAGAGATACTGACTGGCACTGATGGCAACTCCACTTCTCTCCTCAGCGCCTTGTGCGGATGAACATGCCGATCTCGGACCAGGACTTAACGGTCCATTTCACATCCACCCTCATGGCCTTGATTCGGACAGCTCTAGAGATCAAACTTGCTTCAGGTAGGAGGGGAGATGAGAGAGAGTTATGATGCCTGAACATGTGTGAGCTCATAAACTAGGGACTTCACTGCTGGTCTTTAGCGAGGACCGGGTAGGTTTCCTATGGCAAAGAACCCTCGACGCGATAAAGGAGGGTATCTGAATCTGAAAGAAACTGGGAGGATCTTTCAGAAGATCCATCCCCTTTCCTACCTCCCCCAAGAGCACATGAACTGATAGATATAGTCTTAAACTAGATGATCCCCAGCTTAGCTCTGACCTTGATGTGTTGACCTTGGACAAGGTGCTTCATCTCTCTGTGCTCCTAATGAGAATATTATTTTTCTACTTGGGTTCATGGCTTTGAGATTTAAAAAAAACCCACCATGTAAGTCCGAAGTGGTGTTATTAAAAGAACCTAGTCATGCTCTTCAGGATTTGTCACTTTACACATGCCAGTAAGAAAAAAAAAAACTCTTCCTGATGATGATCCTCTCTGCTGGTACTGGAAGCCATGACTCCGAGAGGCCAGAGCTGCGTTATGCCCCAAGGAAAAAAAATTAATTATTTCAGTGCTTAATCAGGCAGATACTTGACTACCCAATTAAACAACACAATGCAATAAAATACATCAGGTTTTACTTTGGATCATTAGACCTTTTAATCAGCCTTCAAAGCCATGGCTGCTGCTAGGACTAGAACCAGAGCAGAAATTGTATACAGTCATGTATAATTTTAAAATGAAGGGAGACAGAAATGTTCATGTGGTTAGGTGCAGGACTGGAAGCCAGAATGTCAGGAACTGAATCCACTTAACCTCTCTGTGGTAATTACTTCAGAAATGTTCTTTAACCTCTTTAGGTGGGCACTGCTAGAGGGAGGCAAAGGAGTATGCTTCAGGGGAGTTGGACTGAATCTGACCTGCTAACTTTGAAGCATACGGTTAGGATGGTCTCATTTCTAAGGGTTAGCGTCTCCATCTAAGGGTTAGTGTATTCCACCCCCCCCGCTGCATGCAAAGGGGACATTTAAGCCCTGAGAGTCTGTGTCATTTTATTACACTTACTGCATTTCAGTAATTTGGTTCAATTCATCTTACTGGAGATGTCTGTTCTTGTGAGGTTTTTGGCCATATATAAAGAAAAAAAAAGTAGTGCTTCCATAGAGGCAAGTTTGCTTCTGGGAATTTTGAGGGTATATGGGTAGAGGTAAAAGGGGTTTGATTTGAGGGTCTTGCTTTAGCTTACCTCTTCCTTACATGGCTGGGTTGGACTTTTTCCATTCTTTCTGATAACTTTAATTGGGAGTAGTTGATTGGGTTAATGTTCCCATAATGAACTCTGCCCAGTGAAATGCAACATGGCACAACATATCATGGCACTATAACAGATAACAGCCTCCTCACCTCACTTTTTCTCTAAGAAGAATCATCACTATCATTTATATACTCCACTTAGTTTCATACTGGGCATGTCTACATGTGCATTTATTGCACAATAAGTGATTTTTATACCAGCATCTACATGTGCAGGTGTTACAGCTCAGTAATGCTCTGTGGACTGACTTGGGAGTAAAGTTAATCCTAAGTCAGTTAGATAGATGCCTACATGTGCCTTACTAGCCAGTAACTAATCAGGTATAAATTTGCTACCTGCATCATGCAGGTAGCAAATTTATGCCCAAGTCAGTGTAAGTTGCCATAGTTACTGCGCAGTAATTTCTGTTTGCTGCACAGTAACCTAAATTACTATACAGTAACTGGGCACGAGTAGACGCTCCTACTGTGTAGTGTATTCGTATGGGAAGCAGACTATTGTCTCATAAATATTTTACTCGCTTTGTATAATGAGAACCCACTTCAGCCTTTTAAATGATGCTGCTATGTTTGGCTGTTTAATATTTTGCTTGGTTTTATAGCTTCCATTTGATTATATTGTTATATAAGGTGTATGAAGAAGGACATAGTCCCAGTTTAAGGGTAACAGTGACAGTGCATGTTGCTTAAGGACCTCAGAACAAACTGGTCCCTGAGGTTTCATATTGGTCAGACCAAGTCCTATAACCCCTATTCATATCCACTGCTGGAGCCCACCATAAGCTAGTAGGATGTGAAGAAGGCTGGGAAGATGGGACTGGAAAAGAGAAGGTTGCTTGCACATTTGGTAATGGATAGCCATTTTCACTCAGCTTGACTTTCCTTTTTTTCTGTGCTGCCCAGGAGGGGTGAAACAGCACCAGTGTGATGCTGAACTAAGGAAAGAGATCTCACTGGTTTGGCCTAATCTGTCCCAAAAGACACTGGATCTATTGGTGCCTCCTCATAAACGTAAGTGGCACACACCCGCATGTGTTTCCTTTAGAAGCAACACAGAGACCAGATCCCTAACAATCATTTGAAATACCCGAAAAAATCCAGCGTAAGTTCTTCCCTTCTAATGGGATGAACCTATTGTCCTGTCTATGTACAGCTGTTTCTACAGTACAGGAACCCAAAGAACATTTTAATTTCTATGTCAAGCCTCAGCTTTGACCTCCACAATGCCCATAGTCCAGAGACTCATTCAACTGTTGTCCAAGTAGTAAGCAACCCAGAGTCGCACCAAAGTATAAGTCACACATGGTAATATCCTAGTACCTAATACCCAAGGCAGCAGAGACCTTGCTTTGTGAAAAAATAAAATGCAGAGCAGCAAGAAGAAAGCAATGCCAGGTCCCACCTCTTTCAAAGAGCTTGCTTTGTTACACAGCTTTATAGCTTTATCTGTTTCCACTTTATCTGGTTTAAGGGACCAGATTTTCTACCAGCTGGGCTCTGTCTGCCTCCAAAACAAGAAAAGAAATAGGTTAAAAGCTCCAACGAATCCATGTAATATGCCCTAATGCTGGCCTGTGCCTGTGAGAACACACTGAGAAAATTGAAAGTTAGGAATTCTCTAGACTGGCAAAAGGGAGGACTCAGAGTCCCCTGGATTTCTGATTAATGAGAAACAGCTCCTTGTACTCGGGGCATGGTTCACTGAGAAAGAGATGGAAGTGTGGGGATACACACAAGGGGGTAGTGACTACCTAACCCTGCCTTTCAGCCCGTGTTTTCATGTCTGGCACTTTATAACCCTGTTCTGGAAGGCGTGTGCTATGCTGTACCAGAGGGAGAGATCAGCAGTATAATTGTTTTCTGTTTTGTTTTTAAAAAGGGGGGGAGCGCCATCTGGAAAAATGCAGTACAATTTAAATTTATATTAGCCCATCATCCCCCTGTTGACCATAAGTTAAAGAGAGAAAAATAGGGCTTCTCTGTTGATAAAACTACTGGTTGCAGATCTGGTATTAATTTAAATGTTCTTCTGTCTCCCATTCTTACGGTTTAATTGTCAAGGGCCCTTTTCCTGTAAAAAGTCTATAAATATTTTCCCTGGAGCACTAGGCCATAGGGCACTTAAAGCCATGACCTTCACACAAGCAGAGAGAGAGGAAAGGTAATAACAGTCAAGGATGGGGTGAAGGGGAAAGCACTGTCTGAAGAAATCTGTTCTAACCACTTCTCTTTCTCTCTCTTCTTCCCCTAATGGGACATCTTGTGGTCCTTTTCCCTTTTTTTTTAATATCTGTTGCACATTCCTCCATTTAATTAATTTCTTTCCTTTTCTTCCATTTATTCTGACTGCCGTTCCTTCTTTCATTCTCCACCTATCCTCCGGCAAACCTTCCCTGCTCTATATGAAACTCCCCTGCTGCATTTCCTCTTCTGTTTCTTAATACAGCTGATGAAATGACCGTGGGGAAAGTCTATGCAGCGCTCATGATATTTGATTTCTACAAGCAGAATAAAAACAGCAGGGAGCAAGTGCATCAACCACCTGGAGGCCTTTGCCAGGTACTCAGCTGAAAGATGGTGTTCCTGGGTTCTTTAGACTAGCAATCTCAGCAATCAGAGGGTTGGAAGGGATCTCAAGGATCATCTAGCCTGGTCCTGAATTAGCAAACCTTACAATTCAGGGATTTCATTCTGTCTGACACCTGACAGTCTGGTTGCCTCTCCAAACTATTTGAATTGTCAGTGTCTTGTCAACTAAAAACTGTGCTGCACAAGCCACAACGAAAGACCTTCTTGGGTAGTTTCTGGCACGTCTTTGTTGTAAATACCAGTTGTAAAGCTGAAAACACTTTGGGTAAAACTTCCAGAACCTTCTAATGGTAAGCCTATATGTATGGCACAAATCAGCACCATTCAGAGTTGCCCTATGGTAGCTCTGCTCTCGCCATCTCTGGAGCTGAAAGGAATATGGCCACCTTAAGGCAGGCCACATGTGGCCTAATAACATTTGCCAATTGGAGAGCTAGCACAGTGTTATATCTCTGTACAACACTGCCTTGTACCACATGCACGTACTCTAAAGGAGTTAGGTTCCTAAGGCTAGGATCAGATGTTTCATTTGTCCCAGGACATGTTGTGCCTGTGTTTGTCTCAGAAAAGAAAAGTCCTTGGATTGATGTATACACATCTCCCTTCCAATCAGGTTTTAATGAAGGGCTGAATGCACTCCCACTTTTCTTCTATTGATTCAGTCCCAGGAAAACCATTCAGACCTATTTTCTGATGTCCCAGGACAAGCTGTTAACACTTGTTATCCCATGAGCCTTTCCAGGGTTTGTCTCAGGATAACAGACACGGACTTCTGAACAATTGCACTATGTCCTGGGATAAACTGGTTTCTCATGGGACAAATGTGATGACTGTTTGTAGCTTAAGCCTAAGTGCTGTTTCAAAAGTGACTTGGGCGTTTAGAAAACTAAGCCCTATTGAAAGCCAGTGATAATTGGGCATCAAAATTACTTTGCTACTTCAAAAAAAAAAATTGCTCCTTCAAAATCTCTCTACCTCCTACCCTAGTTAACCTGACAGTGCAGAGGAGCACACAAATTTAAACCATGGATGACAGCTGTGCAAACTTTGAAGGATGTTTAGGGCAAAATTTTGGATTGTTTCTTATTGTATTCAAGGCTGCCTTGTTTATAACCTTTGTTATTGGCACTGTTATTGCTGCAGTTAGCTCTCAGACCTCGCAAATATAGCATGTTGCTACTAGGAGTACTGGGCCAAATCCTCCGGTTCCCATTAAGCTTAGTACAACTTGTGACTAAATAAGAGCTACAAGAATGATCCACATGATATATCCACTTGCACATTTTAGGGGCTTGTATGTACAGCGTAAAATCTTAGTTTCATAAAGTTTGTGGCAAAACTCCCAATGAATGTAATGAGTTCAGGATTGTACCCACAAAATATAATATGGTCAATAGGTCAGTCAGGTAACTGCTAGCCAGGTTGATGAATAAACATCATGGGTATCATAAAGCCCTAAATCAAAAAAAGGGCTTGAGATTGGAACCCCAGGAACTCGTGAACTAGCAGGCTCTTTTCTGGACTTTAGGATGGCCTTGTGCAGCTGAGTATCCATGCAGCTAACAGCCTGTATTTACCAATGGAGACACTTCCCCTGAAGAAGGCAGTTTGAGGGCATTGCAGTACATGACTCGGGGCCACCATCTAAAACCTGAATTAGCCCCTGACCCAAAAGACCTCACCATTTTAATATGTGTAATCCAAATATTGGATTTGTAACTAGTCCCATGATTCCCAAAGGGTCTGGCTCCCTTGTTGTACTATGCCAGCCAACCTGAGAGGGGAAGGGAACTATTATGAATTAAATTTAGTGCTGGGGGAAGACATGGGTTTTATATCCCTGGAGACTGATGTCTTCATCACAGAGTGAGTACAGCAAGGAGAGTGGCTATATATGCTTTCTTTATACTTTTCTTGCCCCTAGCCTCTTCTGTGATGCATTGGGACAACACATAAGGACTGAAGGGTGGTCCAGTCTTTGTGATCCCAGGAGGCTTTGTCTGCACTGCAGTGGAAAGTCTGCAGCACAAGTAGACAGACCCGTGTTTTCTTTAATCCAGCTATCATGGGTAACAATAGCATTGAGGATGCAGCAGCATGGGCTTCAGCTGTACAGGCCTAGGGATGCTTGGGTTTGTGCTCAGCTGGCTATCTTACACTGAAGTCCATATTGCCACATTTCCACTGCTGTTATTACTGACAGAAACCAAATTAAAGCTAGTGAAAGTGTGTTTGCATGTGTTGCAATCCCACCTTTAATGGCTGATGAAGATGGCAGCCTGTGACAGAGTGAAGAACTAGCTAGTGCCAATTGCAGTTTCAGCAAGGGTTTTTGAGGACATGGATCACAGCTTGACTAGAAAAGGTGGTGCAGGGTGTTCTCTAAGCAGATATATCTTTCTCACTGTTGCTTTTCCTTTGGGCGCTGCAGACTGGACCAGTGTCACTGTTTCACCCTTTGAAAGCCACGCTTGAGCAAACCCAACCTCCAGCATTCAACAATGCTAAAGCCTTTCTTCGTCAGAAAAGTTCTGCATCACTCAACAACGGGGGCACGTTGTGAGTATCCTGGGCCTTCCTACCATTAGAGTTCTCTGATCTCTCAGCCCCCTTAGGCATGTTGCACTTAGGACTGTCCCATTGTCCAAAGGTTAAGATGTGTGTTCAGATGACAGAGATTGGCAGCTACTTCAAAAAAAAAAAAAAAAAAGCCCAATTATTGCTCGTAGTTTCCAGAGATTAATTAGGCCAAGGAACAGCCTCATATATGGTAACACTTGATGTCACCAGGAGTTTCCATGCATGTTTCTAAGGACTGAATCCCTTCTGTAAAAAGCCACTGCAGTCTGCTATGCAAATTGCAACCCAAAGACTGATTACAGCAGTCCCCAGATGCCCTTCCTGTTTTCTGCTCTCCGTATATATTATGTTCTTCTAGGTCACTAGTGCTATGGCTGTGTAATTATAGATATGAGAGAGATAAATATGATGATAAACTATGAAGTGAAAATAAAAAGGTAAGAAATCTTGAACTGTAAAAATGCAAGGCTAAAGTTTCCCCTGCTACTGCTGCATTTATTTCATTTGACTTATAAATTAGATGAACGTAGCCAATAATATTTACAGTTCTTCACCTAACCAGTCATGGTCATATAACTTTGCTCAGTCTGACATGCACAGACTAGCTTTTAAATCAAACTTTTCATCCTCTACGTTACTTTTGTGTATTTGTATGTCTTTGCCTGCCAGTACCAATCTCTACCAGGACTTCCAGTCTTTTGTAAAAAAATATCCATTTAACAACATCAGCACTCCACAAAAGTTCAGCGGTCTATACCAGTTGTAAAGCTTAATCACCTAGGGCACTGAAGAAAGTTATTACACTCCCTTCTGTGTAGGCTGGTTTTGTCTGCTTGCTCTTCATGACTTCCTGAGGAAGATCACTGTCAACGCTCAGGAGCCTTGCAGGTTTCTGACTTTGCCAGACACTGCCCCCACCCAATGGTTCTTCTACATGACTGGAAGTGAATCCCTCAGGCTGCTCCAAAGCACTTTGGCATTGTCATTGGCTTAAATCTAACTAAATCTAAATCTACCCAGCTGTTCACCTTTTCTCTTTGCCTGGTAACAGGCCAGCTCCAGAGGGTGGGATCAAGGAGTCCAGTTCATGGGGGACTCAGCGCACGCAAGACATATTTTATGAAACCAGGATGCCGGCTTTTGAGCGAGGCCACTCAGAAGAAATTCCCATTGAACGGACAAGCAAACAGGTGATGACAGATCAGGATGCAGTAGGTCCCTGTGTTACTCCTAGGGCCCCATTTGTATTAAGGTCTAGGGCTGGGCACTGTTCTGTTGCAACCAGTCAGTCCTGTTGGCTGCAGAAGATTAAGAGCTGAATTCAACCCACTTTTCTCTGTGCTGCTTTATTTGACAGCTGCATATTGTGGGTGTTTGGCTCATTCAGGCTTATTCCTAATGGAAGCATGGGGGCAGGGAAAGGGTGGCTAAGCTTGCTGGACTGGGAGACAGGACACCTGGGTTTAGCTTTTAGTTCAGCCACATGTTTCCTTCCTGTGAGACCTTGGGAAATCACTGCTCCCTGTCTGTTAAACAGTGCCCTACCTCATGTTGCTTTTGTGAGGATAAAATCCATCAATAACTTTAGAGCACTGAGATACTACAGTGATGAGAGCTGCACAGATAGAAAGATGTTATCTGAGAACAGGAAATATGCAGAAAGGGACCTTCAGATTTGTGTCTCCTTACAAGGCAATGTTGGTATCAGATGTGGTGATGTAGTGCATCATGAATCTTCTCTTTCCAGTCCTGCCAGTCAGAGTCCCTACTGGGGGCTTAAGCTGATAATGTAGAAACTTTCAAGGCCTTAATGTCATTGGCTGTAGGAGCAGCTCTGTCTTCTGGGAGCAGTCATTCAGCTGAAAGCTAGGGAGAAAAAGAAAAGTTTGATGCTATCCTGGCATCCCAGATATACACAGGTCACCTGTCAGATGCCTGGGCAGTGGTTAAGATGGGGATCTCTGAATGCTCCTCCTGTAATGAGTGTCATTTTCAGAGCAAAACTTTTCAAAAGGCGGATTGCAGCTGGGGAAATCAGTCAACAGGAGGAAATCAAAAGCCAAATGTGTGTTTACAAGATCATGTAGCTTGTGGGATGTGTTTTTGGAGTCTTTTAACCCTGGGTCCACCTGTTCAAATCTAACTTAAGCCAATAGTTACTGTAAGTGAGTGCCACCTGATGGCTCTTCAGTGACATGCCTGAATGAGCTTTTGGGTCTTAGACACACAGTTGCCCGTGGATGAAGGATCATACTGTACAAAGCATGACCACAGCTAGCAATAATAGATCATTGGCCACATGGATTGTCAAACTTATTCCAGAATAAGTATGCCCACATGTGGAATTATACAGGAATAGTTATTTAGAGTCACATATTCCTGAATAGCAACTCAGAAATAACTGCAGCTGTAGACAAGCCCCTGGGTCAGAATTAAGGCTCATAGACAGGGCAGTGTCAGCAGTTTGGCACCCGTGCTAGACATGTTCTGCAGTTCAGAAGTAACCTTTAAGGCTCAAGAGCTGTTGGGCAGTACCTTTTACTAGCCGTATGTCTTCAGAAATAAATTAAAACCCTGCAATTTGACCTAGGCATGGAACAAGCCCATTAGGTCAGTGGTCTTCTGCTTACAGCTTACACTGACACTACTGAAAATATTTCTTAATTTATTCAGGTTGTAGAAATGAGAGAAATCAGCCCCACCTTGGCCAATGGAGAGCACCAACCTGGCCTGGAGAGCCAGGGACGGGCGGCTTCCATGCCACGTCTGGCTGCCGAAACTCAGGTGAGCGAGAGAGGCTTTACTGGCAATGGAAGACTTACAGTAAGTTAAGAATTCAACACATTCTCTCTTCCTGTTGTCCTTGTCATGTTGTTTTTATGAAAGCTCCTTGTGAGTATCTTGTTTGAGAGATATTGATAAAGCTGGAAGCAGTGATCTTTGCCTGGCCTTTGGGTTTGTCTGTACGTATGTGGTCTTGTTCCCAGCAGGATTTGTCCTGGTATACAGGCAACAAAAGGAGCATGAAAAATTCTGCTCTTTGGGCTAAGCACCTTATTGAGCAGGATGTCTACCTCCTTGAAAGTGTGAGGTTCAGATTAACAGGGAATCAAAGAATCATAGAAAATGAGGGTTACAAGGGACCTCGGGAGGTCATCTAGTTCAACCCCCTGCTCAAAGCAGGACCATCCCCAACTAGATCATCCCAGCCAAGGCTTTGTCTATCCAGGTCTTAAAAAAACCCTCCAAGGATGGAGATTCAAAAACCTCTCTGAGTAACTTGTTCCAATGCTTTACTACGCTCCCAGTGAGAGAGGTTTTCCTAATATCTAACCTAAACTTCCCTTGCTGCAGCTTGTTCTATCATCTGCCACCACTGAGAATAGTCCAGCTCCATTCCCTTGGGAACCCCGCTTCAGGTAGCTAAAGGCGATTCTGTCTTCTCTTCTGCAAACTAAAGAAGCTCAGGTCCCTCAGCCTCTCCTTTTAAGTCATGTTCCCCAGCCCCCTTACTATTTTTGTGCCCTCTGCTGGACTCTTCAATGTGTCTACTGCATAGTTTGCACAGATGTATTCCATTCCATTCTATATATGATGATACCTTTACCCAAGGTATATGGAAGGGTATAGTCCATGGCCTCAAGCACAAAATAAGCTGCATATTTCTTTTTAAGAACCCTGTCTGTATGTGAAATCTCTTCCTGCCAAAAGGGCCAAACTTAGACATGGAGTGTTTTCCATCTCTCTTTCTCCCCAGTAGGATTTACTGCACATGCACATGCTGCACTGAGGGATTGGTTGTTGTATGATGTTTAGATCGTCACTAGCCTTGCTTATTTGGCACTTTCTGGTGCATTATGACAGCACGGTCTTCTCCAATCTGGGCATTTCACACACGCATTGCTAACATGTCCTCCAGATGCTCTCAGGTCACCATGCTGCCTGTTGAATGTTAGAATGTCTCCATCTTACCATACATAGTTGTCTCTTTAGTTCTAAGGGCCTGGTTCATATAATAATGAGTGATTATTGCACAGTTGTGCTGCTCTGGAAGGTATGCTGAATTTTGAAATGAGGGACTCCTTCCATACCGGTAGCCAACATGTACCATATGGCAACAAATATGTCCTCTCTGCATGCAAAAGACAGCTTGAAATGTGGTACCAACTGCATATAACTTTGATTTTTCGGAATCTGTGCTACCATAAGAAAGGAAGATTTTTCTACGAGAGGTCATGAGAGTCATTGGATGAGAGTCCATTTCCCAGAGTTGTTTGATTTCTCAGGGACTCTACTTGTCACGTTTACAACCACTCAACCCTCTTAGAAAAAGGCTGTTTCCCCGATGGGATGGATGTATATCAGGTTTTACCAAACCTAGAAGCATTCCTGATGGGAATTTTAATACACAGGCCTTAGAAGTATACCTTCTGCCAGCATTTAGCTATGGCATTAATTCTTTCCTTGAATATTAACAATAATGTTATATTTTCACTGGTTGTTTTAGTCTGTAGTACCCCAAGGCATGTTAGAGCTATGTGTATGAACAATAGTTATAAGTGACTTATTAAACAGAAGTTTATTGAAATCTTCCACTATGATTTCAGGAGCAAAGTTATAGACTTTAACAATGACCACTGCAAATATGTAGCAGCTTGGGCAGAAATTTGGGCTTTTGAATGCTTACTAGGCCCATTCTCCCATGCTGGTGTCTGCTGCCCAATTGTCACAGCTTCTGGGATCTGGGCTAGCTAGATTAAAGCTGGTTTTGGTATCCATGCTGCAGTTGCATATCTGAAGAGCTACAGAGAAAGCCTGCATATTAATGAAGCTGGGGAGGCAGCCATAGAAGCAATTCTTGAAGCGGGGGAGTGAATTTTTTGCTCAGAAGCATTTTGCACATTATCCAGAGCAAAGTGTGCACCAGCTCAGCATTAATGCTATCTAACTTATTTATGAATCAGGCCTGCAGTGTCTTAACAGATCTAACGCCATCATATGATACAATGTTTTGGTAGTTGTAGCTTCACCTGAATAACTGATGTCCTTTTTGTGTGTGTTTCCCCTTCTGCGCCCTCCACCCTGCCCTTAATGTGCTACTCTGGTTCCCCCAAATTATAATTTCTTTGTAACTTTTATTAACAATGATTTATTTTTTTCATTGATTTCCCTTTGTTTGCCTGTTGTTTCTCTTTTTGTGTTCCACTTGTTTTACTTTCTTATACCTTTGATCTTGCCTCCTCCCTCGCTCTCCTTTTGCTTCCCTCCTTTTCCCCTGTTACCCTCCCTCCCTTGCCATCATCTCGTCTGCTGCACATCTGCCGTGATGTCTGACAATGGCTGTACTGTGGGCCTGCCACAAATATTCTCTCTCATCTTGTCCGAATTTTTGCAGAGGAGCAAAGCACGTTCACCTGGGAGTTACCTAGCAGTATGTAGTTTGCATTAAGTTGTATCCTATTAAATTCTTATTAAGAAATTATTAACCTGCCTCAACTTTCCTCTCTTATTCCTCACTTAAGTTATGATCTTATGCTTTAAAGATGTAGCTGTTGTCTCTATCCACTTCCCTGCAGTTCTTTCCAGTTATCTTGATCCACAGTTGCATGATGCACATTGTAGTACCTTGAGTTATTTTGCATTGCCTCGGTGGCCAAAAATTTAGTAGGGAAAGCCAGGGGTGTTGGTAGTGAATAAGCAATAAACAAATATCTTGAGAGCAATGGCATATTCTCCTGAGTGTGTGCGTGTGCACCAGTGCCATTAATGATAATGAGAGCACTGTGGAGAGCTTCCAGGAGAGATTATATCTTTCTGTATAGGAGAGAAGGAGAGGCTGTTTTAATCCACCTCCTATGAGTTCCACTGGGGGCTCCGTGGCTGAAACCATTGCAGAACCTGCATAGGAAGGTTTATTTCTTACGGACCTGGCTTTTTGTTTGGAAACCCTTTGCCTTTCCTCCTTCAGTTCCCAAGCGGTTATCAGGTTGCTTAATAGAAGGGCTTTGTTTTTAGAAAGTAGAGTTTGCACTTCATTGCCTCGATTAGTTACTTTATTTCCCATATCTCAGCCATGTCAAATTTGGAAAGGTGTTGTCTTTCTCCACCCCAAAATGAAGCCTTCTGGCTCTGAATAATGTGTGGGAACCTAGCATGAGGCATTGGGAGGTCATATTATATATAGGGGACAGCAAAGGAGAAGACACAAGGTGGGAAGTGAATAGAAAACAAGTTAGGTATGAAGTAGGCTCTGATCTGTATTTCATTCTGGTGATTTAGTGGAGAGCTGCCTTTATTAAAAAAAAGAAAAGAAAAGCAGGTATGCTTGGGAAAGACCCAAGAAACTGGTCAAGCCAGGTTGGGGTCAAGTCTAGTGTTGAGCTCCAGGAGAAAGAAATAGGAGGGTGCATCTCTTTGCCTCGTGTTTTGCCCTAACAAAGTATATAACTAACCAGTCACCTCTGCAGAAGGAATTTGCTTTGTGCTTACCACTCACCACTGCAAATCCAGAGCTGTACTGACTAATACCACCTTATCAATGGTGCTGCAAGAAAACAACCACTGTTGTGACCTAAAGCATTCCTGTTCAAAGGCTGCAACCAAAACTGTTTTGCTCTTGCAACATGCTGCAGCATCCCATCAGGAAGGACAGTATTCTAAGCCATGTCTTATCCTTAGTGCCCAATCAGTGCCCTTCTGGTCTACGTATTTCTGTGACAGGTCTCTTCCCAAAACTGCGTCCCATCTTGGAGTCTGAGAAGTATCTGAGAAGTATCCATTTCTGGACAGTTTCGCAGTTAAAAAAAAAAAAAGGTTACTATGGTTAAAAGTTCAGCTCAGATTTCTTTTTCTCCTGCAAGATGAGCTATTCAGTCACTGACACTGCCCACTGGGAGAGGAATGGTGTCTTCTATGAAAAATAATTAATGGAGCTGCATGCTAGCTAGCTTTGCATTGTGCAAATACCAGGGGGATAACAGAGATCTAAACTCCAATGTAAGCAGAGAAACACAGAGTAGAAAATAGATTACTTAGCAAATTTACAAAGAGCAGAATAAATGCTCTGGGACAGCTGTTATTTCAGGCACATTTTGGAGTGAACGTTCAAACAAACATTAAACTGAAGGGACTTGGGGAAATCCTGGTTTCATGTCCAGGAAGCCTGAATCTGCAATAATTAAAGATCTTCCCTCCACCACGTTGCTTTTGTATAATATCTAAACAAAGCAGAAACCTTAGAAGTTGGGAGGGACACTGTCTCATCCACAAACCAGGGCTGCAGAACAACTGGTGGCTGGAAATGAAAAAGAAAAGAAAGCAGATTGAGTCTTGTTGTTCTGTCAGCTTTGTAATTAGTGGTTGCGCAGGAGGTAAGTCTCAGACAGAGAGTAGCAGGCAGGGTAACCCAGGCAAAGACCATGGCATTATAAAAAAGAACAGCAATGCAGCTTCGCTGGGGGTGTGGGCGTACAATACGCTTGCCTTGGAGTATGCTGTTTGTTCCAGAGAAAAAGTAGAGTGAACACACGATGCACAACATTTATTCTGGAGAAAATGCTGGTCCCTGGGGGACTTCTCTGAGACAGTCTCAAGTAAATTTACTGTGGAAGAGGTTTCTCCAGCATACATGCTTACGCGTGTACTGTCACTTCACTTTGGGGTAGCTATGTGCTTAATGTATACCAGCTGCCCTCCAATCTAGTGGCCAAGTGTTATAGTTGTGCCTGTTTTAGACAGCTTGGGACCTTTGAACAATTTGCCCATTCTTTGCTACAGGGTAAAATCCAAGGTAAACATATGGTGTGTTTGCACCCTGAGAGCTATCCTTCCCACCAATTCCCAACTCTCTTCCCTTGGCATTACTATCAGTACATTTCTCACCAAATTATTAAGTACATGGCTCTAAAGCTTCATCATAACAGAACTACCTTGCCTTCTGCAGGACTTTGGCAAATCCTTAAGTATTTTAGAGGGGTGTTGTTCACAGAAAGTTAGTACTGTGATCGGCAGCAGTGGGGGTAGCAAAGTCTGCATTATTTTTGTGGCAGTCCTAAAGTGCACTTATGAAACACTTGGAAAGCCTCTTGTTAATGCTTACAGTGTAAAGCCAAAGCCTGAGCTGATACTAGTATTGGCAATGCTGGGAAAAGGGGAACAGAAAGACTTCAGCCAATGACTGATCAATCATGGTGATGTGAGCAGAGAATCGCTCTCATAGCCTTCCTCAGCCAGAAGAGTGGTGTCTACAGGATCTTGAAGAGTGTCAGGGAAAGCCCAAATGGCAAAAATCCCACCCAGAGTGGCAAAAGATGCACCCTTACCCTTTCGTTATGATGCTTAGCTTATGATGCTTTTAACTGGCAGCCAGTCTCATGGAGTGAAGGAGATGTTGAGGATGGAGAAAAAGAATGGTTATCACCTTACTCCAAGAAAAAGAAATCCCTGCTCTAAATATAAATCCTAAAACAATGCTTCCTTAAATAATGGGGCGGGATGCCGTAGAAAGCCACTGGGATCCCACAGTTGCAACTGGGAGGAGGGTTACCCACCCCCCACTCCCAGCTTCATCTTTTTGCTGTAGTGTATTTCCCAGGAAAATACACTGCAGCAAAAGATGAAGCAGGGCTTCATTTTCATTGAGAATCCTCTGCTCTCTCACCCTCAGTTCCAGCTAAGGTGACTTGAGTCTCATATTTGATGTCCTTCAAGCCAGAAATAACAGCTTTTTTTGCCAGTCCGTTGCTCTAACCACTAGATACGTGGTCTGTCTTTCTGCCCCACTCATTCATCATCATTACCAATTTGCTGACCTTTAGCATTGATGTATAGCGATTTCTTCCTGCTGTACTCTCTGGAATTGCATTGGGAATATCATGATCTCTGGAATAGCATAGGATGAAATGGTTGTTGATGAATTATCTTTGTGAAAGAAACCTTTGGATATCCTGCTGCCCTGGGAGCCTCTTAATTCACTGCTGGTGACTCACACGAATGCTTATGTAAGGGCTGATGTTAAACGATGCATATTCCAACATAGATACAATAACTGTGTACAATCCCCAAGTTAGAAGTAAATCCTATTTCAGGTAGTGCTAACATTAGTTTCCCCAATTCGGCTCTAAATCATCCATTGTGCAACTGCTGCTTCTGTTCATTTCAGTTCTGTTCAGCTAACGTGTCTCTCCTTTCCCCTAACCCCTACACAGCTCTTTCCCATTCTGAAGGCTAAACAATTAACTACAGTGTGGTTTCTGCTCTCTCCTACCCGCTCCCCCTTCCTCCATGTCTATTGTAGCCCATCCCAGACACAAGCCCCATGAAGCGCTCCATCTCCACATTGACACCACAGCGTCCGCACCCAATGCACCTGTACAACTATTCCCTGGAGCGCATGCCACCAGACCAGGTCCACCACCACCATCACCATCGCTGCCATCGACGGAAAGAAAAGAAGCAGAAGTCCATGGATAGGCCCTCCCACCACCTGGCTGATGGAGATGCGGGTAAGAGCTTTTCTAAGCCATCTTCTTTCATATACTCCATAGAGCTGTCCTCTGAGGATCATTTCTCTCTAACCCTCATCCGTTCACATAACACAGAGGTTGGGAGGGGTATTTGATGGGGCTTTCCCCCAGGTTAATGACTAGTGGTGCCTAGGAGTGGGACTTACATTAAGTGCAGGAAGGAAGGGGCTCCGTTTGAATGGGGTCACTGTGGGGTACCCTAGACGTCTCAAAGGCAATTTGCTCTTAGCTGAGTATTTCTACTTCTGTCACAGCCTCAACCAATTGCCTTGTTACAGTGGCCCAGCCAGGAGAGACTTCATCCAGGGATAGGAAGCAGGAACGTGGCAGGTCCCAAGAGAGGAAGCAGCACTCCTCCTCTTCCTCTGAAAAACAACGCTTCTACTCCTGCGACCGCTATGGGAGCCGGGACCATTCTCAGCCCAAATCTGCCGATCATAGCCGGCCCACCTCACCCAACGGGGGACCAGAACAAGGGCCTCACAGACAGGTGAGGAGGCGCTTGGTGGGAGAAGGTCTGAGGTCTTCAAGGAAGGCCCCAGCTTGAAAAAAAAAAAAAAAAGAGAAAGAAACCAAACAGGGTTGGGAAATTAAGCCTTTACAATAAGCTTGCTGGTTCAGATCCAGTGCAGCAACTGAGAATTGTTGCCACCAGAGGACTCCTCTGATGACCTCCTGCAAAATGTGTTTCTGGTCTTAGTCCAACTTATAGTGTGCCCATACCAGAGAAACCACCCTCATGATTGGCACCGTTATTGACAGTCTGTGGGTACGGACACACCTGTATGTGGAGCTGTTTCAAAAGGGCAGTAGCTGTTGCACTCTAGTTGCTGGACGTGTTACAAGTAGGGAATGACACACATATAGCAAAATTGCTCAAACTTTAACTGCCTTTTGGAAATGTTACACTTTTTGACATGACTCTAAATATACATACGTCCACATGCTGTGCAGAGTAGTGAAAGGCTAACTGGAGCCTTCAGACAGGCTTCCCTTCCAAGTGCTCATGGAGAAGTGGTCTCACCATATGAGAGCTGAGGCTGGCCAGGAGGGCAGAAAGGAAAGTTTGCCCAACTCCCTTTCTTTATGCTGGGTCTGTTGTACAGACTAAGATATTCACTCTCTAGCATTATTAACTGTATTCCTATTGCTCCATTTTATATAGGGCTTTATGTATACTTGGGTGTTGCACAGTTGCACTAACCAAAGAAATCCCAAGCACTACAACCCCTACCACAAAGATGCAATCTAGGACAGTTCAGCAAAGAGCAAATGAGTCCTGAGAGTCAAATCCTACCTCAGTTCCACCTCACTGACTTCTACTGGGTTCCTTGGGTGTAAGTGATGGCAGGATTATGTAAACTTGAAAAAGGAGAGTTCTCAGAGTGAAGGGAAAAATAACAGGATCAAAAAGAAAATTCATCCGAGGAGCAGATGACTATGGGATAGGGTAAGATACACTGAGGGAGCTCAAGAGATGGAGCTGAAAGCATCTCCTGACATAGTATGATCTTTACAACTAGCAAACAGTTGTGGATGAGATGCACTTACAGAAATGTTCCAAAGCAAGTTGGAAGGGCACCTAGTGCCATCAACGTGTCAGCTGGACAGGAGAAGAAAATGAGATAAATCTTCCATTGTGGAACTGCTGCTTCTGTCTGCTTCAATTCTGTCCAGGCAGCATTTCTCTGCCTTCCCCCAGGTAAGGGAGGGAAGGGAAGAAAAACTAGACCAGAAATGGAAGCTGAGGGGGCTCAGCAGTTGCCAGATAGACTCCCAAGTGCATGTCAAAATAATGTCTATCCATTGCTCTGGAGGGGGAGAATGCTGCAGCCAGTCTGAGAAGTCCGCCTAAAGTTACAGCCTGTCAGTGGAGCATGACTGACGGCTTGTCTTAGCTGGGCTGTTAGCTTCACAGCCATGCATCCCCACGGCAATGTCAGCTCTCAAAATATGGATAGCTGAGATGAAGAAAGACTCATGCTCACTGTGTGGGTGAGAGCCTGTGGAATAAAACAGGGAAGGCATAAAAAGGTATAATAACCTGTGCCACATTCAGGACTTCTTTTTCCCCTGATGTGTTTTACACTCCTGGTCCCTATCAGGCAAATAGGTTATAGCCTCTGAAGCTGGGTGTCAGCTCTAACACATGCTTAATGCCTTACCAGTGTTTACTACACTGCTTTGAAACACATTGCGATATCCAGGGAATGGACCATACTTTGTACAATTATTGTACCTTTTTGGCTCTTTGGCTGAGTGTAATGTAAGTTTGATGTCAGACGTATCCAGAAGTGCACCGTCTCCTAGGAGGGACCCGGGACCCAAACACAGTGATCCAACAGGTTTATTTCAGCTCCATCTCCTGAGCTCCCTCAGTGTGTCTTATCCTATCCCATAGTCATCTGTTCCTCAGATGAATTTTCTTTCTGATTCTGTTATTTTCCCTTCACTCTGAGAACTCTCCTTTTCCAAGTTTACAAAAAAAGCTTCCCAGAAGTTAATAGTTTTTCAGTAGTAAATTCTAGTTTGCACAAGTCCTCTAACATTTAGTTTGTCCATCATGTCTCTTCAAACACAAATACCTGAGATCATTTGGAGGAGGGAAGAAAGAAGCATCTTGTTTCAATGCCACATGTTTTCTTAATACAAGATAATATTGAAAAAACTCAGTGCCCCCCAACTCCCTTCTGGTGAATTCAATCTTCATCAAAAATAATTACCGAGTTCCACTCCTATGCTCCAGGCTCAGCTCCTGTCAGTATTAATATGAACAGACAATCTTCGAGTTGATAGTTTGCAGAAATTGTCTCTGGGTGCCTTGACCACCTTACTAGCTAGTTTCACAGTCCCGTCAGCAACAGAGAGCTACTGTCCTCGGCCAGCCTCACCCTGATGCTTATTTCCCAGAATCACAGCTAATGGTAATGGGAATTGATGAAATGCATCTAGATTGGGAGACAAAGGACAGAGGTTGAGAGTTTGGGGTGCACAGCTTGAGACACCTTAAAAGCGGCCAGTGAGTGAGACCCAGGCACTTGCTTCTTGAAAGACATCTCATGTTGGGCACCCACTATTGCTAGTCACTTTTGAAATTCTTGGCCTTAAGTTGTGTGTGAATAAGTATAGCCATTGAGGGAAGATGCATGGTAAAACGAAAGAGGAAGAGGAAGAAGGTGAAGAAAGAATACCAAAAGGCACAGCTTCTGTATACTAAAAGGTGCAAATCACAGGAAATATGGCATAACAAATACAAACTATATATGAAGCCACATCCAAGGTTGTCAGCAAACATAGCTCAACCATGTACTATGACTCCCTTACCCCCTTACATACACATATCTGCAAATGTTAAATTTTTTATATATTTGGAGGGGGGGACAAAGAGACTTTTGACTTTTTAAAATTTATTATACAAATACTAAAATATCTTCTATTACCATTAAGGTAGTACCAGGAATACCATTACTACTGATATCGTCTAGTACCATTAAATTCATCCTTGAATATGCATTAAAAAATGTGCAGAACAGAATGGGTATTTAAATCACCTGTTACTTTTATGTGGATGAAGAGCTTCAGTTCTTAAATAAAGTGTCTCTATCAGATGTTTTTTTGCAAAATCAGAAGTAAGCACATTCTCATAAAAGCACTCTTTAAAAAGCTCGTGTACTTCCATATGATGTTACAAATAGAAACACCAGCACAAGGACTTGGCTGTAATATAACTAGGGTGACTTCCACAGAATTACTTTTAATAAGAACAAGGTCTGGCCAAGAATGGAGACATTTACATTGATATATAACCTGAAAATCAAATATAAAGCTTTTGGAAAGTAACAGACTCTAAGTAAGTTTTGTCCCTTAAATTTCCCCTTGTAAAGAATAAAGCTGGTCAAAACAGTTTTCATTTGTCTCCCCCCCCACACCCCGCCAAAAGTGGCTATTTTAATTCTACACTGAACTACCTACAAAACAAAACATATTGCTTATTGAGAGCACAGAATCAGAAGCTTGATACTTTCCATTCCTAAGAACCTGAAACACTGTGAAATGTTTGCAAAATTATGAACAATTTTCATTTTTTGTATGAACCTTGTACAAAAAATCAAAACTGAGTGTTTGACCTGCTCCATTTAATAGCTCAGGTAAGGGGCATGTAAAGACTATGTACAGTGTGTATGCCTTTCCTCTGGACAGTGTCCCTTTCTGTTGGAGCCGTCTTCTAGTTTGCGTCCTACTAATGCTCTGACTCTTTCTGTTCTAACTTACCGCTCACAGTATTTTGGTTTTCTAGCTCTTTACATCTCTGTTTTAACTGCTTCTTTACAACCTCCTTCCCCTGACTGTGCTTGTCTAAACTCTCTCTTTTTCGTTTTTCTTTCCTCTTGTGACTTGTCACTCCCTCCTGTCGCTTGTCCTTCTGTTTATACCCACGTGCCTTCGTGTCTGTCTGGTGTTTCCTTTTTTATTTTTGATTTGCTTTGTTCCAATTTTCATGTAGGGTAGTGGTTCAGTTAATGGGAGCCCCTTGATGTCAACATCTGGTGCTAGCACCCCGTGCCGTGGTCGGAGGCAGCTCCCGCAGACTCCATTGACCCCTCGCCCCAGCATCACTTACAAGACCGCTAACTCCTCGCCCGTGCACTTCACCAGTTTCCAAACCGGCCTGCCCACTTTCTCCCCGGGACGCCTGAGCCGTGGCTTGTCTGAGCACAATGCTTTACTGCGTGGGGACTCCCAGAACCACTCACACACCATGGTGGCCCGCATCGGTTCTGACCCTTACCTTGGACACCGAGATGATAGTGACAGTCCATACCGTGTTGTTCCAGAGGACACGCTCACCTTTGAGGAGGCTGTCGCAACCAATTCAGGAAGGTCCTCAAGGACTTCTTATGTCTCGTCCTTGACTTCCCAGTCTCACCAAATCCGCAGGGTTCCCAATGGCTACCACTACACATTGGGCCTCAACACAGGCCCTGGGACAGGCTCCAGAGGACGCAGCTATTACCATGAAGCTGATGAGGATGACTGGTGCTAGCATAAAGGCAAAACCATTGCAGGTGTGTGCTTTTAAAATTGATGAGTTTTATCATCTGGCAGGCTGTACACTCAGACACGCATGGTACCCAGGGCTGGGGAGTGAGGAAGCAACCCCCAGAAGGAAAATCCCACTGCAAGAAGTGTGTCTGTGCCCAAACCTGACACTGTCTGAGACACTCATTCAGCCTCTCTCTCTCTTCTTTTTCTTTTGCACTAGACAAATTAATAAATAATGAAAGATCATTATTTGGGGAAGATGGGGGTAGAGAGAGCATCCCCCCTCTCTCTCTCTCTTTTCCCTCTCTCTGTGTCACCTACCTACTGCCTTGTCTAACATAATGACGTGCACCAGATGCCAAATCTGCAAATTATGTGAAAAGCTGAGAGAGAGGAGGTCTGAACCCTGCCAACAGAAAAAAAGGACTGTTGATCCTTTTCAAGATTGGGGTAGCTTCTGCTGGGCTTTTTTTTTTGTTCCTGTCAGGGTGGGCATTGGGGATGAGACTTGACAGTCATGTACAAAATCACATCTGTATTTTATCTCGTTCAAATGATAAGAAGGAAGTGATCTACCTAAGAAACTGAGAGGGGAGAAACACACATCTGAACAGAGGACAATCTTTTCAAGACTTGATGTTCAATAATAGCAATTGTTTTCAATGGAGCCAGTAACAAACCTTCAAGCTGACAAAGCACTCCGTCGCCTGTGACTCTCTGGTGTAACACTCCTCTGTGTGGATTTATTTTATTTTACTTGCCATTTTGGGTCCTTCACATTGACATACGATAAAGCCACAGAGAGCTACTTTGTAAGGACTGTTTCCTTGCTGCTGGTACTTTTATTTCTGTTCCTCTTGTCAACTGCAACACACCCTCACTGTTTTGTCTCGTTTACAATATAAGCTTGATTTAGCAAAAAAGTAAAAAAAAAAAAAAAAAAAAAAAAAAAAAAAAAAACGTGTAGGGTTGGAAAGGAGAAATGTAATCGGTTTTATATCAAGCTATTAGATAGAACTTTAAATTTTCATTGTGTGCATTTTTGTAAATTGTACAGTAAAAAAGGAAACAAAAAAAGACAAAAAAAATACTCTTTATGTAGAAAATTAGTCCAATTGTCATTCCAGGTCCCACTGTTTCTATTGAATGCTCCAGTTGTTCACTACTAAGTGCCTAACCTTTGAAATCTCTCACAGCGACGATGCAACCTCTTGCTTCAACGCATCAGAACTTGGGGAAGAAAGTTGGGGGGAGGTGAAAGGAGGAGAGCCTGGAAGAGTTGTTTATCTCAGATAATCTACTGTGCATATGATACCACTTATATGTTTAATGGACAGTGTTTTCAAGTAGCCAGGTTGGAAAATTACAAGGGGGAGTAGGCGGTAAAACCATTTTTAAAATAATTTTATTGCTGGGATGGGAGGGGAATAATAGGGGCAAACAAAACTGGCCTTTTCTCATTGACTAGAATTTAGGGTCCTGCAGGAGAAATGCAGGTAAAAATATAGCAGCAGCAGCGATGCTTTCACAGAAAATTAAGGGACTTTCACACTGCATGTCTAGTCTTAAGTTGGTTGTGAAAGTTCTGCAAATTTTTCACAGCGCATAGTTTGTATCAAGGGCAGTTGGAGAGAGCCTTGTTGTTATTGCCTGTTGGGGGAAAAACTGACTCTCAGGGATGAGATTTCTGTATTCTTACGATTATTCTTATGTTGGATTGTTTTTATTTAATTTTAAGATTTTAGTTCTTTTTTTGTGCACGAGTGCAGATTTCTGGGTTTTGAGCCTAGGGGAAAGATGCATATAACAATAGTGGGAAGAAGTGCTAAAGACAAACTGACAGAACCTGCTGCAAATGGGTTTGAAGAACAGCCATGTGGCTGTTTTTGGACATAGTGTGACTGGGGTTACTGCAGAGGATGTGCATATCACACTGGGAGAAGCAGAGCGTGGGAAAATGCATAGATGCCAACGACGGAAGAAGAGTTGATAAGAATACTGGCAGGGTTTAAGAGACAAGACATAGTGGGATGGCTGGGTAGATCTACCCAGCCCCAGGACCCTCAGCCTGGAGAATAAGCAGTCACTGGGGAAGAACGGCAATCTTGATGGGCCTTGTTTTGTTTTGTTTTGTAACTAAGTTCATATAAAAGGTATGTCATATTTTGGAAAAGGATGCAGAAAGCATCTGGAACTATTGACAGAGCCCTTCATCACTGGAAGGAGAGCAGGACAGGTGTAAGATGGTTCTCCACATTTTGAGCCTTTATGTTGAGAAAAATCAACCTTGTGTTGTTTTGTTTTATAATCTCTTTGGCTGATCTCATCCCTGAATTCTGCGAAAAGATAATTCCTATTTCTATCTATATCTTTATATTTATGTGCACTTTGAATAAAGGAAGTGCATTAGCTGAGAAATACATTATGGATAATGGATGTAATTTTTAAATGTAGGGCTATGCAACAAGATGACACTTAAGGAAACAATTCAAAACAAAACAAACAAATGAAAAGACCTTCATCCATTCTGTAGCTTTACCTGCTGGACTTTCCTGTTTCAGGCTTCAGCATGATTGTGACCAAATGTTTTATACATTTTCCTTATATGAAGGCACAAACATTTTCTTTGAAATTTTAAAGAAAGCATTACTATTTTATTCCAAGAAGTAAAGGAGGAACAAAATATCTCTGATAATGCATGCAAACATTGTACCCACATTGGAAAACAAGAGGAAATGTCTTTCTGCATTTAATTATTTTGTCTTTTCCTCCACTCTTGCCTTTCCCCTTCCTAAACCATTTTAGATATTAAAAGTCACAGCCCCATATAAATAAGATGGCTGGAATCATATAGCCATTGTTGGCACTGGATCATTTAAATACTTGTATAAAAGATGAAGAATATAAAGTTGTCTAACCTCCACTCTTCTCGCAGGTGGTGTTGTTTCAAATAACGATGACAATGACAGACAAGCCTGACCACAGTTGTTCATAACCCCCTTTCCATATTTTTACAGCCTCTATGCTGTCTCTCAAATGCATACATAATATTTCCCACAATTCTCATAGTGAGTTGCCAAACTTCAAATGCACCAACCAGTTTTCTGCATCCAGAACCAGTCTAGTAGTGGCTGTACTTTGAATAAGTAATGTTTGCATGTAAAATATATACATATATATATATACATATATATATATATAAAGTATGTGCATGGACAATGTTTATCTTCGTACTTTTTTGATACAATGTATTCATCAGTTGTTAATTTTTAATTATATTTGATATAAATTGGGGGTTTGTTGCAAAACTTTATATTTAAAAAAAACAGTGTTAAAAATGACAAAAGTTCCAACCATGCAACACAACTGGAGCTTTACAAAAAAAAAAGGTTCTGTGATTGCCTAGTTTGCTGCCTGAGTAATATTTATCAGCCAAACTTTGAATTCTGCAGTTGTTTCTACAATTACATTTTGTATGAAGCAAAGTCCTTGAATTAAAATAAAAACTTAGCAAAAAAACCTTACAGATCCACAGGTGTGTGTGCCGCATGCATAGTGACTGGGAGACCAGTATCCCAAATACATTCTTGGCTCTAATGGTCTTGAAAGGAAAGAGCCAGTATTAGGCAATTTGCCTTTTTAGCTTGAGTCCTGTATTTGCAGGTTACTATTTGTGGAGTTAAATATGTAGAAAGATTGCAGTGCTGGGATTGAATGCTGTACAGAATTGATTGTATCTGTGGTTGTTCTGATGCTGTCAACACAGGTTCTTGGGGTTTTTTGGTGACCTGTTTTTGAATTTGATGTTTCAGTAGGAAGGTTATCATTGGAGTCCAATATGCAGCAAAATTGCATTACCGAGTTTCAAAGCTATAAGAAACTAACCACTGGTTGTTCCTTGCAGATGTATGGATGGGTGGATGTTGCTGTTATGGAGCTACAGTAGTTAGGAATGTAAGTCGTATTAGCATTAACCCATCAACTGCAGTGCTGGGCCCCCTCCTCCCCACTTCCAGCAACAACCCCCCGTACAGCTCTTTCAAATATCAATTCCCAGAAAAGTCAACAGGGCATCAAGGCATATCGCATCTGTTTGGCAGTGTGAGATGTTTACGTCACGGGACCAACATACCAAGGTAATATATAGTACTTGTAAAGCACTTAATGAGCGTAGTTTGTGTTTCTCTGGCTCTCAGAGCTTGTATTTCTGCAGAAGAAAAATCCAAGGAATGTTTGTAAATATAAACGAACATCCACAAATGCCTTCTTTTCTTCTGGCAATGGGACAATCTCCCTCCTCCCTTTACTAGCTATGTAAAGCTCCCAGGCCAGGTTCTGACATGATGACACATCTGACATCCCTCCACATATGTCACCTGTCCTAATTCTCAGCACTGAAAAAGTATTTACAACAGAAAGGAACTTCAGAAAGGAGAGGATTGTTTGAAGATCACAATTTAAGGATTTCAAGATTCGTTTCTTCTTCCTCATTCCGTACCCTCACTTCCATTTATTGTGTGTTTGGGTAGTACTTTGAGCCTCCAGCTGAGATTATGGCAATAAGTGCTGGCCAGGGACAGTAATAACTTATCTGTGCTTCAAAGAGCTTACAATTTCAGTTGACAAAGACAGTGTTTCGCACAGCCTGGCAGTGGCAGAGCCAGGAACGGAATTGCATCTTTTGACTCCTGGTCAAGATGGTTAATGTCCCATTAGTCCATTAGCTGTCTTATTGACTGCCCCAAATGTTCAAGTTTTGGGTACTACATACCCCAAACAACGGTCAGAATTTGAGGGGTTGTGGCATATTTTCTTACCTCTCAATGTGTCTGACCAGCAGGAGTGGAAAGAACAACCAGCTGGTTATTCTGAGACTTGGAAGTTAATCTACACTATTCTTACCTCTAAGGAAAAATCCCATGGAATGCATTAAGAAAATAAATTGTTTCCCTATAGAAAATAATGAACAAAAGATGAGGCCCCTGCTATAGAGCAGTTCCAAATAAACTAATAGAAGCTATATTTGCTATTAAATTGCATACAGCTTTAGCATAATTTTTTATAAAAACTACTGGGTTCATCCCTATTACGTTCCACAGGAGTAAGAGATTTGTACAATACCGCACAGTGATGCACTTGAATGAGGTGATCTGTAGTTTGAGCCTGTATCTCTGAATCTAAAAGCACATGCCTCTACTGCCTAAGCTATAGGACAAAGTCCATCTGTTCAGCTCCAGCAGGAGATACATGAATCACAGCAGCTGTTCCCCTGCTGGGGGCTGTATTATGAATGCCGGAGTACCACAGCAGGCCTGAACTTGACATTCTTAATATTCCTAAGGCAAACAAGTGACCTCTCTCACCTCCTTATCGCTGGAATATGCACTGGGGCCTTCTTATCTCATAAGGAAAGAAAGGGGGAGAGAAGCATAACCCACCCTTGCAGGTCAGTCTTAAAAAAAATTGTCATAAATTCATGCATCTGTTGTACAGAGAAGTCTGTATTATGACCCTAAATAAATGTGTAATGTGGGTTGTTTTATAACCCTTTATTTACTAAATGTACAATAAAACATGAAAAGAGTTCTGAGGGGGTCCACATATAATTTGGAATTTTGTATTTACAGGCAGATGAAAAATCAATGCAATTTACTTGGTACCAAATGCTATTTCTATTTACATACAGGTGTCCATAGATTTCCATTAGCCCCTGAGAGTGGTGTCACATGTTCAACTTAACACTTGCTAACTGCACTGCAAGCAGATACATGTTCAAGTGGCTTAGCATGTCTTATGGGCGCTCCTGGCATTGCAAAGTTATTCCCTTTCAGGCAGGGTTATCTCCTAACACCTACTAACTTTAATACATCACAACAGCCTAATGATTTGCAACTCTCATAAGCTGGGTGCGTGACAAGGCCTTCTGAGTCACATCTAAGACCTATGACTTGTTCCAGTGACCTGTTAGACTTCATTTCTTGCGGGTATTCCTAACTTGATGCTATGGTATCTTTGATTTGGGATCTCCGAGGATGGTGAAGGTAAGATTTTCAGAAAGAGCCTAAGTAATAACGATGGTAGCTGTCTCGGACGTGGTGCTTTTCGTCAGTAGATCACAAAGTACTCCGCAAAGGAAGTCAGTGTGATGATCTCCGTTTCTGCAAGTGGTGCAGAGAAGATCACTGAGCAGACAAAGGGCAGAGCCAGGAGCAGAACCCCGGTCGTCTGAGTTCCACAAGACCATGCTGTCTCCTCTGTCACTTGGGCAACATCGGGAAAATTCAGCCACGGTCTATTTAAAAAATACTGGTGAAACTGCACCCTAGGTAACTGCAATCATTACATAGCACCCCAGTACAGACTTATGCTGATTAATGCGGGGGAACCCAGAGAAGAGCAACAACAGATGACTAGAGGGGAGGCTGCTTGGACACGCCACGGGGGTTTACTTCGGTTTAATTCTCCCTAAATTGAAGTGCTGGGTTTTTAAAAACACCACTTCAATTTGGGACAAAGTAAACCCCCGTGGTGTGTACACAAGGGTCGGCCCGATCCTTACCTGCCTCTCTCGTGGCAGGGGTGGGGGGTGAGCTGTCAGTGGGCTAAGCGGTCCCTGAGCTGCAAGGGGGGCAGTGTCCCCACTGTGGCAGTGTCCCCCAGGCAGCAGTCCCAGGGGCACTGCAGCCACGGAGGGAAGCACCAGGCCCACGTGCAGCTCAGGCAGGCAGGCAGGCTCCGGGAGGGGGGAAAAAAAGGCTCACCCCTTTTTTATTTTTTTTGTTTCCTTCAGTGGACCCTGCCTGCACAGCCCCTGAGCCGCACAGGGCCCGGTGCTTCCCTCCGTGGCTGTAAGGTAGCAAACTAAAACACCTCGGCCATGTTTATTTTGCTGCGTCCCAAAGTCATTTAATGCGCAATGCATTGCCAACAGTGTAAACAACTGTGCCATTAGCCATTAAAGCACATTATGCCACTGACAGTACACAGTCGCACCACTGAAGTGGTGTAAAAGGGCATTTATGCTGCTTTAACAGCCAAATTTTTGCTGTGAAAAAAAGCCCTAGTGGCTGGGCTGGAAGGATTGATTCATGAGGAGCAAGTTAAATAGGTTGGCAAATGGAGGGTGAGAGAGGCCTGTGATGAGACAAAGATTTGTGGGGATGCAAAGGTGGCACTTAGGATAAGGAAAGGACAAGGGACACTTTTTAACAGAGGGGTCTGACTGCTGTGATTTCCCAGGTGGTACAAGCTTCACAGGGTGGGACTTTTTAATTGCAGGCAAAGAAGCACTTGAAAATGACTTTGGGAGCAAGTCCATGTGAATTCAGAAGGGATGGAATAGATCAGTGTTTCTCAACCCGTGGGTTGTGACCCAAAAGTGGGTTGCAAGAATATATGAGAAGGTCACAAACAAACTTTAAAAATTGGTTCTCCTTTCAAGGAGAAAAATGTGTGAAACTGTGGGTTTTCCCTTGCAGGCTGGCAGCATTCCAGCCTGCAAGGGGCTGTTTTGGGGCCTCCCGTACCCCCCCCCACCACACACACACACACACATCCCCTACCCCACACGCTGCAGGCTGGGGCCTGCGGGGGGAGGCAGCCAGGCAGGAGTGAGGGGCACTGGGTCAGGACTGGCCACTGATGTTTACAGATGGGTCCTAGCACAAAAAAGGTTGAGAACCACTGGACTAGGTAGTAGGGTTTTTCCCCCTCCCCACATCAAGATTTCTTTGACGTTCTGAAATTAGTTTCTTCAAGCCATGTGTCTACATGTGTTGTGTTATTTGTTTGTTTCTGGGTGTGCTGAGCCCAGCATGAACCGAGTAGTCCTGGTCTTTGGCCAGTTCATCCAGCGCAAATGCAAAGATTTGGAATTAAACCTGAAATACGCACCAGGGGTATAACCCCTGTATGTCTTCATGTGATGCTGAAGGAGGGAGTGCGTGCGTTTGTGTTCTTGGATTCACCACTTAGCATTACTTTGTTTGAAAGAGCAATAATATTAAACTGAGCGCGCAGGCCGGTTGCAGTATGGACACCTTCATCTCACCAGGCTTTTTCGCAGCGGGGAGAACTCGAAGGGCCTGATCTTAAAGCTGATCCTTGCCCGCAGCTCCCGCTCTACAGGCTGCGGGGAGCGTGTGTGAGAGGACAAAGTTGACCCCCTCGGCTAGTTTCACCAAAGCTTGGCACCACGGCCTGCAGCAGATACCTGCTAGAAGCGCGATGCAGGACAAACCGCTGCCGTGCCGGTTTTCGAAAGCCCTGCTGCACCTTCAGATGCCAGCTCAGTAGAAACCCAGTCTAAGGCTGTTACACTTTTTCAAGCACTAATTTGTTGGCTCTCTTTCTACCCCCACCGTTATTTTGATGGTGCTTTGCACGAGCCGCCAGGGCCACCTGCATTTCGTTGTTCGGGGGCAACTTGTGCGATCCGTGAGGCGTGGGGGTGCCTCCGCTCTGCCAGCCGGGGGGCGCAGGGACAGCCGCGAAGGGCAGGCAACACCCGCGACCTGTCCCCGCCGCGCAGGGGGCTTCGCGCCGGGTCCCCTAGCGCAGGAGGTTCCTCGACGGCTGAGACTATATGAGAGCGCCCCGAAC
>NW_017728925.1:4778560-4809040 GCF_001723895.1 Crocodylus porosus
CCGGGCTGCGCGCAGGTAGGGGCGGCGGGCTCCCGCCGGGCGAGCGCTTCTGAATGCGGGAGGCTAGGGGACATCTCGCAGGTGGCTTGATCCCTGCCGCCCTCTAATTCCTGCCCCGGCCCGGCCCGGCCCCAGCATCCCTGCGAGCCGCTCTGGCGGGAACGCACCCGGGACTCGTTTCTGGCGGCCGCGGGGGGGGGCCAAGTTGCGTGGCTGGGGGCCGGAGCTTGAGGTGCGGAGGGAGTCGGTGCGAAGCGGGACGAGGCTGGTTGATGTTGCGGGGGCGGGTGGCTTGGGCCTCGGGTAAAGGCGGGTTCGCTCCGGTCTCTTGTCCCTGCAGCAGTTGGAAAAAGCCTCCCGCACACTGTAATCTCTTTCATGCGGTCCCCTCGAAGCGCCGTGCTGGGACGGGAGCTTGCGCACGCGCGGCTCTGCATTAACTACCGAACTTCTCAGCTTCAGTCTAGGACGGGGGAAGCCAAATTTCTGTTCTCTGCTCTTCTACAGACGTCCTCTGTGCTATTTGGCAGGTCTGTGCCTCAGTTCCCCCATCTGTGAAATGGGCATAGTAGCACTACTCTACCTCTCAGAGAGGCTTTGAGGATAAATATATTACATGTTGGGAGGCTCTAAGATGCTGCAGTCACGAAAGCCAGATAAGTACCGAAGATAGTCTTCTAGCCCGATGCTTTGCTGCTAAACTCTGGTGAGAGAAGGTTATCTGTGACCGAGGGAATCCAGGACAAGTCGCTTCTCACAGTCAACAGCAGGCTACAATGCATGGGGTACAAAGCCCTTCCAGATGAATACACTGTCTTTGCTATTTTCTCCCCTTTTATCTGCTGGAATCTGCAGACTAGACTGTGAATACTGCTGAAGGTGGAGGGCAGAATAGATTGAGTTTATATCCTCAGCAGTTATGTATGGTAGTTAAAAACCAGGAAATCAAACACTTTCTATGGCGTGGTAAATAGCTTGGCATTTTTAAGATGCAAAGGGGAATTTTATGTACTTCACTTTATTTGTTTTTAGTTAAATCCATGTTTGTAACAAGACTTGATGCATGGTTTTATGATGATGATGATAACTTTATTTATTTGTATTTAAGTCGTAAATGGAGCCTCATAAGTGATCCATGACCTCCGAAGTGCTAGGTGCTATATAGATGCAAGACAAAGGCAATCCCTACCCCCAGAAGCTGTACTTGGGATCAGTTAGAATTTGATTTTGTCCTTTGGTTCATACCTCTGGTTCAGACAAGACAACAGTGGCTTTTGCCACTGTAGCTTTCCTCTGCTAAGAGCTTGGCTCTTAAATATAAATTGCACTACTGCCATTTCAGTTTGGGAAATTTGAACTCAGGCGGTTATTTCTGTGGCTGAAACTGCATCTGAGGCCAAGTGTAGACAAGGCTTAAAGGAAACTCCTTAGGTTGAACTGCGTATCACTAACTTCCCAGCTGTTCATCATCTCCGAACTCCAGAGCCATGGATGCAAGCTGAGTTTTCAGAAGGAAGAGGAGTTAAAGATGCGTCCATAGGTAGAAATGAAGAAGTGATCGGGTCATTAATTAGACATTCCTAACTGCAGGCTGTCATCAGGTGTTAGGAGTTGCTTTGCTTGCCACCACTTCCTGCTTTTTTAAAGTCCTCTTAAGGCCAGTCCAGTGGAAAGTGATTTGAGTTGAGGTATAGCTTGGCACTTAACCTTCCTGCTTACTGCCATATGTATTAGCAGAGGGGGCAAGCATACCTGCAGATATGCCAGCCTTGGAATGACCTTAGCCACTGACCTACCGGTGAATGAAGCACTTGCCTGGAAATGTTCAAGGATCTTTAATGTGAAAGAGACTAAACGCTTCAGGGCGTGGGCCATATCATACTCGGTGTGTGGATAGCATCTTGCACAATGGGTCCCAGCCTCTGTGGAGGCCTCTAGGCACTACAGTAATAATAAAAATAATAATAATAAAAACCCCTAATGTGTGTCCACTTGGACAGCTATGAAATGGCTTGGAAATGGAGCCTTATGCTCTGATGAACTCTTCTTTCTGGCTGTAGCTTGTAAGCTTGGCTAACTTCATTCAGCAATTTTTGGACAATGCTTCTATGATTCCCTTGCCCCCTCCTTACCTTTCCCCCCTGCCTCTGATTAGTGCTGATCTTTCTAATCTGGACCAGCCTTAATGAATCAAGTGGCTTTCTCCCTCCAACAGCTGTGGCTGCTCTTGGTTGGCGTGTGCTCTTGTTTCCAGCACCACCTTGCCGTAGCAGAGGCTCTTCCTCCCTCAAATCCGCTCTTTTGATTCATCACTTCCCAGCTTCAAGTCTCTCGTCTAAGTACCAAGGTTGCTGTGGGTTTATTTTGCACTGAGGCGTGGATTGTACAGGCAAAGATGTAAGCCATCTGCACAGAAGGATATTCCTGGCTGGCTTTCCTGAACTTGGAACTGCGCTCAGCTCTGTAGGTTGGTACAATGACCCATGGAGCTCATACAGACAGCAAGGGTGCTTCTTATGTGGGTCTGAGTCAGGTGGAGTATAACTGAAATGGAGAACAATTGCTAAAGAATCCCCCCCTCCACCAGTGCAGCTAAAGAGTCAAGTTACATGTGCTTTAAAAGTCCAGTATAGGTTGGGTCTTCCCTCTGCAATAGGGATGAGAGCAGAGGAAGGGGTACATACTTCATGCCATGAGGTTTTGGTTTTAGGGGAAAGAAAGGGAATTTAAGGCAGCTGTTTAGTTCAGAAGGCCATAGTCAATGAAGCTTATTCAGAATGAGCTCCAGCTGCTTGTTGATCTATATGATGCATAGTAACAATTTCCTTGTATTGCTATAGCAGCTCTCAGCCTGAGACTTCACATTTTAGGTGGTTAGGCAGCCTGTTCTTTTGCCACCACTATCGCGATGATCACTGAGTTCAATAAATTCATACAGTGAACGAGGAGAACTAAATTTTATGGTGGTGCAGTCAGCAATCTCTGCAGACCCTTTGTCTGTTTCTAACTACCTTGAGGGAGAGACCATCTCTCAGTTCCCTAATTCCATAGCCTTCTAAATAAGGGAGTCTCTAAATCATGACTTCCATCACTATAACCGCAAGGGCTTCTTTCGTGCTTCCTTGGAGGTATTTTTTGGGTGGTATGAGCAAAACCAATGAAAATAAATATAGCTGCAGGGGCGGGACATGCCATCAGGTCTGTGGTTGTGCCCATAGATGGGATAAGGTGAACGCTTTTTAATTGGATATACAGGGCCTGATATTTTGCAATGCTACCATTGAAGTCATTCAGGGCTGACCTGAGTGTCTTGAGAAATGGGATATATGGTGACATGGGCCTCAGTGAAACAAACCAATGTAAGTGCCTTTTTGGGGGTTGGACAGCTCTCCCACATCCCTCAAGGTGCTGCTACTCCTTTCATATGGGGCAGAGGTATCTATATATATCTTCTATTTATGTATTTATTTACTTTTTAATCAAGATCTGCTTTTTCATGTACCGCTACTGCCCTTGCCTTGCCCTGTAACCTTGCAAGTATGGGCTCTGCTGAGAGGCAAATCGCACGTTATCTAAGCATGCTTGGGAACTGCTTGTCTGACTTTGAGGGGAGAATTATATGATATTGGGTGGGTGTCATTCTTGACTAGAGGCACCATAGCCCTGATGAAAGAATATGGCAGTAATGGCATGCACAGCATGTCAACATGAGGCTGTTGCCAATGCTGGATGTGCTTGGTTAGACTCTTCTTCTTCCATTATCGTTGAATTATTTAATACAATGGAATATTCGTTTGATGTTTTGAACAAGAAATGTTCCACATGAAGTTCAGGACTCTTTCGTATCCTTCCAGACAGCTGTGAGGCTAAATGTAGCGTAGTAAAGCTAATTAGGAAAGAGTAACCAGAATGAAGACTATGGCACTGGTAACAGGCATAATTGACAAAGTCCCGGTTGCTCCTCATTACTCTGAGTTCCTACAACATAAGGTATATTTGTCGTCTTTAAATGCACAGGACAGTTGAATTGTGACTAAGAAATGGAGAGGCCATCAGAGGTTTTATGTATGGTCTTTACCAAAGCTTTTGGAGTTGCAGGCTTTGTGCTGACAGAGGGTTAGAGCAGCAATTAATGTATGTGTCAGTTTAGGTTCTTCTGTAAGAATGAGAGTTGATATGATACAGAATTTGAGAAAAAACGAATGATTCATATCTGGATCTCTTGAATGAATCTTAGTTGTCTACGTCAGATGGTGGTCTTCTTGCATGCACAGTTTGTCATTAGAAATTAATATGAGACCATCTGGGTTTTGAACACAATGTGGAATATCAAGTATGGCCAGCCAAGGTGAAAGCGTAGGTATTAGCCTAGTCTCGTTAGACTTAAATACCCTCCTCTTTCCACCCCTCCAAAAAAAGTCTTCTGAGAAAATGACCCAAAAATGAATACAATTCTGTTTTAATTGAAACCTAGTTACCCAGTTAAAATCCACTCAAGTGAATACTGACATCTAAAGCGGCCAAGTTCAGCTTCTGCAGATGGCATTTCTTGCTCTGGGGCCAATGAGAGTAGCCTTCTTAAGTCCTTCTTTCCAAATGCTTGAGCCTGTAAAATATCGTGTGCAGCCCCATCCAGGAAATTCCTTACCTTCCTTCCCAGTTGTAGAAATGTCTTTTATCGCATATAGTATACGTGTATATACTCTGCAAACTAAATAATGTTTCATCTGGTTTAAATATGTAAATATTTAAACCAGACTGACACTGGCATTTTCCCAGTGTGTATGTGTGTGTGCATATACACACTACCAGCGTATGCATTGTATATTATGTAAAACAGTGAAATATAATGTGCATATATATATAATTTTAACTTTGTTTAGTGTGTAAGTGTTTAATTGGCAAAGGCAAGCACTCAAAAGTTCAGAAATACCAGGTTTAGGCTTTCTCTGGATCCTTAATTCAGCCCCCTTGATTGTGAGAGAGTCTCTAATTTTGTATGGTCACGTTGAATGTTTTTGTCCAGAAGGCCCTAGCTTGTGTTTAGGCTGGCTAAATATAGGGGTCACTGACTTTTTCCTAGCATATAAATTATCTTTGTGGGGTGGGGGAGGTGAGGAAGGGCCGATTAAAGTTTTGATGTGAGCAAGGCTAGATTATTGTGCTGGAGTTTCCCTCTGGAGATCTGGATTTAAGCTTGAGTTCAAAGCAGGGATAGCTTCAGTAGGTCTGTTGTGAACGCTGATTTGCACTACAAAAGAAATCAATGTGTAACTGAGTCTACTTAGGAGAGGCCTGCATCGGGAATAATAAGGCAGAGAGTGCGTTCCCAGTCAGGGTCAATTTGCGTGGGCAGTTGGGCCCTGGATCCATTGAGTGGCTGCTTGCAGGCCAGAAGTGAGATACCACTGGTAGATCCGTGTTGGGGAGAGTTTTCTTAGAACTTGAACTATATTGCATCCCATCTGCAGACTGCCCTGTGTATGAAGTAGGCTGCACTTGTATGTTAAATAATAACACAAGAGCCTGAGGCAGGTTTAATACAGTGGGACCAAATTCTTGCAGGGCTATGTAGCCATTCCTGCCCAGCTATCTGCTTTGGTAGTGTCGTTAGCAAGATACCGTTTAGTAGGTGTGCGTGAAACGGGTCCTGTTCGATTTGGATTCGGCCCGAATCGGGGACAGTGATTCAATTCGTTGATTCGGATCACTGTCCCTGATTCAATTCGGCCGAATCTGAATCTGAAGATTCAATGCTGATTCGGCGAATCAGCAGTTTGGACATGCACAGCTTTAAAAGTTTCTGCTACATACCTCGAAGTACCAGCACAGCTTGTGAACGCTGTGATGCTGGGGCACATGGAGCATCCCAAAGGGGGGGGGGGGGTGAGCCCTCCACGTGCTCAGTGGCAAAGTTCTTCTGGTTCACTTCTGGGTCCACCAGGGAGTGCATGGGGCTCCCCCTCCCTGCCTTCCCCACCCGCCCACTCCCCTCCTTGGCGATTGGCCGCAGGGGAACCCTGGGTGGGGTGCCCCCCCCAGACCCAGGAGGCACCAATCATTGAGCCGGGGGAGCATGGGGGGCCCACTACTACGCTCCCCAGGCAGATGCAGAAGTGGATCAGAAGTGTGCTGGGGACCCGCCCCCGTGCTCCTGTGAGACACTCCTCCATGCGCCCCAGCACCGCAGCATTCATGAGCTGCCTGCTACTTAGAAGTATGTAGAAAAAACATTTAAAGCTGTGTCCGAATCGCCGAATCTCTGAATTGATTCGGAGGGTTCTGATCCTATTAAAAGAGATTGAAGGGTCCTCTGATTCGATTCAGTTTAGGAGATTTGGCCACCAGATCTGTCCAAATCTCTGCCAAATTGAATAAGGGACTGAAGCTTTGCACAGCCCTACTGTTTAGTTGCATTCTTTCCTCTCTCTGCGTATGAATGGAGGCTTTGCAGACTTTTCCGTATTGCCTGAGAGGTCAACATGATGCTGATCTCTGACTTCTTTTTGACAAGCTGTCCTGGTGTTTCACAGGGCCTTATGGGATTGTGCTGCTCTCAGCTTGGATTACCTACTATTCTTCCAATGCCTTAACTTCACAGCAGCCAAACCAAGCATCAGTGAAACCTTATCTCATGGCTCGTCCCACTCCACTTGTGTACCGGAGAAAGGAAACAATTAAATGCCTGTCACTAAAGCTTCAGTGGCACCAGGAGTTGCAACAGAGCTGTATCAAGGGGACACAACATTCTGTTTGATATTCACAAAGCACCTTTCATGTAAAAAATTCCCCAAGTCATAAACAGGCTGGTTTAAATATATTTGAGATGGTCACCATGTTGGTCAAAAGCAGGGTCTGAACTGGCTGTCTCCAGAGCTAAAGCCAGGAGCTCCTCTGCTGCTTAGACTAAGGCAGTGGTCTGTCTTGCTGGAGGGCGTTACTTGCATCATTTGCAGACTATGCCTAAAAGAGAAAGCGTGATTTGTGCTCTCCTTGGGTTTCATTGGAAGAAATAAGGGGTGTATGTCAAAGGCACTCAGAAACCTGCAAACACACCTGAGAGTCTGGCTGCATATTTCCCTGGCATGACTGAAACCACCACTTCTGGGCGGAGGGCAGTGATCAACTTGTCCATGACATGATGTACAGTGACAGGGGGAAATGTTGAGTAAATATCTGTCATGCGGTTTTGCCTGGAGTGCTTGCAGCTGAGGAAGCAAGTGCCATCGGCTCTGAATTGACTCACTACAGTGTTAACCCCTGGGTGTTTAATGCTCTCATTGGGAACCTTGGTACTCATTGTCTCTTAGGTGAAAACACATGGCAGGTGTCCACCACTCAAAATACTGGCCTCAGGAGAGTTTGTTGCAGATACAGTGCTGAAGCCAGATTAAGCCAGACCCATGTCTGTTCACAGAGCTACTTTTTAAACTGTCCTTGAATGTGCTTTGTCTATACCATGCACTGGGAGGCAGTGAAAAGAGATCTGAATCCAAGGGAAGACACTGGTCTCTCTCACAAGCTGCTGGAAAACTTTAGCAGTGAATTTCTTCTAGACATTTAGAATTGCTCATGACATGCCGGTTCCAGTATTTGGATGCAGGTCACTGGGAGCATTCATAGACTTCTAAAGTTAGACGAGACTGTTATCATGGTCTGTTCTGATTTCCTGTGTAACGCAGGGCAGAGATATTTTGCGTCATAGTTCCTGCATTAAGCCTGTGGTTGTAGTAAAATATGAGGGTATTTTCTTGAAAGATGCCCAGTCATAGCTCCTGGTAAGTTGTACCAGTGGTTAATTACCCTAGGAGCTAAAACTGCGTACCTTATCTCTGCTCTGAATTTGTCTAGCTTCAGCTTCCATCCATGGGATATCATTACACCTTTATCTACCAGATGAAAGAGCCCTCAACCATCAGAAGTCTTCAGATTTCTTTATGTACTGATTGAAGAGGAACTGGGGAGAGACAGGTGATATTGCTGCTGCTCTTGTCGAAAGGCATTTAACATTAGTGCCCTGACCTGCACGTGCTGAAAAACAAGAACGTAAATATTAGCTATAATTCAACTGAGCTGGCATTTTTAAAGGAATCTGCAGCACAGCAGTTGTGTCTAATTTCTAGTGAAATTCAATGGGATTGAGGTGCCTGACTCTTATAGGACCTCTGAAAAACCTAACTTATATAATGGAGTGTGGCTCCTCATTTCCCCTCCAGTGGCAGGTAGAAAAAGGCGGTACCCTTGAATGCTCATGATTATATTTTGATTATTTTTGCATTGTGATCATATGTGCAGGAGGCCAGCTGGGCATCTTGACTTTGCTGTTCCTTTTATCTGACCTGCTGCCAAGTGAACAGCCACACTGTCCCAGGGACAAACAGAGGGGAAAACCCCAAAGACCCAGAGGGGAGCCCCGAGATGAGGAACCCGCAGAAAGAAACAAAAAAGACAGTAAAAACTGCTTACCTGTATCAGGATCCATGGCAGAGCCAGAGACGGGACCCGCACGGCACGTCACCCGCATCTTTATGAAGCTACGGCTGGCAAATGACGTCAGCCGCAAAAGCCGGCCGGCAGGGATAAAAGGAGCTGCCGGCGGAGAAGCAGGTGGGAGCACCAGCAGGAGTGATCACCCCAGAGGTCCTGCAGGGGCGACGGGAGCTGGAAACTGACCCCCGAAGAGGAGAAGGATGCGGCAGAGCAAGTGGCAGGCCAGAGACTGCTGGCTACCGCAGAGGAAAACTAGGACCAAGGGTGGTTCCTCCGGATTGGGAACCCGGAAAAGAGAATCAGACGATGCAGATTGATGCCGATGCCCATCGCGACGACCGAGGGGCTGCGGAGGATGGCGTAATTGATGACTTTACACCAGGTGGGACTGGTGAGGGCACTAGGGAAGCCTAGGAGGTACATCGGGTAGGAGACGGGAGGCAAAGGCTGTGAACGACGGCCATCAGTGCAGCGTGGTTGCGTCAAGGGTCGGGAGGACAGACACCTGTGGGAGGATCGCCAGTGGCCATAAGAAGTCCCGGGTGGGACAGCCAGAGAGCGGATGAGGTGGAATTACAGGGAATACAGGTCTTAAACAGAGTTACGGTCCGTATATGTCGTTTGCAACCAGGCCAAGAAAAGGGCCTGGGAGAGAGGACTTAGGAGTTCCTCTGATTGTGTTCTTAATTTTGTTTGGGGCAAGATTTTGTTTCCCACTTTTGGAGGTGTTGCAGAACAGGGCGGATATCCCCAGTGTTATTAAGTTGCTGGAAGAGTTGTTTGCTTTAGAAAGGGGGAAAGCAGCAGACTTGCAGTCCAGACTATTGTACACAAGCGGCTCTCTATGTAAGCAGGACAGACTGCTTTTGCCACATAAGGGGAACCAGGCGTTCAAAGGCAGGGAGACTGGCCTGGAGCATAATTGTGACCTGTCAAGGCTGGGTATAAGGGCGAGGTATAGGGGAGGTGGAGCCTCACAGAAGATCACCCCATAACGGTCTGATAGTCGAGGGAACCCGGATACTCGGAATCCAACCACTGAAACAAGATCTGAAGTCGTGGCAGGCGAGATTGGGGGAAGATCACTCTGGTAAGAGACACCCGCTCGGCGTAACAGCAGGGATGGATGGACGGATACCACCGAACATCCAGGCCCAAGCAGCATGTGACCGGATGTTCGAGGCCAGGCGGGCGCACACACCTGTAGTGCAGCTGGCCACCGGGGTGATACAGGAATGTCAGCTAGGGTTTTAAAATAGTGTACCTCCTTAGAAAGAGGTGTGTGGGTGTGATAGCCTGATGCTTTCCATTCTAAGATCTTGTTTACTGTGGCCCATAACTTTGCCACAATTGCATTGTTTAGGGTGAAACTTTTCTTGCAGAGTGTTTGCCTCAGTCTGAGTTTTAGAGAATTTCAGCCAGAATGCCTCAGCCATTTCATACAATCACAGAAAAACAGAGCTAGAAGAGTCCTCAGGAGGTCATTGAGTCCAGTTTCATACTCAAAGCAGGTTCATCCTTGCTTTATGCTTGTCTAAAGCTTCCCAGATAAATGCTTTGTTTAACCGGCACTCAATGCTTCTGGTGGTGAAGCTTCCCTGGTAAAGTGTTCCAGCACTTGCAGACAAGGTTCTTTGGATATCAAGATAAAGATATCTGGGTATGTAATAAAAGATATCAATCTTTTATTAGACCAACTAAGTAGTTGGAAAAATTGTTCTTTGCAATCTACATCTTCACTGACTGCCCATCTTGCATGCAGACCAGCCCGGCCTCTGGCTTCTTTACTTTTCATTCCGTCCAGGAAGAGCCACACACCAACTGCTGAAACTTCCTTAGCCTGACGAAGGGTTTTTGAACCTGAAAGCTTGCTTAATAATTGTTTTCCAACTATTTAAGTTGGTCTAATAAAAGATATCAGATTCATGCAAAGAACCTTGTCTGCCTTAGTATTCCCGTTATTTTCAGTAGGATTTGAAGAGTGTGCGTGTGTGTGGGGGGGGGGGGCGTTGACTGTCATATCACTATATATTTTGCCTTCTCTGAGGGGAAAAAAAAAATTCTACCCAATTTTGGCCTTGTTATAAGTCCTTAAAAATGCCAGTTTGTATGTGCATAATAAAAACATAGTATATTATAATATAGACTGCCTTAAGTCTGGCACTTTAACTTTGGGGTATCTTATTTTGCCACTTTTCAATAATAATCTTTAATATTTTTGTCTAATATAGCTACTCTTTTAATTTATCTTTTAAACACTTGCACAGCGTAGAACTTCATTTTTAAAATTTAAGTAACTAAAAAAAGGGTTTTAGACAAAGATGCAATATATTCAGAACGCTGTGTGCTTATGATCATATATAATATATAATATACACACATGCAGTGTAGACAGGTGGTATATGCAATGTATCCATTGCAAAATAAACCCTTTGAACTAGCCTGTGCAAAACAGTGGAGAAAGTGGTTGTCTTTCTTTCTAGAAATATTTATAGAAGCCCTGCTGCACTCTCAGGGAGTGCATAGTGCCAGTAATAAGCTTGAACCCCCATCACTAATGTGCCCAAACTAAAACACCATCTATTTTTATATGGGGTAGACATTGTTACAGCCAAATAAAACAGTCTGAATGAGCTAATGACTCTCTGGGGACACTAAGCTTTGGAGTGATAAGGAGGTCTTTGCTGGGATTTGAAGCACCATGGGGTTGATGTTCCCACCCCAAAGCAGGCTCCAAAATGATCAGATCTCATAACTTATACTACGGGAAGCCAGCAGCTGATCCTAGTTGTGCAGATGGCTAGCAACACCACAGCCACTGTGTCAGAGGGAGGCACCAGGTGATGTAATGTTGTTCCTCTTCAAACCAAAGCAGACGGAGCTGGGTTTTATACGTAGACACTGTGTACTACTTTAAAAAAAAAAAACCAAAACAAAAAAACTTTCACAAGTCTTGCATTCATAGCAGAGCTGATGTCACTTCTAACCCACATTAGCTCTCAGTAACTGTGAGGGGTGCTGTTTTTAATTCCAAGATCAGTAGCTGCAAGTGATTAAAGTTCACCCTCTGAAGAACGGGCTCTTCTCCCCAGTGTTGTTTTGCCACAGCCTGCTCACAGGATCCTTGATTCCCCTGCAAGCTTGCTTTTATCTAAGACCAGACCAGAAAAGGAAACTATGGAAACTTTTGTAGAACAGAGAGGTGGGGGAAGGGGAAGTCCATACATTATCACTTGGCTTATGGTAGTTCCCTAGGACCCTGTCAGTCAGGGCCATGTTGCCCTCTCAGATTTATTGATGTACATAAGCACTTGAAGATGCCTGAAAGTCTATCATTTAATTTACAAGGCTTGGCAAGCCCAACAAATGAGGGAGTAGATGGTCATGGGGAAGATGATCATGACAAAAATAAAGATGGCTGGAAATAATCACTGCAAATTAGGATTGTTTTGAATTTTCTTAGCTCTTATTATTTATCTTCACAATGCATGTCAGTTCTATTTACACCTCCCCCTGATGGTTGTTAATTTGTCCTTAACTTGTATGGTTCCTCCCCCATCGAGAGCGCCATCACTGTCTTCCTGTTTCCTCTGACCACAACACTGCACGGCTGGCATGCGATGTCTACCTGGGGTGTGTCAAAATTCTCAAACTCAGTTGCCTTAAGTTACATGATTCAATCCATGTATGAGCCCCTACCAAAGCCTTGATTTTCTTGCCTCCCTTTGGAGGAGTAGTGCATGTTCAGTTCAGTAAGTACAAAACTCAAATAGAAATGTTGGGTGTTTCAGAAACCTTTGTTTGAAAATCTTGGCCTGGAAGTGATGCTGTTGATCAGTCCAGGAATCCTCTATATGCCAAGGCCCAGGATCTTACTTCTGGTGTAAAAAGGCTGCTTTTGAAAGTCAATATGTAAAGAGCATTTGGTTCTTGGGCTTATGTAAGCCTATTGATCTTTGAATTAAAACACACCCATACACCTCATCCTGGGCTAGACAGTGGGAGTGGGGGATCATTGAGGCAGGGGAAACCAGAGCCTGCACTTATCTACTTAGCTTATCTGTTTATCTCCTCACAACATGTGGCAACCTTTGAAGGGCCTGGCTGTACCCTGGCATCCTGATTGAAAATCACTGCATTAATGGGTCCAGAGTATGATAGGGAAAGTAAGTCTCAAGTAAGAGGGAATATAGCACTACCTGTATGGATGTATTTCTGTGCATTTTTTTTTAAAGCCCTGATCCTGCCAGGTGCTGAGCACTGTCCATGGCCTTTGACATAAGCAAATATTCAAGGAGCTTGGCAGCTTTGAGCAAAGAGTCAGTCTAAGCCTTCTGGTGCCAAGCCCTTCATACTCTGATATATATTTTTTTTCTTTCCCCCCTCCTAAACATAGCATGCAACTCAGTGAAAGATGGTCGAGGGTCAAATAGCCCTCGGCTCTGTCTGTGTTTCCATTACTCTTGGCTAGGTCTGTACAGGGTATTGGTTTCCATGTCGAGTCTTGTTTGATTAATTGCAGTGTAAGCCAGGGAAGGCTGGCATTTCAGATTTTTCAACACTGAGTAATCCTGGCACTCAGGAGTAATTTCAGGAGGACGCAATTCAAATTTAGGATCTGCGCTGAAAAGAGAACATAAACTACTCAGAGTGAAATATTGTGTGAAAGCCAATTTCATCCCCTCTAGGGTCTGACTCTAATAAAGGCTGTCCAGTCTGACACTAATAGTCATCTCTCTGCAAGACCTTTTTTTCCTTCTTTTTCTTAATAACCCTGGGTGGTGAGCACTAATTCTCAGTACTCCATTACCTTCCACCCGGCCTTATGTTGTTGAATAAATACATAGAAGGCAATGGCTAGATTGTAAGAGTGCACAGCTTCTCCAGCAGCGGCAATGGGAATTGCAACACCTACAGAAGCCGTGAGGGCTGCCACTGTGGTTAACTATAAGTAGAGCTAGCCTCTGTCCCATTCATTCTGCTAGCTGCTTTCCTGAAAGCAGGGGCCTGATGTTAAAATTAATAATAATTGTTCTGGGGCAGCATGTGAGCCCAGAGCAAAGTGTAGTCTGTCTGTCAATAGTGGCAAAGGACGAGAGGCTTTCCCTACAAGTTTGATCACCTGTGCATCCTCCACAGCCAAAAATCGAACTAGCAGCCTTTGGATCGGATGTCTAGCAGAAAAGTTGGATTTTTCTCTCTTGAGTCCCTGCTTTGCAAAGCTGGCTCAAAGTTAGAAAATCTCTCTCCAAGGGCTCAAGAAAGTAATACAGTTATTAAAGTCTGCTTCTGTTTGACATGCTAGCCTTGACAGTGTGTATCTAGTCCACAGTGGCAGTAATTAGTGCAGCTCTAATTATTCAAGTTGAACTTTGCCTGGCTCTGAAATGCCCGCTGGCAACATAATACGGAAAGGTGAAAGGCTGCTTTAGGTTACAAGGTGTTGAACCACATGCCCTAGGGGTCCAGAGTACCCTTCCGGGATGGCTTTTTAGGGATGGATGGAAGACCAGCAAGGATGAAATCTGAACTGAGCGCAGCAATAGAAGCAAACAGCCCCCTTCTCAGGTTTGCTCTGCGTGTCTCTCATGTGTGGCATTTGTAGAAGAAATGTAATGATTGTCCATGGCCTTTGTTGACTCGGGTACAAGCCATACAGACTTTCGCACAGGGTTTATCTTGACTTAGCTTAAATTGGTTACAGGCAGATTTAAGCTGAGCTAGGAGAACTCCTGGGCTGTAAACAGACCTTCCACTTGAGGCAGTCCTGACTGATCCGAGTCAAAACCCTTCATGGCACGGCTTTTCACGTAGGTAGCCCTTCTGAGCTGCATTGCTGCCCAGGGAGAGCACACGATGCCTATATGCATACAGCGCATGCTGTACTTTTACAGTGCATCAGAGCAGACTTGGCGGTAATTGCCACGCTGCAGCAGCCTCCGCATCACAGGTATCAGCATCCCCGTACTGAAAAATGGTAGTAGGGGTGCTTTAAATAAGCTTTGGTTAAAGCACCCCCGTTGCCATTTTTCAGCACAGGGACGCTGATACGCATGACTCTGGGTGCACCTCCCACTCTGCTCCTAGAGCATGTGTATAAATGTCTACAGTTTACAGTTTCAGGGTTGTTCCTGGCAAAAACCCCATTAATTTGAATGAGCCAGGATTAACTTAGGGATGTATACACAGGGATCTACCAAAATCGTGCTGAGGCAAAATAAAAATTGGACTGCTCATGGCACAAGGTGCCATTTCCACAACCTTTGTGTGGTGCCCCGACTCCCCCCACTGCTGGCCTGGTCAGCCCCACCCCTTACTGCTGATTGGGGGGGGCTGCACCATTGGCAGCCACCACCTTTGCTCCTCCTCTTCGTGCCAGTGGCTGCCCCGCCTTTCCCGGCAGGCGGCGAGCCCAGGCCACAGGTGTCCTGAGGACTGCTGGCTCCCACTGGGGATTTTTAGTAAGCTTTTCTTCTCCTGGCAACTTTGGTGCTAAAATCATGTGATGATTTTACAGAGACCGTGTGTTTTTTATTTCCCTTCTGGCTTTTGAGAGCTTTGCGTTCATATTTCTCTAATGCCATGAAAGCTAGAAATGATTTCTTTTTTAAAATGAAAGCTCAGCTTCTGGTTCATTCACAAGGCTCCAGGAGCTGGGACTTTAAGAAAGGCTCCACATATTGCACGATGTGTGATAAAATTGTGAGAGCTGGCAATACAGGAGCTTAAAATAATCCAGTGAAACTTTCTGGTTTAAAGCAGCCCCGTCTTCTGGAAATGGCTAATTCATGCTGGGCTGTTTCAGCAGCTTAACACTGGCGTTAGCACCAACTCCACACTGACGTTGCACCATCATTCATCCTAGCTACTCCCCTGCTGGAAATCGGATACCTTTCCTTGGAAGTCCCTTTAGATGATCTGTGATGGGGAGCAGAAAACAGTTGGCCCTCTGTAGACAAGCATGGCTTTATTTTTAAAGTTACCAGCTCTGTGACTTCCTTTTAAAATGAAAAGTCTGTATTATAAACCATATGGTTGCAAACTCCCAGAGCAGAAGGGAAGACAGCTGCAATATTTTAACCGTCTGGCCAGGCCTTTTGGGAGGCAAGGTTGGCATATAATGTATTTAAACCAGACCAGTGCTAGGATCTCTCTAAAATGTTGATGATATGAGAATACTGTCACGTGTAGTAGCATCAGCCATCTTCAAGCTCTGTCTAGAATTTTTGCCTATTCAGGTTGGAGGTGAACTTCCCCTGTTTCCTTCATGCTGTGCCCTGGATTTGGTTGTTTATAGCCTCTGCAGCTAAAATCTATTTCCCTTAAAAGTAAATGTACCCAGTGCTGTTTGTATGTGGTGGTATATAGCCAGCCATTTGGTTAAGAAATATTCCCTTCAGCAATGGGGAGGCAGGAGAAGAGGCCTGGGTTATTGGGCCAGAGTTTTATCCTTTTGGTTTTCCAGAGGTTTAAGTCCAGAAACTGCTCTGGATTGCAAAGAGAAAATAAAGTACTCTTTTTCCCAGGCACTTTGTTCAACCCTGAAATGTCTGCACCACTGGATCAGACTTGATGCAAGAGGCAGCTTCTCAAAAAAAAAAACCTTGAAATAGCAGGGGCTTGTAGCAATTCAAGGTTGAGATGACGTGGGAAAGCTGTGTAGAGACCTAGAAGCAAGACAACAGGGGTGGCTGTGCTGCAAGTGTGAACTGACCAAGGGGCTTGAAAGAAATGGAGGCCAGGAGTGGATCTGGCGGTGACTTTACAATTCCAGGGTCAGATGAGAAGGGGTTTGGGTGCATGTAAGACCTGATGCATAATGGCAGAGATGTGTGATTATAGTATGTTCACACAAACCTGGCGTAGGGTCCTTTTTACATGTTTCAGGCCATGACGTATTTTTATTTTTTTTTTTTTTTTTTATATAGCAGAGTGCCGACAAGAATGTTGAGGCAGCTCTAAGGCTAAGTACAGACAGTCAAAAAAGCCCGAGGTTGAATTGATTCAATCTTCACAGGTTAGTCAAAGCTGCGGAGATTGAACCGATAAGCAAGTGAACAGACATTCACTTCTGATCCCGGAAGTGCAGCCACATGCCTGCAGTGGCCCAGGCCAGAAGCTGGCAGGTGCTAGAACATGCCTTCCCATTCAGCTGGAAGAGACAGCTTGAGTCAACACTAGCCTGCCCACCCTGTGAGCGGGGCGGGGGATTATGGGGAAGGTGCAAAGAATCCTGGGATGCGGGGGTACTGTAAGTTAACTTGAATCTGGAAGGAATCTAGGACAGAAGTTCAATAAACCGATTTAACTTAAATCAGTTATGTCTGATGATGCATCCATGCAGGTTTATTTTAAACCAGTTTTGGCCAGTTTAAAAGTGGTTTATGTGCACTGAACTTCTGTTTTGTTACAGATTTGAACTGGTTTCTGATCACTTATTCTGGTTTATATGTAATTTCTGTCTGTAGCCTAGATGAGTCAGGTTGTGAGCTCCTTGCTACTGCAATTCTGAAGGCTTTCAGGGAGTGGCAAAAAACATGAGCTGCCAAGGACCATCTCTGAGGTAGCGCAACAAGGTCTAGTTTAAGCTGGCTGAAGATCAAAGGCAGATGTTGCTCAGCAGGGCTGTGTGCTACAAACTATTTTAGTGTGCATCCATCATGGTGAAAGGGCCCAAGTGATGCTTGAGGAACTGTAGTGATCTGGCAGAGTGGGAGCATGGCCTTCACACCATGAATCTAAGGAGGTTAGAATTAATTTAGATCTCCTTTAGTATTGCATGCCCTAAAGAAATGCAGGAAAGTCTCCTGTTTTGTACCTTGTTCTGCCTTTAGTTAAAATCTGTGTACCACCCATGCAGCATAAAGGCATCACCTGCTTAATGAAGAATTGTGAACTGGATAGTGTGGGTGCCTATATATGTGCTCAGGGGTAAGTGGGGTGTTTTAATTAGAGCAGATCTTGGAGACCTGCTCTAATTAAAACATCTCAACTTCATGTGTTTTAAGCCCCTGCACATTTAAAAATGGCCATGGGACACTTTTTTTTAACTAAAACTTGTCAAATGAGCTTTAGTTAAAGTGCCCCAGCAGCCATTTTTAAACCTATGGAGACTTCTACACGTGACCCTGTAGCAATGCTACAGCATTCAAATTAAAACGTGGAGTAGACTTGATTAATCAAGTCTGTTTCGATGCATTCTAATTGGAACATGCCGGCAAATGTGTATAAGCACCCTCTGAGTTAAAAAAAAAAAAACAAAAAAACAAAAAAACAACAACAACAACAAAAAACCAAACTACAGCTGAATCTGAACTCTCCAAGGATGTTGGAGATCCATAATATATCCACACGGTCCCTAAGCATGGAAAACTCACAAGGCAGGCTCTGAAAATCCTGAGTTTTATGCTAAAATAAAATGGCAGGGGGTTGTTTAATTTAGCTTCCAGTTCTTGAACATTCAGGTTCCACATTTTCAAGCTTTTCTCAGCAATGATGAGGACAAGGAATCCAAACACAATTCTTCTGTATCATGGGATGAGCCATAGCAGGACAAAGCAGCCCACCCCTGTCTCGGCCTGCGGCACAGGACCGGGTGATTTGCTGCCCACACATCTGACACCCCACCCCCAGCAGCATGACTTTCACCCAACTCACAGGGGGCCCCCCACAGCCTTGCCAGTGAGGACTCCCACCTGCCACCCACCCACAGGGTTCAGTCCCAAAAAGCCCTACTTACTTCAAAAGCTGCAAGAGGGAAAGTGAGTCTGAGCCAGCACTACCCGGTCACAAATTCTCAAGTCTCGGCCCTGTCTCCTCTGGACAGGGCTTAAGGTTTCCCATCTTTTGCAAGTAGCTCTTGCGGGCCGAAAGTCTGCCAGCCTGCCGAGAGCTGTTTGGAAAAGGGGAGACCCATGGTTTCTGTTTCCAAAGGAAAATCTGTGGTTTTCCTTTGGAAACAGAAAACCTGGATCCCTGCTCATTACAATGGTGTGGCCTGGCTATGCAGAAGCCAGCCTGCTGGGTCCAACAGTAAAACCCCAGCAGCTGCAAGCAGGTGGGGGAGCCTGTCACTGCTCCCCTAGCTGCTGCTGCTGCTACTTACTCAGTGCCAGACTTGTCCCCAGCTTGCTGAACTCAGTGGAAAAGGCTGCCATGGACTTTGGTGAATGTTGCATCACACCAGCAGTTGGGGGCAAGCTAGCACTTTATCTCAGCAATAAATCACCTGCAGTTTTGCTGGGCCTCCCTGGTGGATAAGAGCATAGTAGGCCAATGGGCTCCAGTTATATCCATTTGCATGCTTTATACAATTTACTCATGGTTCTGGATTATGATGTTCTGCATGTCAGTCATCTTGCAATCGTTCCTTAATTTTTACTTGGGATCTTCTGTTTGTACCATTACAATAAGCTCTGCAGAAACTTATTGTGGTCCTTATCCTGGTTTGTAAGTGAGGTTTGGGATCAGAAAGCCTTAAGAGCTTAACAAGATGGCTTGGTGACTTGTGTAAACTAAATTCCCAGCAATACAGCTTTTGACAGTTTTGTATAAGCTCATAGTTGAGCCTTTAAGCTGTCGCCTGATGGTCTGTAAGTGGCGCAGCCATGCTTACAGCCTAGGCCAGGGGCAGGCAAAATACAGCCCGTGGGCCAGATCTGGCTTGCCAGGCCATTTTATCTGGCCCACAGGGCCCCTCCAGAAACAGTTATTACATGAACAGTTTAGTACATGATTTGGGTTTTTTTGTGGTTCAAAGATGGCAAACCCCACTCCCAAAAGGAGTACTTCTGTGGGCTAGGGGAAGTGGGCACTTCCACTGGCAAAGGTCAGGGATTAGGGGTGGGATGTCCAGTCCCAAGATAGTGACCAGGGGATGGGGCACCTGTCAATGACTAAATGAAATTTTCACTGAAGACTTCTGCGTTCTGGGAGAATGCGTGTGTTTAAATGAAAAATAATAGGAAAAAAATATATTCTTGGCTTCCAGTGGAAAATTGAAATTTTCTGTTGAAGAAAATGCCTAATTTTTCTGACCTCCTTTACCCAGTTCTTAACCAGGTGACCAAAAGTGCTGTTTTCTCCCTATAATTACTCTCTTATCTCCAAAGAGATTTGGGGAAACTGAAGTTGACTTACAGTGGGACAGAGTTGTTCAGTCCTTCTTCTGCTTGATCTTGACCTGAACCCTTTACTCTAACTAAGCTCTTTGACATCCTGCCCTTCACTATCACTTGCTCCTTTTTTTTTTTTTCATCCTTTGCCACCGCTAGCCTGTCAATTGTTCGGACATTTCTACCACTCTCCTTCCTTCATGTTGACCCCATGTTCCTTGCTAAACCTACCCTTTCCTGTTCTTTGGAGCTATATTCCAGACAGTGTAGATGAGGGTCACGCATGCACGTTGCCAAGCTGGTTTGTAACTATGTCTTATCCTTGAAAATTTATTGGTATTGTGCCAAATACATGACCCAAGTAAGCTAGCAGCCGGCCAGCTGGGTCTCAGCTTTGTCCTAGTGTGGCATAGAGGCATCCAGCCTGTTGAGTCTCGGCTCCACCCCGGTGTGATTTGCATGCAGCGAGCCCGCTGGGTCTCGGTTCTGCCCTAGTATAAATACTAACTTAAGCCAATACCGATTTAGTGAAACGTGCAAGATTTTGGTCCTTTCTTGTTTAATTCTTTTTTTCACACCTTTCTCTACTTCTGCTTATTCATCTCAGTCAGTTGGTTTCCTCCCCCCTCCCCCCAAGACCTTTTCCTGTCCCAGCTGTAGCTCCAGCCTGCTCCAAGGGAAGCCAAAGTCGCCACGGCGGTTTCTTCACTTCTGAGCTACATGGCACCCTACCTGCTGCTCTCCCACCCCAGAGGAGGGATCGAGTCCTGGCTCCTTTCCATGCCTCTGCTTGCCAAATCCTCTAGTGGCAAGTCTCAGTTGTGCAGATCTGAGATGGCATTAAGCCTTAACCTGCGGCTATCCTGAAACTTCACGCTTTACGAAAGCAAAGCTTCCACAGATTTAAAACGTTTTAACGGTAACCTGTAACAGCACCCTCAGTGAAATGGAGCATTAACATCTGTTGATACGCTATCACAGTCTGTATATATGGGATAGTCCATTCTGTCTAATGCTTTTGCTGTATGTTGGGAGGGAAATAAAATTACACTGAATGTTATGTCCAAGACTTATTTGGGTTTAGCTGAATCTCTTTTCATGAAGTGTTGCCTTCATTGTGCAGTCACTCAACCGTATTTATTTTAAGACGGCAATTAGATGAAGGGAGTTAGGAAGCTAATAGCATCTTTATGGCATGTTGGAGTGTAATCAGCTACTCCATTTCCATCCTTTGAGATCACCTTGGGTTTTACTTATAATGCACAGACAAACCTTAGATGCTGATTGCAAACCTTCATGGCTGTGGCATTTATTGCCAACCTGGGAGAAGCCACAACTGGAAATTAAATCACATAAAGGGAGATAAACCTCTAAATCAGAGGAGGATGATAAACTGCAGGCAGTTACTCATAGGGCTGGGATTTAAAAGGATTAGAGCAGCCTTCAAGGAGAAATAGATTTCTTAGTCACATTGTTTCAGAGGGCTGCTTCCAAGAAGCCCTGAACACCTATGGCATAATGTAAAATGCCCTGAGGGATTGCACTCCCAAGGACATGCACGCTCTGTCCAAGCTTACAGAGGTCTGGGCATCAGATGTATATGAGTTACTAGCTTTGGCCAACAGAATAATCCTGTTCCATTTGTCACAGAAGGCAATGAAACAAAATGCAGCCCTGGAGTCGTCTCTGCCTGTCTGCAGTGTTACTTACTGCTATACAATAATTACGTGAAGTTAGATTGTTGCTGCTGCTACCCATTCCATCATTAGCACTGACATAAGTATGAAACAATCGGAGAGGTTTAAGTGTTTGGAGCCCTTAGGAGGAGGTACGCACATCAGTCCACACATGTATTGCAAAGGTATATGGTTGGTCATGACAGTTCGATTCCTTTCTCTGTGAAGAGAGCATAATTTGGTTCAAAACTTAATCTATTTAGATTCCAAAGCACAGAGCTTATTTAAGGGAAAATGAAAAATTTGTACCAAAATCATGTGTTTATGGTAAGTGAAGATGATTTTCCAGAGAAACCTGAGCACGTGTAATTAGGAAACTGTTCTCTATCTCATACTACTCTTTTACTGATTGTTTTTGTCCTGACTTTGGCAGGTTGGGAGAAGGAACTCTTTGGATGTGTTCTGGGAGACTTGAGGGTATGATTTGAGATGAGCATTATAGATACTGTAGATAGTAAATATTTAAGGGTGTTTCAGTCTCAGGGATAATCAAATCAACTTCCAGATGCTGATTTTGTTGTTGCAGGAGCAACTAGGAAACTTAAATGAGAATCTGGGCTCCTTTGTATCACACAACTAAATAAAAAAGGCATTCCCTGTGATTATTTTCCAAAAAGAGAAGATGGAAAGGGTTAGATTTGTGTACTGTGAAGCTGGGTAGGAGTTTCCACACACAATTCTAGTGTTTTCTCCATGAGTCAACTTGTTACTTGTAATGTGGGAGTGATTACTAAATAAAATACATGTAGTAGAAAGCTGAGATTCAGCAGAAAGAGCATATATACCTGAATGATAAAGCTAACCAGGCATTTTCCAGTGAAATGACTTTCAACAGTCTATCCAGTTTCTGCATAACTGAAGCTTTCCAATGGGGAAAATTTTGCTGAAAAATTTGGTGTGGGTGTGACTCAAATTGGACTGACCTGAAGTATTTAACACTGGACTGACTTAACAGAAATTGTGTTTTCCCATAGGAATGCATTGCCACATGCAAATTGGAGGTTGTAATTCTAGTGCCCTAAGCCCCTGCTCATCCCCTTGAGTTGATAACCTGGATGTGCGTAATGCCCCATGGCTGAGACAATAGGGGAGAATGGTGGCGCGAGGCATCTGAGCGATATAAGTCTCAGGAGGCGGCCAGCACAATGAGGAGATACAATATGGTTTTTCCCTTTGGTTCATTGAGCTGCATACAGTAACAATAACTACTTTCCTTTTTATCTAAGGAATTGTCTAGATAGTTTTTTTTTCATGTTTACTATTACTTCCTAGAGTTTCTCTTGCAGCTTAAGAATTGGGTAATCAGTCTGTTGCCTAGTAAATGACTTCAACAAAGTCTTGACTGCACCAAAACAATGTGTAATATCCTGCTGAGGCTGAATGTAGGTGAGCTGTTATTAACTGGCCACAGCTGAAAGATAGCTTTAATGACTGTATTTTTATTCTATCACAGAATTGACACTAGGATGCTACAGTAATTCCACCTAGTGATTTCCAACTGATGAATCATGAAAGCCCTCTCCCCTCTGGACTCCCTCTTTGTATCCATGGAGAAGTGTGGTTCAGGAAAAAGGTGTTAACTCAGAATTCACCTAAATTGAATCCTTTCTTCTGTAGATCTTACGACACTTTTAGCAGATTTCTTAGTCTCTCTGTGCTCCATTTCCTCATCGATATAATGAGAATAGTGAAGCTTCCCTGCCTCAGAGGGGTGCTGTAAGACTAAATGAGTAAAATTGGTTTTCTCAGATACTCCAGTAATGCAGGTGGGTATATAAAGCTAAGAGGGTGAAGAAAATGGTTCTTGGCTTGGTGGGGTGGAGTCAGGGAGTAAGGGATGTAAGTTGTTATCAAACTCAGATTTACCAGTATTCTCCCAAAGAGATTGTTAATTTGGAAGTTGTGGTACATACGACCTTCTAACGCTGAGGGTGATTAAAGTTAGATGCATGCTTAAGTACCTACAGGAGTGACAGCCAGAGAAAATAGGCCACTACTGGAAGCTGTGATGTTTCATCTCATCACAAACTGTGTGTGAATGTCGGACAGGGGCTGATGATGCATGGTAGCAAACATGAATAAGCTGCCATCTCCTCTGCTTCAGTACCGAAGGCTTCAGAGAAAGACTTAACAGCCCTAGAAGGACAATTAAAGGCATAAAGTACCCATAAGGGAGTGTTTTTCTTTTGGAAGGTCTACATAGCAGCGGCAGGGTGCTTAGTTTTACTACTGAGGAAAGAAGTCCCACCCACCCACTTCTACTCTGCATCTGCTAAGCTGGGAAATGAGGTGGTGAGAGAACCACCTGGGGTGTCCCAGTCCACCGCATTTAAGTACCTGGAAACCAAGATATGGCCTATAATGCTATGGGCACCCTTCAGTCAGCCTTATCACCTCATTTCAGGGGCTGACTCATGCAGAGTAGGTGCAGGTAGATGGGGCTTGTCTCCTCCATGGTAAGACTGAGCCCTGTATCACTACAGTACACATGCATCCTTTGCAACCCTGAAAAGGTTGTCCCATGCCATGTTCACATTTAAAAAATGCCATTTTTATATTCTGTTGCCTGTGAAGGAGGGTGGTCCAGTAATGAGGTGTTAGGTGGGGGTCAGGACATCCCAGGTTCTTATCATTCACATTAATGTTTGGGAATATCATTTTTCCTTGTCCTAAGCTTTTGGATGCAATGTGATCTTGTGACAGTGACCAAAAATTGGCACCAGGAAGAAAAACTGAGTTTTATATAAAGATTGATTTCTGTTTAATATTCACATCGCACCTTTGGGGGTTCCTAACATTAATTTGCCTACTTTTAATCTGGGTTGTCTGGCCAAATGGTGCAGAATGATCAGATGCTTTCAACTCACTTAAACCATGAGAAGCAAACAACTCAAGTTTTGAGGTTTTGAAATGTTGGTTGTGTTGCTTATGGTATGTTTCTGTTCCCTTAAGGATTTTTGTAGCAGTAGCTGAGATCCAGTGTTTTGGGTAGAGCTTGCTTTTCAACACCTGGAGTTACTTAATGTATGTTAATGGTCCCATATACCAGGTGTGCATTTCATCTTCTGGTAAATGTGCTGTGTAGGAATTATAGGTGTCGGGTATAGGTCAAGGACATTTAACCCAGGCAAGCTATTGACATTTTTTTGTCTCTTGACATTGAGTGCAAGTAGAGTTCAGATTTTTACTCTTAAAAATTGAAAGTAGTAGTTTGTGTGTATAGTGTGTGTAGCTACATATTGTTAAGAAAGAGGGTCTTTAGAAGTTTAGCTTTTACAAATACCAGTACGCAGGTGCATGCACACCAAAGCTCACAAGGATTCAGTGTATTTTTCTTTAATACTTGTTTTACATAATTTTGTCAGGTTTTGGAGCAACAAGATCAGCAGATGTAAAGGATCAACTTAGTGTGGTTAGCTTGTGAGACCTGATGGGATAAACACCTCAAGTAGGGTGTTTGGGTGAGAAGCAGAAGCTGGTCATCAACTTCCCTTCCATGATTGGAAAGATTTGAGAAGCTTTTCCTCCACAGACATGCCACCTACCCAGTAATTGCAAATCTTGTGTCTCTTGTGGTTTATTGAAGGAACATGAGCGATTATCTCCTTGCAAACCATGGTAAGATTGAGGCGATGGGGTCTAGTTGTTACATCAAGGAGCTGGGAATTAGGGTTCCTGATTTCCGTTTCCAGCTCTGTCACTGCCCATCTGTGTGACCCCTGCAGGCCCTGTTTTCTCTCTCTCTTCCTCAGATTTCCTGTTCAAGGTATTTGAGCTTCCTTCTCTCATGTGTCAAGTGAATCTTTTAGTTTTAGAATGCATGAATAATGCCTCCCAGGCCAGCGATCTCTTCACAGCTGCAGGCAAAATCAGAATTGTATGCAGAACTGGCAGATCCTTTTAATTAGTCCATCTTCTCTGACTTATGTACTAGAAGACAAGTGTAAGAGAAATATTCTTATACCCCTTGTCCTGCTGTTGGCTACGCAGAATCAGCAGTAATTAAAAGCATTTCCTCCTTCATTAGTGCCAGTGTTAACTGTGCTGGAGTTTTTGGGGAGCGGGAGTTCTGAGTGAGAAATTGCAACTAGAAAGGTTTTTTGGACTGAAATCCTGAGCCTTGGATGCTAAAGTACAGCAGTTGGAAAAGTGAAGAAGTCCAGGCAGAGAAGCTGAAACGTCTCAGAAGGCATGTTTCTTTCTGGCAGGACTTGAATCCATTTAGAAGCCTAACTGACAGAGAGCCGTGGCTTCCCTCTGAGGACAACTCATGTGCGCTTCTTCAGTCAGCGGGCTAATGTGAAAGGAAAAGGCTCTGATGAACATCAGACAGCTTGTGTTCTGCCATCAGTGTCTATCTCCAGAGGTTTTATTACGCTAGTATTGGCTCCTCTGGTGGAGTTGACATGCTAGTAAATGAACACCAGGCCTGGGTCTGCAGGGGATTTCTGGTGACCTCAAGGCCTGCGGCTAATTATGGAACTACCTCTTGCAGATGTGGCATCATGCATGGTCATGGCAGCTTAGCATGGGACTGCAGGAACTGTCATTGTATTTTGGGCATGAGGGATGGACAGGAGGAGCTGTTGCCACGGTATCAGCAACACGCATCTCTGCGAGAGGAAGCTGGGCGTAATGGGCCTACTCTCTGTGAAGGTGTAAACTCCACAGGAGGGACACAGCTCGCTCACCCGTCACACCTTAGTTGTTATAATAAAAGCATAGAGGAGTCAATGGTGTCCCTCGGATTCATCGCAGTACAACGTCCGGTTTTTCTGGGGCTCTGCCTCCCCTATACCCCATCCATTCCCCACCCCCCACAATGTTGCCAGGTATATGTAGTCTCTTTGGTTAGTGATGTTGGAGACAAATGGCTCCACAGCCCCGAGGCACCTGAGCTCCCTTGGCATTTCGGTACACAAATCAAATTATCAAGAATTGTTAACTGTCTTAACCCAAGAAATATTCCTCTGGACTAGCAGGTTTTGCCTCTGGCTTTGGGCACAACACCTTTTAGTAAACCTGATGCCTCTCTGGCAAATGAGGGCATCTGCCTTGCCTCAAGTCAGGTGGACCCGGCAGGCTGCGTTCATCTGCCTTCCTATTTGGGCTTCTCTGTAGCCTCTTTCCTGTCCCTGGCTTCACTAGGGGTTCCCTGCCCCTTCTTCGCCCTGGCTCTTCCACCCAGGGCTCCTTCCCTAAGTAGCACGTGGGCCTGCTGGGCTCCTACTGGGGTTCCCCGTCCCCTGCTCCCCACTCTGCACCAGCTCTGGCTGCACTTTAAATCTCCCAGCGCGGCGCAGGGCTCTGACATCATCTGCTGAGCTCCCACCCAGACGGATGGTGCAGGAGCTTATAAAAAGCTGCGGCGGCAGAGTCTGGTGCTCTCCATCAGTCTGCCACATCCCTGTGGGTAAGTTTAGTTTGAGTCTGGCCTCAGCTGGGCTCCGTTGAGCCGGGGCATGTTCACTGGCCTCACCCTTCACCACGCTGTGGCTTTGAGTAGCCCCTTTATCAGGGCTTCTCCGTCACGCTAGATGATTGCCTTTAGCCTGTGTGTCGCACCAAGATTTCCACACTCGGTAGAAGCAGCTCCAAGTTTCTTTGCAGATATGATCACCGTACACAATACAGTGGCTTCCATGTTGGGTGGTTAGAGATAGTAACAACATGCTCTTAACCCCAGGAGTTTCTTTTAAGAGGCTGCTTATTCTAACCTGATATGACCTTGAATACAGGGGGTCAAAGTCTCCAGTTTTATGGACTACTTCTAGGTGCTGTTGTTTAATAGTTTTGAGCATGTGGCAGTGAATGCGGGGGGGGGAGGAGTGGGAGCATCTGTAAGCAATTGAAATACTTCCCTGTTTGATCTCTTCAGGGTTGGAGTATAAAGGAAGGAGGTGACCAGAGCTGCCTTGTATTACCCAGTCAATAAGTGTGAATACGTCAATTTATTTCTCCCCATGAGGTTTTTTCTTCCTCTGAGCAACAGTCCCAGCAGAAAACATCTGGAGTCAAATTCTAGTTGTGTACTTTGTAGAAATCCCTAGGAGTGCACGAACTGCAACCACTACCCTCTTCAAGCCCCCTAAACAATACCTGCTTGTCTGTCCTCTCTGGTGCAGTTTACATCGGTGCACAGAATTGGTATAAATGGGCTTGTGTGTGTGTCTAAGGCCACTTTGTGCAAATGAAACTACTCCCCTTCAAATCCTGGACCCTGCATTCAGATTGCTTCTGTACAGATCATGGGTATACAAGGAATGGGAGCAGGGTATCTCCCCTCTATGCCAGTCAGTGGCAAAACTGCCATCATCTTGAATGTAGCTGTGACAAAATAAAGCCAATCCCCACACAGAGTTTCAGAAGCCCCACACTTGGAAAGGGGTACAGCATGAATGGTGGAAACAGGACCTTGCTCAACATCTGTTGAGCAGCAGCATCTATCATTACATTCCAGTTACAGTAAATGTTTCTTCTGCACTTCTCTTTCCATTCCTCTTCTCTCCAGCTCTAGCTCCTCTAGGCAAGAGCACTACAATCTACCAGCTATACCGCCTTGATGCAGGGAGCTGCCCAGGGGGTCATGCAGCTGCTTCTCTCTCATCAATCTTACTTGCTGTCAAGATCGTTGTGTGCGAGTCAGAGAGAGTTATTGCAGCTGTGGTTGTGTAGCAAGACTGCAGAGAAGGACTGAGGTCTTCTTTGGAGTCTAAACCTGATTTAAGTAGAGAGGAGTTTAGAGTAATCCCAGACATTGGGACAACAGCTTGAACACTGCAATGAGGAGCAAGTGGGGAGGGAAATTGGGGTCCTAATAACTAAAATGTTCCTATAAATGGAAGTAAGATATGCAAAATAACCCAAACCAATGGGAATGGTACTGGACACCGAGAACTAGGCGCTGTTATTATCCACGACTGGTGAGATTTTTCAGATGCATAGCTAGTACACTGGAAAAATGCTATTTCAGATCAATAAGAGAGACTGATGAATTCAACCTGAATTTGGAAAAACTGTTTTGGCTTAAAAAAAATAGGGAAGAATTTTGAAGAAGGCAGTGTTTGACCTTTACAGTGATGTTTTGCAACTGAATGTAGCTGACTTCAGTTTATAAAAAAGAAACTGGGGGGCATTGTACAGAGAGGTGGGAACATCATAGACACAAAAAGACTTTTTGTAAAACCAGAAATAATTTTTTTCTTTTTGTTTTAGGCTGAAAAATGAAAAATTGTCAGTTTGAATCAACCCCAGATTCCATTTTTCTTGTTCAGTTGTCAAACGTTTTCCCGCATAGCTGCAGTCTCAGCCCTGACCAAGACTTCTTGTATCATCTCATAGACAAGAAGCATACTGTGACATCATGCTTAATGTCTTTGGGCTTTTCTATAGCACAGCAGCAGCCCATCCTGGGGATGGTGGAAGTGCGCACATGCTAACTAACTGACTCCATTGTTGCACTCCAGTGGCAGAAGTTCACCAGTGAGACGACTCTAAGCTCATCTGTAGAGACCAAGGGCTCAAGAAGGGCTCATTTGGGGATGAGCCTGGTGCAGCCTCACTCACAAACTTCTGCCCCTGGACCACATTAGCAGATGGAACTGACAGCCGCCGCAGTATAGAGATGTTCTCCTGCTTGCCCAAGTTTGTAGCAGGAGTTGATATCCACGGATGAGAACAGTGGCAGGAAGGCCTTGTGGCTGAGGCACTGGACTGGGACTCAAGATCTGGGTTCAGCTCTCAATTCTTGCACGGACATCATGTGTCAGGGATGGATCAGTACATTTGATGACTTCAGTACATTTGATGCTGGGGTCATTAGACCACCTGGGAATAAATGTCATGATGAGACCTACTGTGTGCTGAGGCCTTTTCTAGCACCAATCCTTATGTAGGTGCTCCAGTAAAAACTGAGCTGTCTTTCAGTTGCTCCATTTTTATTCCCCTCATGTAAAACAAGTTTGATAATCCTGTTCATTCATCCTTTGTCAGTCTTATCTATTTATTTTGCAGGTTCTCTGAAAGGAGGAACTATTCCATGTGGTAGCAAGTGTTAAGGTTTGGTACCAAGGCACTCTTCAGCTGCACTACTGTAATAATATAATGTCGGTCTTTTATCAGTCCCATGGGACGCCCATGCCCGCTATGGGACAGGGAGGTCTGGGTGGGGGAGATCCCCTGCCCTCCATTAATGCTGACCTCGTGAAGGAACACCTTGAGAGGCTAGATACCTTCAAGTCAGCTGGCCCTGACAATCTGCACCCCAGGGTACTCGAGGAGCTGGTGAGCATCATAGCTCAGCCCATGGCATGGATCTTTAAAAACTCCTGGCACTCTGGTGTAGTGCCCGAAGACTGGAAGAAGGCCAATGTGGTGCCAATTTTCAAGAAAGGGAGGGAAGTGGATCCGGCTAACTATAGGCCCATTAGCCTGACTTCTATCCTGGGGAAGATCTTAGAAAAATTTATTAAAGAGGCCATCCTTAATGGACTGGCTGACGCCAACATCCTAAGGGATAGCCAACATGGGTTTGTTGCGGGTAGGTCTTGCTTGACCAATCTCATTTCCTTCTACAACCAGGTGACCTATCACCTGGACAAGGGGGAAGAGATTGATGTCATATATCTTGACTTCAGAAAAGTCTTCGGTCTGGTATCCCATGATCACCTCTTGGCAAAACTAGCCAACTGTGGCCTTGGCTTCACCATGATCTGCTGGCTGGGCAATTGGCTCCATGGTCGGACCCAGAGGGTTGTAATTGATGGCAGTCACTCATCGTGGTGTCCTGTGACCAGTGGGGTCCCCCAAGGCTGTGTTCTTGGACCCATGTTGTTCAACATCTTCATTAATGATGTGGACATTGGAGTCAGGAGCAGATTGGCCAAGTTCACCAATGACACCAAACTTTGGGGCAAAGCATCCACGCCAGATGAAAGGCAGGTGATCCAGGCTGACTTGGACAGGCTCAGCAAATGGGCGGACAAGAACCTGATGGTGTTTAACACCAAAAAATGCCAGGTTCTTCACCTTGGGAAGAAAAGCCTGCAGCATCCTTATAGGCTCGGACGTGCTACGCTGGCTAGCACTACGGAAGAAAGAGACTTGGGGGTCATCATTGACCACAAGATGAACATGAGCCT
>NW_017728925.1:4809140-4820735 GCF_001723895.1 Crocodylus porosus
GCATGATCAGAGGTCAGGAAAACAGACCGTACGACAACAGGCTGAGAGCCATGGGGCTCTTTAGCCTGGAAAACCGTAGGCTCAGGGGTGATCTGATGGCTACCTATAAGTTTATCAGGGGTGACCACCAGGATCTGGAAGAATTTCTTTACTGTCTGAGCCCCCAAGGTCTGGAACGGCCTGCCATTGGAGGTGGTTCAAGCACCCACTCTGAACACCTTCAAGAGCAAATTGGGTGCTTATCTTGCTGGGATCCTATGACCCCAGCTGACTTCCTGCCCCTTTAGGCGGGTGGCTGGACTCGATGATCTTCCGAGGTCCCTTCCAGCCCTAATGTCTATGAAATCTATGAAGTCTATAAATTCCCATTAAAACCCCTCTGCATACAGTTTCTTATAGGTAATTTAAAGCAACTTATTGGATGTTGTGAATTTTTTCGGGGCGGGGGTATTGCTAATACCCCTTGTTTCTCTGATCCACATCTACCCAGAAATGACCCCAGTCTTCTACTGGGTGTGGAAAAAAAATGTTTGATAAATAGTAAGATAAAACTACTTTGCCATCCAACAAATGCCTCTGATATGCAGTAATAAAGCCCTTTAATCTGACACAGATTCATTGTTAACACTTTTTTGAAGTCCTTGAACTGGATAATTTAGATGGCTGGGTTTTGCCTGTGGAGATGATAGTCTTTGTTTTCATATGGGTTGGCAGGCAGAGGATGTACTATTGCTGAATGAGATGTCTTCTAATGAGAGCCATTAAAGGGTCATTAGGGATGCAGAGGGTTTTGAAACTGTTTGAGCGTTTGAAGTTGAATTGTGCATTCTGCGGGAGGTCCACATGAGTGGATTTTCAAGTGCCCTTTTTCTAACTCTCCATAGCTTTCTGAGCATGTTTGCTTTAAAGATGATAAATTCAAAGGCTGAGTTGGAAAGGTGAGGGGAAGACAAGGTATCCAGTCTCCTGTGCAACACCTGAGTCCTCAGGCTGTCCCTGCTCACGAAAAATTTGCTGGCCATATATTTTTGGAAAGTTGCTCTTTGTTTTCGGTGTAAATTAATGTATCTGAGACCTGAGGAAGGAATCTTGCTGCATTTTAAAAGTCATGTGTGTGATCCTGCATATCTATCACTTTGGCTCTTTTCCATGCACTGCTCTCTGCAGCTGGGCCTTGTTACATTGAGGGGTCCAATCCCATTCTCTACCTTAGTTGCCTTGGTGTGAAAGAATTCACCATTTCAGTTGCCCATCATGCCTTGCTCTAGTGGGTCTTTCTCACACATGATTTGGTGTCTGGACTCCCTTGCTATAATGCAACAAAAATCAAAATTGTGGTTTAATTTTGGCAAAGGTGGCAAAAGTGGCAATAGCTCAACTGCCTAGGTGCTGGAGGCGGACGCTCCAAGGAACTAATGAAGAAAGGGGGCCTACACTATAGGTTCAACCACCTGCAACTGCAGCACAACCTCTGACTGCAACTCCTACTGCAATGCTTGCTGCTTGAAGGCACGTGTGCAGTGAAAGACCTCACAAAGTACAATAAATGAGCACAGGCATGAGTAACAAAATGGTCATATGTTGTGTAGAGACACAAGAAGAAGAAGAATGCAGCAGAGAGGCCAGAATGTCCTAACATGCTTGTTCTGTAGGTCATGGCCTAAGTGTGACATGAAAAGCACCTCAAAAACAATATCTTACATTTTACTGCTCTCTTGTGAATGAAATAATTCCCCTTATTGCACCCCCCCCCCCAAGTTCTGTGTCTGATGCCAATATTTACTGGGGAACAAAGCTACATTTACAAGCGATTGGAAACAAGTGCACTGTCTTTTTTGTCAAGGTGGAGTTTGTTAATATCTAGTTCTAGCTTAATTTGCAAGTGGGAAAAACTCTCAAACGAAATGAGTGGCCATAACTCGTGCTAATTCTCTAGGTCAGTGGTTTTCAAACTGTTCAATGATATCCTGGGGTTCCATGATTCGTCATCAGAGATTCTGCAAAGAGATGAGAGTAATGGCAGAGCAGACCAGGAGGTAGTGCACCACCACTGCAGGGCTGGGTTGCCAGGACCGTGTGAGCTAATGCAAAGCCATGGAGCCAGGGCTAGGGGTAGAACAAGTCATATGAAAGGGGTCCAACCCTTTAAAAACTTTGGAAACCACTGCTCTCGATAAAGCTTGCTACTGTACAATGGGACAGATCCTCTCCTCCAGGGTTATTGTGATGTTAGTGTTGGCATTCAGCTGGTACTTCGTTGTGCTGAGTGGTTGATGAGCAGGCCTAGAATTCAGGTTGCTTTCCCATAGCTGTACTCTTGCCTCCAAGCCCCACAAGAGTCAAAAGACCTGTGGTCAGTGGTGCCCCTGAATGGTTAGGCAAGTTTGAGGTGTGGAGAGTTGAAGCAATTTGCTGCTTCTTGAACTTTTCATCCTTTATCTGTTTAAAGAATAAGCTCCTCAGGTTAGGGACTGCCTCTTATATGCATGTACAATGCAGAATTGAAATCTGGTCAGGAGCTCCAGATGTGACCACAAGAGAGTACCCAAAATGAACTACTTTAGCACTGAATAGCTGGGGTGATGTGGGTGCTAAGCCTCATGGTTGACAACTCGGATGTTGTAAGTTTAAGGCCATAGCAGGAGCACTTATAGTATGGTAAGGTCGGAGGCCAGTGAATCTGTGAGTTTTGCTATTACCTTGTCACAAAAATACAAGAATGAAGTGCTGAGCCCATGCACAGAGCAGAATGCAAGCAGGAGGCAATATTTCAATATAGCTGCTTTGCAGCACGTACGATCCTAGCAGGGTCCCAGGGCCAGTCAGTCTTTGTGGGGCCAGGAGGCGAAGAAGCCGGTGGAAGCAGGGGTGACGAGCAGCCGGATGTGAAGGCGGTGGCAGCGGTGTGGAGTCACCAGCACTAGGCGGGCCCTGCAGGAGGTGGCTATGGCTGCTCTGTCCAGCTCCATGGGGCACAGGGCAGTTGCCCTGATTCACACCTGACCCCCTCCCCAGGGACTGCTTTGCAGAATAGAAATTGTTGCTGGCCACAACTGTTACCTATTCAAATTGTTGACACTGCTTTATCCAGTCTGTGGGGGCATGCTGAAAGCATGCCTTGTACCTGTCTGAAGTATGGGTGTTTAACTTGGGGGTTTTTTAGGACCTGGTCCTACATGTAGCCTGTACTGAGCCATGTTGTTATGCTGGTGGGAGTTTCAGAGTAACCTAAGAGGAAACAACTCCAGGAATCAATGGGCATTGCACTCCTAGATCACCGAGGCATTTCTGTAAATCTTACTGAGTATATTCAGCAAAATCATCAGTGTATGCCTTAACCTTGTGTCATGGAATCACACATTCGAGCCAAGTGGTATTGCGCTGGAGGTAAAAGCTGAAAACCAAGGAACAAAAATTCTTTGCTGGGAAGAAGTGGGGCCCCTAACACTTTCAGCCTGGGGGCCAATGAGTTTCAAAGTACATGAGAGGGCCAGTCACAGCATTGCCAACTGTTACAGTTTGTGTATGTAACTTAAATCCTCATTTCCTGTAGCCATGTGACTATATGGGAAGATGTTTTGACTTTTATTTTAAAGGACTAATTTCCGGTTCTTGTGGATATAAGGCAAAGCTAGAAAACAGGAGCCCTAAAGGCTCCAGGGCTAGAAACCATTTGAAAAGAACCCAGCACTCATTCCTTTTTTAAATGATTTTAAACTCAGTTTCCTGGGGCACCTTTACATGAGCAAGTGAGGCTGCTCCGATGTGCTGTAATTACAGCACGTGAAGTAGACTCAATTAACCAGTTTAATCGAGTCTGCTGGAGTGTGGTAATTACTGCGCTCCTGCAGCTTCCAGCATCTTGTACATAGCATCCCTGTGCTTAAAAATGGCTGCGAGGGTGCTTTATCTAAAACTCATTTGATGAGCTTTTACTAAAGCACCCCCGCTGCCATTTTTAAGCAAAGGGACACTGATACATGAGTTGGTCTGGGCGCTTTAATTAAAGTGACCAGAGCTGCTTTAATTAAAGCATCCCCCACCCCCTCCTAGAGCACATGTGTAAATGCTCCTGGTTTTTAGAGAACTGACTTAAGATTTCTGAATGCTAACCCAATACTGCAGTCGATGTTTTGCGGCAGATTGTTTTGTTGTGAACTTCCTGTGCCATTCAGGTAGTTAAAAGGCGAGCGGAAACCACTTGCAAGAGTCATTACAATGGGGCGCTGCAACGGGGGAGCGACAACAGTGCTCAGGTCAGTCTTTGAACGCACCAGAGCTGCTGCTGGGGCTGCACTGGAGATGTTTAGAGACAGCTGGGGAAGCAGTGATTCTTATTTCCTGGCTGGAGTAATGGGACTGATTACAGTGTTTTGGTTTAAAAAAACAACCCAAAAATCCCATGCAGGTTCAGTTCAGGGTCAAATGCACGCTTCCTTATTTGCTTAGTATCCCTTGAGAGCTGCAGTTCAGAGCTGTCATGACCTTCAAGAAGGTCAGTGCTTCAGAATACCTGTGCCATAAGTCCTCAGTATTATTTAGGGAAGGCCTGGAGCGAAAGACAGCGCGATGCCAGTCTTGAATCGCAGTGGAATTGTTTTATTTTTAAAATGGGTGACCTGGGAACAGCCGGTGTGCATGAATAGCTGAAGATAAATGGCTTTGCCAAGAACTGTCATCTTGATGCTCATAATGGAGGAGTACCTGAAACCCAGGAAAATATGGTCCTTCTTCTGCCATCCACATGTCATTCTCCTCCACTCCAACAACTGGAGCAGGGGGTCGGACCCAGTGATCTGCCAGGTCGCTTCCAACCCTAGAAATCTATGAAATTACCAACAAATGACCTGTGACAGGTCAACCTGGTTAAAAATAACTGCAGTCTTCCCAGCTGATTGTGGGTGCCTTTCAGAGGCATATTTTAATGACCGTGCAAGAAGTAGTAAATTTTGCCTGCAACTTTTTTTGTTAAACAAAACTTTGTGCTGTGCCTGTTCCTCTGCTGCCTCGGACCCTGCATCCTGCTTGCTGAATCTCAAATGGGCATCATGCTTCTTATGATCCCCTTCAGGAGATTCTGAATTAAAATAGGTATACATCACTGGGAGAGCTGCTCTCTTCACTGGCTGGTTCCCTCTTGCCCAAATCAATTACTGGCCGGCTTTAATGCTCAGAGTGGGTAATTTTTATGCTTTGCATAATGATACTGTCAGCTGAAGTATTCCTAATCATAAGATAGGCTTGAAAATTGTGTGACTTAAAAAATAAATGTCAGGGAGTGGGGAATCCTTGTCATTTCACTCGTGAACTTTTAAAACCCATTCATGCCATGGTTTCAGTCTTTTGTCCACAAACATGAAGGCAAGGGTTTACTCTTTTTAATTGAAACTCTCATGTAATCACCTGACTCAAGGAGCTGGGACTTAAAGAAAATCCACATGAACTCTGGACAAAACCATGACAGTTGATATCGCTTCGTGATTGTCTCTGAACATAGAGCCACAACTATAGTGTCTTGTCGTGGGAATCTGGGTGTGGACTGGTATCATAATATTAGTTAATGCTTGTTCTTGTTTAAAATACTTCAGAGACATGATCCAATAAATCCAGCATCATCATAACGCTAAAATATTACCCATGTTTTAGCAGTGAGGAAATGCAGGCTCTGTTGAGAGACTTGCTGAGCAGGAACGGAGCTGGGGGCAGAGGTGAAATTAGAATCCAGAAGCCCTTGATCTCCTCCTGTTTGCTGTACTGCTACATCAGTGGTTTTGAACCTTTCTTCATTTGCAGACCTCTAAAAAATTGTGAACGGATGTGTGGACTCCTTTGAATTGTAAGGGTAGGTATTCACATACTTTTTGATTTATCACAGTCATCTTTTGTGGATCCCTTAGGGACCCGCAGACCCCCCAAGGGTCCACAGATCACAGAGCGAAAACTACTGTGCTAGATAATGTGTTGCTGTATAGCAGCCATTATGAGTGCATCTACATGTGCCATTAAGGTGACTTGATAAACTGCGGTGCAATTTGTGCCAGTCAGCTGCTCCCAGGCTCAGCATCTGCACACGTGCCTGGGACCACAGCAGTTGGAGCCAAGGTGGCCCGGACTGGCAGCAGGCTTGGGGGGTCAGCCTTGAGCCTTGAGTGTTGGCATTGGGTGGTGGAGGGGCTGGTTGGGGCATCACAGTGCTAAAGTACAGGGCTAGGTGGCAGGCAGCCCTTGCACTTTAGCACCCTTATGTCCCAGGCAGCCGCTGTCACCATCTACATGTGCGTTTCAGCACACATAATTACTCTGCCATAGGATAGTACTGTCCCCTGACAGTACTATCCTATGGTGGAGTTAATTAATTTACTGAGCCCTAATACTGGCGCACGTGTAGATGCTGCTGCTTTATGTAGAACTAATTAGTCAACTCTGCAGTAAATTATATATGCAGATGCACCCTATCAGAGCTCCAAATGGAAGGGACTGCCATGCATTAGTTCCTTTGCCACAGGGTCTCAGTACTGCTAAAATACTTGATTTTGAGAATGATCCCAAAGAAGCAGGTGTGATAAGTAAGGCTGTTCTGTTTCCTGCACACCAACACCGCAAACGCTAATGGAGCGCTCTTTGGAGAGCAACCCAAAAATAACCATGGCACATATGTCACAATGATAGCATGTCCTCAAATGAAACTTCCATTTGCACCGAATAGATGCTACATTTGTAATAAAGTGGCTTTGATTTGGAAAGGCTCCCTTGAATCTTCTAAGACACTTTCTAAAGTGAATATGAGGGAGTGTGCCAGAATGAGTATACTGGAAAAACTCCCATGTGATGGGGATTTTGTGTATAGTGGGGTGTTGTTCCTTCTCTTGCTGCTAGTTAGAGGTTGCATGCTTTAAGTGGATAATGTGGTCAAAACAGGTGGAGCCAACAGATGTTAACTAGTCTGTAGAGGCAGCAGAGATGGCCTCTGGTAAGATGGGATCACTGAATATAAAAATGAGGTGTGCATTTTTAAAAAAAGGAAATAAGATGAATTGGGAGTACTTTCTGATTTCAGTGCATGTTAGGGGATGTGATTGCACTGAAGTCTGAGATCAATTTTCATCCCCAGACTTTTGCTTTTTTATATGTGATACCCACACACTCCCCTCCTCCTGCTTGTAGCACGGGGTCATTCAGTTCTGCATTTCCAGTGGCATGGAACAAGTCTGTAGTTTCTAGCTGCCATAAAATTTGACTCCCCAGAAGCTGAACTCCTCCAGATAAAGAAAAACAATTGCTCTGTTAGAGGGAATGAAAATGCTGCCAGTAATGTCTGGCACAAGCTCCTGGCAACACTTTTTAAGGGGTGTGTGCATGTGTGTGTATGATATAGGGGTTCTAATCACTGATGGACCAGAAGGTGTTATTCAGCCCTGTTTAGGGATGACCTGTTTGAAAGTGGAGATGACTGCACACTAAGGTGTCAATAGAGATTGCAATCATAAAATCGTAGAGGTGTTACTCTTGCAAATACAAGATGCCAACTAATATTCAATCCTACATGCACCACTGGAAGGTGCTCTGAGGCTGTGGTGATATTAGGACTGCAGAGAGCACTTCAGGTTGGACCTTAGAAATATGGCAAAAGTATGTTTCCAGATCTTAAACATATTAATAATAATAATAATAAAAAAGCAGGGGAGGGGAGATTTCAACCACTGAAAATAAATCTCGAGTCCAAGTCTTGGAAACTAAAACATCAAAGCAATAGCTTTAATGAGCCTACTGGAGTATTCCAGAAGGTGGGATGTGCGCTTGTCTATGTGTGGGTGTGCTGCGATCCTGATGCATGTTCATTTTGGATGATATGGACACCCTGCCTTGTAACTTTGTGTTTGCCTGGGCCATGCAAATAAAAACATGACCACAAATCCTACTGCGTATGTTCTTTATAGATATGAACTAGTCTCTCCCACTAGGTAAGGCCCCTTTACAAGATATTTAGGGCCTTGTCAGACCTTATTCTGTAAGCCGAACAAACGTTAATCAGCTTGGTGCTGTTCAGCTTAGTGGAGCAGTTGCATGCTAAGGTAAAAAACCTGCTCTGACTGCGCGTCACCTGCACAGCTGTGACTTGCCACTTGAGGCTTGGTGGGCAGGGGCAGGACTAAGAGCAGGGGGATGGCAGACTCGCTGATCTTGGCATGCAGAGAGAGTGCTTCAGACCCAGTGCCTTCCACCGTCCCTCAGATGGGCTCTGCTCCCAGCTCTAGTGAGCCTGTCTGAGGGGGCAAGGGGAAGGAGGAGGCCACTGCCTCCCCATCACTGCTCACACCAGCTCTGCTCTCAGCTCTGCTCCAAAAGCAGCACAAACCAATCTGAGTGCTGGGAGGAGGTGGGGGAGAGGGCACTGCCTCCCCACCACCGCTTACACCAGCTCTGCTCCCAGTTGTGCTCTGGAAACAGAGTGAATAAGTCTGAGCGGGGGACACTGTCTGCCCTCCATCGCTTACACGGGCTGTGCTTCTGGGAGCAGAGCTGGTGACAGCAGGGCCAGGGGGTGTTGCACTGACCCTGCCCTTGGACTGGCTCATGCTGCCCCTGCCAGGAGCAGAGCTGGTCCAGCAGCAGAGTGGCAGCGGGAGCTGCTATGGCCACTAAGCGCTCTCGGGCTGTGGTGCTCACTCTGCCAGAAGTATCGCTCGGGGAAATTGGCCAGCTACTGCGTAGTACCCATACACCGAAGGGTGTGCTCAGACACCGAGGAGCACTGGCCACGTCCCGTCTTTGGGCTCGTTCCTAGTCGCGATTAATTAGGCAGAGAACGAGGGAGTGTCGGCAAGATGATTTATTTCTCTGCAGGGGGTGTTACTCAGGGCCTAGTAGACCAAGAGTTCCCCCGATTTGAGTTTGGTAGCACCTTTTACACTAACAGGTCATACATATGCAAATATAGGTATACATAGGCATAAGGCATATACCTGAGCATCTTTGGGGAATTTCCACTAGCTTTGGGGTTTTGTTTTCTTGCTTGCTGTTGCAGAGTTACAAAATACACCGAACAAATTTGCTTACTGTCAGCAAAAGGCTATCTTTAAGCTTAGGGAAAAATCATATGCTTCTTAAGGGTCATCTTGTTTTTCTAACCCATCCCAGTGGGCAAGACCCCACTGTGCCCTGGATTCTCCCCTTGCCCACTGCCTCCTGGGATGCTGGAGGACTTCCATGTGGGCAGAAAAGCTGTGGAGAGTGGTCCCAAATTAATGGAACAGGAGCAAAATTAGGTGTTTTAGAGATTATCCTGCCCTGGAATAGTGTAACTTTAAAATAATTAACTAGTGCTTAACTTAAAAGGGGTTAAGATGCAGCCAAGTCCAGGGGTTAAGAACCCCAGAAGCTGTCTAAAGTTACTGTGTAACAAGGCCCTTAGTCAGCCCTTACTTGTAACCCTTGCTTTTTAAACCTCTTTCCCCTTCTTCCTTCCCTCCCCTCCCCCCCACCCCAAGTATGTTGAGCATCTGGCACTCATGTGCGCTCTCATCTGTTTGATAAGTGTGGTATAAATCAATTGATATAGAAGTAGATGCAAATTGTAGCTTGTTTCTGGACACCATCCCATGGCTTTTCCCAATAGGGTAAATTTGCACTGAAACTGGGAGAGGAACGCCAGCTGTTGGCACAATGGCTGTTAAAGTGCAGAGAAGAGGGTGCCAATCTCATAGAAAGGGGTGGCTTATATATTTGCATAGTCTTTGCTTTGCTCCTAAAAGATTTACTTGAGCAGTACAGTAGATTGACCCTGTCAGACGCAAGTTAAAGATTTGCCCATCAATAAACTAATGCTGATAAGATGCATCTCACTACATGCGGGAGATCTCCTGCACACTACCCACTCGCCTGAGCTCTTTGCTTGTTACAGTATGGCTTGTTCCAGCTCATGCAGCACTGATGGCTTCAACTGTGGATCTGATGGTTCAGATGAAGAGCATAAAACCCCAGGATGGCTCTTTCTCTGGAGGGAGAAGGGGGTCAGCTGCAGTCATAGCACATCCCTGTGCTGTCTGCATGTGGGAGTTGGAAAAAAAAAGGGATTCCCAGCAACCTTTGATTTCTTTGCCCTCCTTGTGCCTTCTCTTCTTGGGGGCTGGTTGTATAAACAGCATACCTGTAAGTGCATACAGACTCAGACAGCTACTGGCACTTCTGGGTTTTGAGGTGACAAAAAGAGCGTGTCTGTGCTGCAGTCTTGCAGTCAGCACTTGTAGACATGCATGAACTAGCTTTAAAGTGACTGGTTCAGGTACTGCTAGCCACATAGTCGTAGTAAAATGAAGTTGGCACGGGTTAGCGATCTGAGTATTTACATGGTTCCTCTGTCATATTTTGCAGCCTGTACAAAGTTTGGGGCTAATGCAGCCAAACTGCCGATGGTACCTAAGGTAGCTAGTTTAAAGCTAGCTCATATCTGTTTACACTATAGTCTAGGTGTATCCAAGAGCGTGAGCATTGTTTCCTGTGGCTGTTTGTAAATCCTTTGTTTCCTCCCCAGTGTTTTACAGGGGGATCTGTGAGGAGTCATTTCTCATTTTGCATTTGTAAACTATGAACAGTCATTTTAGTCCTGTAAAAATTGTTTGGAAACCCAGTTGGTTAATTGTCACTAGGACTAGAGCTCTGAAGTTTTATGGTGGGCAATAATGGAGGCATCTGTGCAGAGCAATCTGTAATCATTATTTTTGGGGGAGAGGAGATTAAGAGGGGAAAGGGGAACGGGTCATTCATGCCTTGGAGAGCTTGAACCTTTTACCCACCAATTTTACCCGGTTGTTTCTAACTTGCCTGAGGAGGATGCAGCTCAGAAATGTAGGTGTACACTGATAAAGATTTTTGTGTCCAATACTGATAGCCGGTTATCCACCAGCTATATTGCCCGATAGCCATTTGACAGGAGTGCAGCCAGGCAGCTTGGAGAGCAGTGCCCTGTCAGTAAGTCTGTGGGGGGAAGGGTCATGGGGAGGGGAGTGGTGCAGGGGTAGGGGCAGGTGCTGCCCAGCCAGGGCAGTGAATGCAACCCCATGGCTGGAAGTGGGACAGAGCCATGGGCAGCTCATCCAGAGGGGGCGGGGGCGGGGGAGGGTGGCTCCTTGCTGCTGCGTGCATCCCTGGGGGAGGCATGGTGGGGCATGTTCCCCCCCAGATTTTTGCATGGGGTGGAGGTAGGCTGCCCGCTGCTGGCTCAAGCCCAGGGACTGGGCCAGGGCTGGGTTTGGGGTGGGCAGGAGTGGGGCGGGCTCACCTGTGCGGGGTGGAAGGGTGGTGGTGCACTGGGAGGGGTGGCTACAGGGACCATTGGCTATAGCCCCCCAAGCCTCTCCCTTGTTCCACCTCTGCTCAGGGCACTCTGCTTGGGGCTCCTTATGGAAAGGCAATAGAGCAGAGTGCCTCGAGCAGGAGCAGCACTAGGGGAGGGCTTCAGGGGCTATAGCCACCCCAAAATTCCCTGTAGCATCCCCATAGCCGCCCTTTCCAGTGCGGCCACTGCCCACCCACCCCACTCAGCTGAGTCTACCTCACTCCCGCCTGCCCCGGGCCCAGTCCTGGCCCAGCCCCCCA
>NW_017728925.1:4820915-4826936 GCF_001723895.1 Crocodylus porosus
CCTACACCCCTACCCCCCCCACAGATGTACCAGCAGGATGCTGCTCTCCAAGCTGCCAGGCAGCATTCCTGGCTGCGTGCATGCTGCAGCTGTGTGCATGCATGTGACATTTATCAGTGACATTATCAGCTACGCCAGCCAAAAAAGCCAATGGCCGATTAATGGTAATTTTCCTCTTATTGATGCTGATCCAATATGCAACCGATATATCAGTGCACCTCTACCAAAATGCTAAGAGCTTTTCTTCCTGTGGTGTTAGCGAAAACAGGGCAGAATGCCTCCCTCATGCTAGTTCTAATTCTGCAACAAATTAGCTATCTGGAAGGGGCAGGAGCCAGGAAGTCAGTGCCTGGAAAGTTGCAGGGGAGGAGTGCTGATGAACTGCTGTTAACATGCATGTCTGTCAGCCCAAGCATCTGAAGACCCCAAGTGACACCGTAAGATTGTCCGTCTTAGAAATTATGAAATTAAAAAAAAATAGCAGGTTTCTTTTTGTGTCTTCCATTATTTGCACATTTAACAGTTACATTTTTCTGGCTTTTCTCCATAGTTATGAGAGCTAGGAACCTTAAAATTGAATGCAGAGATTTTATCATAAGTTTATGACTCCAGTAGTTGGAGCTGTAAGGAGAAAGAAAAAACCCTCCTGCAGCATCCAAATATTGTACCAGGCTAGTGACAAAATTGGAAGAATGGTCTGGATTGGACCTTTAGGTTCTGTTTCCAGCTCTGGCATTCAGCGGTCCGGTGGCCTTGGAAGCCACTGAACTCAAACTGCTGCTCTGTGCCTCAGTTCCCCTGTCTATGATGAGAGAGTTGCATCACAGAGATCTTGCAAGGTATCTTGTGATTTTTTTTTTTTTTTAATGCTTATTCAGTATGCATAAAAGGGAAATAGACTGTAATTAGTTATACTTATATGCATGCTTTCTGCATGTGTCACTAATATACTGTAACTACACTAACTCCAAAGGATCTCGTATCTGTAGTCATAACAGTTCCATTTATTCTCACAGCTTGCCAGTGGTGTGTGTGGCTGATGTTGCCCTTGGGGAGGCAGAGGGGAAGGAAAGCAGTGAGGATAACTTGCGTTCATGCTGTAGGCAAAGTCCTGTGTTCAGCAAGAAATGTTCCCCGGCTTTCAGCGGGGAGAGGAGAGAGAGAAAAAAACAAGCTGATCTTCACAAAATGTAGTTGTCTTGCCTGGCTTTAATCCGTCTGAGTGTGTTTTTGTTTCATTTTTGTAGTCCTTTCAGGTCTCTGCTTGCATTCCCAGAGGGCCCGGGCCGAAAGGGTAATGGGTTGTGATTGGAAACAGAATAGAACTGGAAGGAAGGCAAGTTGGATCAACAGGAGAGAATCCTGACCCGTGCACACTACAGACCTTGCTCCTTCCAACCTGCTCTGAAAAGTGTTTAATGTCGACTTACAACATGAGCATCAAGTGTGCTGATGAAACAGAGCTCATCTTTTAATTCCCAGCCTGTCTCTGACTGTTTTCCATTGTGTCTTTTCATACCAACTTGTGAAGTTGCAAGGATATGACCAAAGCATAACCAGCAGCAGTGTGGAAACTTTGTGCTTTGCCTGGACGCTCTCTGGGGCAGGCTAGGTCTCTTGGTTGTACGCCACCACCCCATACATTGTGTTCCCAGGCCATGACTACTTTCCTAGATCAATGATTTTCAAACTTCCTGAAGTCACAGAACCCTTTCATGTCATTTCTGCTGCTGTGGAAACCCTACATCTAACCTAATGGTTGATGCGGAGCCAGGCGCTCTGGCCTGGCAGTGGTGGTACACTGCTCCACTGTTATCCCAAACTCTTTGCAGAACCCTTGATGACCGATAATGGAAACCTATTCTGAAACCCACTCCCCTTGACGGGACAATAAAACACATAGTAAAAGGACTGGGTTTGTCCTGACTCCGCTTCCATGGAAGTTGGACCAATTGTGTTGCTTGCTTAACATTACAGTCTATTTCACTTGTGAAATCATTTGCATTGTTGGATGCGTTTTTCTCCTCTTTAGTCGCATGCAGTCTTGCCATGAGGGTGTTTGAGGGCTGGCCCTGAATAGCTATCTTTTTTTTTTTTTTTTTTTTTTTAACAGAATAAAAAAAACTGCATTATTTTGGCATCAGCAGAGATGAAGAACACCCAGGAGAAAGGCCGTCAAGGTTATTTAGAGCTTAAATTATCTTGCTGTCATCAATTTTAGAAATAAGAATGAATTGTTCCCTCGCCCTTCATCCATGTTCAGACTTCGGGATGAGTACAGTGGTTGTCTTTGTAAGCATCCATAGTACCAGTTGTGTATCAGGCTTCCTATCAAAGGGGATACTATTTAAATGTCCACTCTAAATGTAGGAAAAATACTAGCTCATTCGTTGTGGATAATGACTTGATAACTTATTGATTTGTCAGAAGGATAATTGTATTTATATATCAAATTCCTCAGTTATTTGCCCCCTCTGTAGTTAGGGGCTTACTAAAATCACAGTCTTGCCGATTTTACAGAAAATGTGAAATCTAGCATTGCCCATAAAAGCAGTCTGCAAAAACCATGACAAAAAGAGTATTTCCTGAAAAGAAAATGCTAGCTTCTCAGAGGGAGCCAGCAGGCCTCATGGCGCTATGGACTGGCCCTGCAGCTGGCTGGGGCGCAAGGGAGGGGGGCTGCAGCACACAGGGCATCCCAGATGGCTGCTGCCCCACCTGATTGGCTGAGAGGGCTGCCTGTCATGAGATCCCACTCCTCTCCACCAGTCGGTGGCATGACAGAGCACTCGCAATCAATCAGCAGCAAAGGGCAGGCCCATATGATGCATAGTCCTCACAGCCAATCAGCAGTGAGGGGCAGGGCCATTGGGGCCCCAAGCCCAATCGGAGGCATGGGAGGGTCCCAGCCATGATAAGCACTTGAAAATGGCAGCTGGCCTCCCGATTTCCCTGTTAAATCGACTGGCTGCCTCCTTGAGTTGGGTAGACCCCTGTCTCTGGTATCCCTATGGCAGGGGAAAGAAAGGACTGAGCTGCAACGAAGTATATAAAAGGGCAGATGTTTTACGCAGACCCTGGCAGGTGAATTAAAGCGTTGCCTGTCATTTTGGCTGTCGTAGTGGAAATGAGTGGCATCGTGCAAAACGGTCCCAATTCCCCATCCCTCCTTGCGTTCTCTATCCAAAAAATGGATGGAAAAGATCTATAAAGCCAAGCCATGAAAGACTATTCCCTGTTATTACTATTCTTGTGTTTTCTCCAGTCTAGTTTTAAAACCCCAGGTGACTTCCGCAGTTTCCTTGGGAATGAAACCACAGCTGCAGGTCAGCCATTGACTGGGTTACCTTCCTTGGGGCTGGCCTCCTGTCACCACACTGAGTGCCTTTTCATGGGGGACTGTCAGTATTATCCCTGAGATACCAAGCGCTTAAGTGACTCACTCTAGATCCCACAGTGAATCTGTGGCTGATCGAGGAATTAAACCTTCACTCTCAAGACTTAATGAATCTCAAGATCATCCTTGGTGTCCCACAGAACTGATTTGGGCACTGTGTAAGCAAGCCTCCTATGTTATGGAATTTTATGGGGGGCTCCAGGTGTCCTCCTCAAGTAAGTTTTTGGTTTTTCCTCGATCATCGTTTTTGCCATGTCTCTTTTGATAGGGCGTGGAGGACAAGAGCCCCCATGCAGCCTGGGTGGAGAGGTTAGGATAGCTCTGAAGTTTTCTCCACCCCAAGACAACAGGGGAAAACAGCAGCAGCAGGCAGAGGAGGGGGAAGTGGAGGGGATGGGACATGCCTTTGAGCACGGAGTGGAAGTGGGGAGGATTCTTATGTGCTTTTGGGACTTGAAGAAATTCCCCAGAGGCTCGCATTGTATGGTCCAGTCTGAAAGAGGGGTGCAGCCACACTGCTGCACCCCGCTGAATCTGCCCCTGCACCTGGTATTACTTTATATGAGGTCAAAATGTTTTGTGTCTTAGAGCAGAGTTTGTGGAACAAGGATTATTTGTCCTTGATATCAGATGCAATGTGATGCTTGACATATTTCAGAAGACCTTGGAGGATTAAGTAGTTAGTTTTCTTTTAGCAGGCCTTTTCCTTTCTGGCAGTCCAGAAGATTTCAATACTTCTAATTATAAAGAGCTGGTTATATATTAAGTTAATGCATTGCCCACTTCGGTAGATCTGGGATGAGATCAGTTTAGGGCATGAGGGTTTCAAGTGGAGAGTACTTGTGGCCTGAAAGCAGCAAGGTATATGGCTGAGCAGTGTGGCTGGATCCAGGCATGAAGGCACGTGTGGTTTGTGGCATGGCAAACCTCTTTGCCGTGCCACAAACCGCATGAGTCGCTGTGCTGCTAATTTGCAAAATTTTCTACTAGGATTTCCTGGTAGCAAACCCTCCACCTCAAAAACCAAACAAAAAAAACCTGGGAAAAAAGCAGTGCAAATCATACCAACGTAGCGAGTGCCAGGGCAAATGCAGACAGAGGAGCAGGCAGCTCTGGGCTGTCTGCTCTCTCGTCTCCGTGCGCTGTGGAGCCCCTGTACTGTGGCACCCTGCTGCAAACTAGTTGGTCCCCGCCTGGCTGGGGCACAGGGTGCCTCAAGACAGGGGAGCAGGCAGGCCTGGGCTGCTGCTGCTTTGTCCCCTTGTGCCTCAGCGTGGGGGCTCTACCGCAGAGCTCCCACACTGAGGCACATGAAGCCCTCGCACTGAAACACCTGTGCTCCAGCCAGCTGCTCCCTGGCTGCTTGGGACACATTGTGCCTCAAGATGGGGGAGCAAGCAGCCTTTGCCCTGCATCCATGAAATGCCAGTTTCTTGACCTGTGAGAATTTTCTCTCAATTTATTTTGCAGAGGAGCCTGCATATTGGGACCTTCCAAGCAAACTAAATTATCCTTTTTGCAAAGCTGGTAGAAAACACTGTGTTACTATCAGTATGCCTGTCTTAAGAAAACTGGGCTGGCTTTAGTGTGTGATGGATAGCTTGTCAGAAATGGGGGGCTGTGGAGTGGGCATGGAAGAATCTGCAGTTGTTCACTCAAGCCTCAAACCTTTTCTCATGTTCTCGCCCTCCGCTTCCCAGTATTCCTGAGAGCTGGGTTCTGCGGTGTAGACTCGGGGCCACAAGAAAAGTGATCCAGATAAAGACTGGTGATTAATAAGGACTGAATCTCCGCGTGCCTCAGCACAGGGGTCTTTGCAATGAAGCCCCCGCGCTGAGGCACGTGGAGACAGAGGTGCAGCCACAGCCAGCCCAAGGCTGCTTGCTCCCCTGTCTCAAGGCACACTGTGCACCAGCTAGCAAGGGCGCAGCCAACTGGGGCACAGGGTGTCTCAGCGCAGGGGCTCCGCAGCGCACGGAGATGGGGCAGGAGATAGCCCTCAGCTGCCTACTCCCCCATCTCCACCTGCCGCTCCCCAGCACAGGTTGCCGCAGGACAGGCGTGGCTACCTCCCACCCTGTGCCTCAGCCAGCCCTTGCCCTGCAGCACGTGGAGCCGAGGGACATTGTCCCGCTGCAGAGCACGTGGGCAGAGGTGTGTGCTGCAGCACAAAGTAGCAGCATACATTTGTGCCACCATTTGGACTGCTGCAAAGTCATGCCCCTGCCCATGTGGATGCTGCCTATCAGTGGCTTCTGCTCTGAAGAGAAGCACTGCTGAATTCTTTGGGCTAGAGAAGACTGATGGGTGCAAGTGGGACAGAGCTACAGTGAGGAGGTTGCCAGAGAGATGACTGCACTTGCAGTGGAGAGGAAAAGTCTAAGGAAAGGTCCATACGCACATTTTTCTCTTTTTGCTGTATTTTTAACTCGGCTTTACCAGTGTGGGGTAAAATATCAGCAAAGATGAGGCAAATGGTAAAAAGCTATAGCCAACAGGAAGGCCTGAGACTAATCCAGAGTTGCTAGCATAGTTTCATAATAGGTGGGGTCAGAAGGGACCTGAGCAGATCATCAAGTCTGACCCCCTGCCATGGGCAGGAAAGAGTGCTGGGGTCAGAGCTG
>NW_017728925.1:4827091-4836709 GCF_001723895.1 Crocodylus porosus
GGGGGGGGGGGGGTACCAAAGCTGTTTGTTAAATTATGTCTAATTCCTTGAGTAGTTTCAGCCAAAAAATGGGGAGGAGTGATGTCAAAATGTTTCTATTTTAACATTTTCTAGATGAAACATTTCATTTTAGAAATGTCAAAATGTTTCAACGCTTCAGGAGAAAAAAAAATAACTTTTTTCGCTCTGTGTGCCAACACAGTATTGTTTTGTTTAAGATTTAACTTAAAATTTTAACTTTTGGAACTTGTCTTAATAACCCCCAAATGACACCGTTTTTTCACTCCAAGTCACGTGAAATAATAAACCTTCAGAGTCTGAACTACAGTGTGATAAAACCCGTCCTGTGCCCCCCTGTGCAGGGTTTTGGCTTCTCTAATCCTTTTCCTTGGCGATCTCAAGTGTGTTTTTAACAAACTACTGGACAAACTTACTTCCAAGATGAGGTTTTTTCCCATTCAACCTGGAAAGAAAAGCCCCTCGTCTTGAATTTGAGTGCAAGGTGGAGAGGTGGTAGGCAGGCAGCTGCTGTAGCTCCCACTCCGCTCCAGGCCTGGGCTCTGGGTCAGGGCAGCAGCTGCTGTGCTTCCACCTTCTCCCCTGAAGCCTCTGCCTCCTCTTTTCCCACACACTGCCACTTCCCATTAGTCACACTCTGGCCCCATTCTGGCCTAGGGCACAGAGCACATGCTTGCTTCAGGCCTGGTCTGACGGTGCAGCAGCAGTAGGCAAGGGGCCAGAGTCTGTGGGTTGAGGGGGAAGATTGCGGGGGTGCGGTTTGGGGGGCAGGGGGTCAGTTGGGGGATACAAGCACTGTGGAGAAGGGTGCAGGTAGCAGGGAACAAGTGGGGAGGCAGATGCAAGGGGCTGGGGTTAGGCCCCTTGCCACTTACCCCTCTTACTGCCTGCACCTCTGGTGCTGCTTTTTCTGCTGTAGCAGTTGCGGGGGGAGTACAAGTTTAAGATAAACCTCCAATAATTAGATTCTATACATAGAAAATGGTAATGAATTTATAAATGTTCCATGTATAAAATCTAAGCATTGGGGGTCATCTTAAATTCAAAGTTGTTTTGGATTCAGATAAATATAGTTTTTTCCTGATCTTGCAGTGAGTGACAGGACACTGAACATGTCCCCATCCCCTGCTTTACCTGTGGCACATTAGTGTCTTCTTGATGCTATAGGATACTGTGCTTGGTAGTTGTGAGTGAGGGTTACTTGCACAATTTTAAGAATAGGTTGGACAAACACTTCTATAGGATCGTTTGAATAAGGATAATTCTGCCTTGGTCTAGATCAGCGGTTTTCAACCTGTGCTCCACGGACCCCTGGGGGTCCACAGACTGTCTAAGGGGTTTGCGAAAGATGACTATGATCAATCAATACTATGCAAATACCCACATTTACAATTCGAGGGTGTCCACACCTCCATTTGAAATGTTTTCAGGGTCCGCAAATGAAAAAAGGTTGAAAACCACTGGTGTAGGTGACTTTTTGAGGTCCCTTCCAGCTCTTCTTTTGTATGATTCAGTGCCTTCCAATTGATAAATGTCCCAATTCCTGCAGTGGTTTCATATGGCAGTCTAAAAATATTACAGGTTCAAGGATTGTGATAAAGTCATAAAGATATGTTCCAGCCCGGAGTTTTTTGTTTGTTTGTTTTCTTGTAAGTAGTTACTCTTTATGGGCACATCTACATAAGATGCTATGACGCTGTAGCATCACTGGGCATGAACCATGACGGCGACGCTACTGAGTAGTAGTAATGAGCTACTCTACAATAGCTCGTTGCTACTGCACAGTAGCATCTAAAAAAATAATGTGCAGCGATGGTACTGTGCAGTAATGGTGGTTACTGTACAGTCATTTAGTGCTTGGTTAAGCAAATACTAAATGACTGCCTAGTAACAACTGCGCAGTTCGCAGTCCGGACGCAGCCTATTTGCAGCTGTCAAGGTTACCCTCAAATGACGCCGGTCTCAACCTCAGCTATCTTTTCTTGACTATACTGTACATCTATGTAGGTGCCTTTAATAGTATGGCAGTAGGTGAATGGAGCATAAAAATGCAGCAAATATATATGTTTTCCTTCTGTCTCAATGTTTCTTGCATTACATAGCAACCCAGCTGAGTAAAGAAAATTACAGTCCATGTGGCTTTTGCTTTATTACTCTATTTATTTGCATGACCCCTGCTGAGGGACAGAGCAGCTGCTGGTCTACTAAACTGGATTTTCCATGTCATGACTGGTCTCAAGTATAACAGAATATGAACAAGTTGTAGATGTTTTTGATAAACAGGGGTATGTGCTACTGATGATCTGATAAGGATGGGGTATGTGTTTTTATGTTGGATGTCTCACGGAGTTGCTAGCAATTCAGATGGAACTAGTGTCTGGGGAAGCAGCAGTTGGTTGCACTGCTTTGCTTGCAAAGAAACTTAGAAGATCACAAGCACTCTGATTAAAGGAAACTTTGGGTGGGAAAATCACCTTAGAGTGAGAAATGAGCCAAGACTAGAGCTAAGAAAATCTTTATATAGAAAAAGTTATGAGAATTCATGTAATTGGTGAAGATTGAAACCCTCAACAATTCAGTATTTTATGGAGGGAAGCTGGCAGCATTTTCCTCTGGAATGAATCACAAATGTGTATGTTTTGCCTGAGGTGAAAATTTGACTTGGCATTTGAATTTGACCTGTGTCCATGAAATGCCAATTTCTTTGCCTGTGAGAATTTTCTGTCAATTTATTTTGTAGAGGAGAGGGCATACTGGGGCATTCAAAGCAAGAAAAATGATCATTTTTTTGCAAAGCTGGTAGAAAACACTGTATTACTATCAGTCTGCCTGTCTTATGAAAACTGGGCTGGCTTTAGTGTGTGATGGATAGTTTGTCAGAAATGGGGGGCTGAGGAGGGGATAGAAGAATCTGCAGTTCACACAAATTTCAATTTTTTTCTCATATTCTCTCCCTCCTCCTCCCCATATTCCTGAGAACTGGGTTCTGGGGCATAGACGCAGGGCCACAAGAAAAATGCTCCAGATAATGATTAATAAGGACTGAATCTAAACATAGAAACATGCAGCAGCAAAGCCAAATTCTGGGAGAGCAGAGGAAGAGATCTCCATAGTACTGTACTGCACATTTTCCTTGACTGTAAAGGAAAGCTCTCCTTTGTCCTGTCTTGACACTTGATTCCAGTTTTACCTTCGGTGATTTGGTGTTGGGGGGAGGCCCAGCAGAATTAACAGGAGTAAGTAAGTATTGTCTGAGAGGAGTTTGGAAGACGCGATGTTAGAGACTTAACTCGTACTGGGATATCTAGTTCCCTAGGCACATGGCTTTGGCAGGGGACATGGGGTTATTCAGCACTGAACTCTGTTTATTGGAAACAGAGAGTCTGTTCATCCCTTCCCTATGGAGTGGGAGCCTTGGCACTCAGCAGGGATATCCAGGTATCTTCCAAAGCAATTATGCACTGCAGCCTTAAATTGCTTTATTTTAGCTGACTAAGCTAGTTCAATTGGCCACCTGTGTTCAGATGCTTTAGTGAAAGGATTGACCTCTCCGAATGATTGTTTAGATACCGATGCTTCGAACAGTGCGCATTTCCCCATCGTATGTCCTGCATGGCCTATCTCAACCCCTTGTATCCCAAGGGTATTAAGGCAGAGGGGAAACTGTGATTTAGCCCTTTTATAATATCAACAGTGACAACCCCACAAGCTCAAAGATCTTGAAGCAGGCCCTCTAAGTTAAGAGACTTTTTTTAAAGACAAAATAATTATGCGTGTTGGCTCTTTTGCCTTGTGGTTTCTCAGCTTTCAGGGTCACATTGTTAAGCTTTTCCCTGCAGCCAAGAGGACAAGAAACGGGCTGTTTAAAATAAAAGCTGAGGTTCTCCTCTAATCATAAAACACCCAGGGCTTTAAGAAGAACCCCAGACACTTCAAGCCTCACCAAATCGCAGCAATTGGCAGGGCTGTAGTCTTCATGTGAAAGCTGAAATGAGTTCATAGCAAGAGCTGTAGACATTTTTCTCCTTCCTGTCATCACATGCTCCCCCCTAATTTGTAATTTGTGAGTCCTTCTAGGCAAATAAATAAATAAATAAATCAAAGATTTAATTGAAAAAATATGTATGCAGGCACGCACACACATGTACTGGGAGTGGGAGCTGGAAGAATTAAATTTTATTGACTTAGACACAAGTTCAGAGTTGCGTCAAGCTTGGTATCTCATCATCATGGTGAAGACCCTTCATCAACATTCACAGCCATCAGAAGTGCTATGATGAGACTCTTTTAAACAGTACAAGGGAGACCCAAGCCCACAGCTGTGGCACACAGTATGTCCTGGGTCAGTTAATCGTCTCTTCTTATGGTCGGAAAAAAGAACCGGCCACCTTCATCTTCCAAGTTGCAGAGGAAAAGTTTATAATACACTTTTGTCATAAATATGCTGGGACCTAAGAGTAGCAGGGGTACAGGACCTGGTCCTAATGGGAGGCCAATGACTGTACTGTATGGAGGAAGACTCTTGTTAAAATGGTAAGTTTTGTGTGGAGCTGAGGAGGAAAGAAGGTGCAAGGAACTGCACTGCTTTGTTATAGTTCATCTCCTTTTAGAGGCAGTAACTTACCCGTGCATCTCCACGGTCTTTCTCCTAATCGTGACGCATCTTGAACGTCCCTGCTTCCTAGGAATTCTCTGGTGCACTAATAAAATACCTGCCTTATAATTTATTTGGGGACAGGAGTTCCTCGGTAGAATATTACCTAATAGGATTATAATGTTTAGGTTTCAGCTTTCCCATAAAATGACTTCCATATTGATTTTGATTGTTATTGCTTTTATTTCTCCCTTGGGTACAGTGGAAAATCCTGCTTCCATGTGTGTCTGACTGAGTGCATGAGTAATCTCTCTCTGCAGTCTTTTTCTCTTGTAGCAATTTACTCTCCATTGTTGATAAGAATAAGCTTTCCTTGCCCTCCTTCTCATCTTCTCTCTCTCCCCCTCCATCTAGCTGGGTTGATGAGACAGTTCAATTGCCCTGTGCCCCTTTGCTAAATGTGATCAGAATGTGCGGCGAATAATTAGAGTCAGTGCCTTATTACACATCTTGCAGACACAATAGGCAAGGTGAAGAGAGGCTGGTATTGCCAATGTAACTACCAGAGGTTCTGGCCTCCTGGGAAGGAAGGGCCCTGAGACTGATGTGTTTACCATGACAGTATGTTGTTAATTAGTGCTCTAATGCTTAGCTCTGTGTATTGAGGATTGTTTTAATACCACCTTTGGGACAGCTAATGGGATTGCTCTTGACATTTCAGTATACATGAAACTAAGATTACGTTGCAAGTCATACAGCCTCCAGTTTGGCTGGCACAGGGGGCTGAACTGGGGATCATGAGCATAAAAGTGACTGCTAAAAAGTCATGCTCTGTAGCGGGCTTGCGTTCGGAAGAGAAGGAAATATAAGACACCAAGCACTGTTTTGCAGGGATACAGATACAGCCTGTCTACCTTTTTTATGAGGTATTTATTCATGACAGTATTTGTATCTGAGCATCTCTGGTCTTTAATGATGTTTTTCTTCCCAAAAAACCTGAGGCAGGGCAGTGCTGTTCTCCCCATTTTATAGATTGAGCACCAAGGCCAAGAGAAGTTAAGTGACTTGGCCAACGTCACGTGAAAAGTTGGCAGTAGAGGCAGATAATTGAAGCCTGGTGTCCCAAACACCGAGCTGACACACTAATCACCAGACCGTCCTTTCCCTTAGAGGGTGGTAGAATATACTGTATAGTGACTACATTGTGTAACTGAAGCAGAGTGGGTTGGATTACGGAGAACATAGTGACCGTAATCTGTTGGGGCTTAATTCACACATAACACTGAACTGGCCTTCTCTGGAAGAGCTAGACCTGTGGCAGAGCCAAAGCCTGGGAACAAGGAGACTCTGGTTCTGTTTTTCTCTGTGCCTCAGGGCGATTGTGTCAGAAAAGCCGCGCGCTAATACCCCAGTCCTGTCATGAGCTCCATAGAGGCAGGCTCCGGACATCAGTTGGGTGCTGTGCTGGTTAGGGGACTTTAACTGCAGGACCTCATAATACCCTACCTCATGGGTAGGGACATGGAGATGGAACTGGGGTGCGAGTCTCCCTCTGTCTGCAAAATGGGGACGCTTTTAATTCAAAGAGGTATTCAGTGTGAATGCTCACTAATGTCATTCACGCTGCAGGGTGTGAGCCAGCATCTAACGAATGATGTGCTTGGGAGACTCTTCAGTATCCTCTGGTCTTGGCCATTGTCAGAGATGAGCCAGGACTTGAGGGGCCAGTGATCCATCTGAGCGGGCAGCTTCTCTGTATTTATGCCTATTAGTTAGAGATCCTTGATTTGTAGGAGAAAAGTAGCATTTTTATCTTTTTATTCTTTTGTGGACAAATATGCTATTTTGGTGTAATTATTCAATTTTAACTTGGCAAGTGAGATTCCTTGAAATCCCAAAACGATGTTCTGTTTTTCTCTGGATAGCAGATGCGGGTTCATACTCCACTAGTTTGTTTGCTGTCACCCAGTCCAATTATATAAGGCGTGTAACTTTTGAAGTTTTAAGAAGTTATATGTCAACTGTTAAGAATGCTGCTAGGCTCAACCCAGTGAACCCAATGTCTTCTGAAAAGAATGAGCAGGATAGTTTCAGAGAGAGATTCATTTTCTGTGTATGTTGAGAAATTTTTTTTCCTGAAATGAATGGCGTTCCCAATAGAAACTCTCTAGCTGTTTTGTATAGCTCTACTCTCCCACTGCTATGCGCGTCTGCAGCAAAAGATAATACTAACCCCAGCCCGGTTTTGCTCTGTTGTTACTTGAGACAGTTTTCAACAAGAGATGAAATAATAGCCCAGACTGAGTGTCTTTCATGTTTTAAAATAGTTAGTCTAAGACATTGTGAGGCTAACTAGAAATATTTGCAAAGCTGCACTTCTGGGAGGGAGGAGGCTAGATTATGTGATGAGATGTTGACATTTCCCACCAACACTGCTCTCTTTTTCGTTCTTTCTAATCCCCGTCTGCTGATATTTATTTCCCCTCATAATATGTTTTCACCGGGAGTGATTCAAGACCTTGGGTTGGTCCCTGGCCAAAGCTGACACTCAGCTGATTGTCGGCCTGGCCCAGGACCTGCGACCACCCGGCTTCTTTTAACTTGTCAGTGCAGAGAGAGTCTGAGCTCATAATCCCAGACTCCCTGTGCACTGACCTGTAGGAAGGCTATGACTGGGATCTGATCCCCAACACCAAAATCACACCTTTAAATTAACATGCATCAGGGGTCCTTGTTTTGACCTGAAATTGCATTTTGAGCCTGGGGAATTTTTCACAAGAGTCTTGTTGAAAACCTACAACTTTGTGCCTCCTTAAAATAAAACGTTTCTTCCCAGCAGAGGAGGAGCATGGTTCTGTTGGAAAGTCCCTGACTAGTGCCTTTTCACGTGTTCTTGTGATCCACCGCAGGCTTCACAGAGCCATGTTCTCCATCTCAAGAGCCCTTTTTTCCCTCTTGCGGGTCCCTCAAGTACTATGGCAGCAGGGGGTCACATAGGAACCTAAGAGAGAAAGATAGCTAAGCTGCTCTAGAAGCAGAGATCAGGAACATCAAAGGGCTATACAAATGATCTATTGTGCCAATTAACTGAGGACAGACTCAATGGAGGTGGCTGCACTGAGAGACTGGACCCCTTGGGTGCATCCTCATAAGCATGCACATGCGTTCCCCGGGACACATGCTACTTGTCCCTGGGGAACACTCCTGAACACGTGCCCTGGTGCACACCAAATTGCCCCGAGTGGGGTAGGGGAGGCTGGAGACAGCACCTGGGCTGTCCCCTGCAGTCTTACCTGGGGTCCTGGGGACCTTTCAGGATTGTAGTGGTAGTGATCGGCCACCTGGGCAAACAGAGACTGGCCAGCAGCTGGAGTGTGGGTCTGGCCAGCCAGGCTTTGGTTTTGCGCACCGCTTTGCTAACTTTTTTTGAGGTGTTTTTTTAAGATACCGGAATTTTAAAAATTGTGTTCAACTGGTACCGATATACATAGTGGCATTTCATTTTAATTGTGGAAAAACACAGATCTGGGGGGTTTTAATCAGAGTAGTTGGGATTTTTAATCGGAGAACTTGGGATTTTTAAACGGAGGAAATCAGGATCCCTGTTGATCAGGTGTAGTTTGGAGTGAAGGATCAGTATTAGAGCATGATGTGGAGGAATTTGGCTGATGCAAAACCACTGTTTATTTGCTGAAAGTTCCTGAAAGCTTGTGGAGATGACAGCTGTCATGAAGTTCAGTATTCTGGGCGAAGGCATGGAAATGCAACTGTTTCTGTTACCCATTAATGTGTTCAGAAGCTTTAGTATTGCCAATCTCAGCCATTCAAAAATTATGAGTCAGGCCCAAACAATTCATTTGGCTAGGTTAAAGATTACAAGTGTTTTGAATAGCACATGTTGGGTTCTTCTGACTGACCTCACGGGTGTTGAACCTTCAGGGTGTTCAATCATTTAATCTCTTCCAAAGATTTTCTCTGAAGCCACAAATGCTGGAAACATCTTGTTTTAATTATGCAAGACAAGATTTTCAAGCAGTCTCCTGATTCTAGCAGCTATGACTTAAAGGAAAAACATCACATATCACAAGATTTCTGATTAAATGGCAAGAGCTGGCAAGGCTGAGTTATTACGTCACCACCCAGAGGCACTGAGGAGGACCTTGGTGACTTCCTGTGTCACAAGGTACAGTCCCCTGCTGTATAACCATGACCCTAAATTTATCAAGCTCTGTCTTAAAGTAGTTCTTTTCTCCCATACCAATCCCCTTGGCAAAATTATTTCAGAACACTCATGATTTTGACAGTTCAGAATAATCTAACTTCTAGCCTAAATTTCTTTATGGCCAGTTTGTACATAGTTGTTCTTGTCTACATTGTTCTTTATCTTAAATAAATCTTCTTAAACTGCCTGATTTTTATGCCCCTATTCTATTTGTAGAGAGCAGTCCTATCCTCATTTGGCATTCTTTTTGCTATGCTAAGAAAGCCAAACTTCATTATTTTCTTTGGGCGTGTCTACACATGTAAATGCTGCTGGATGGATTTATTCCACAGTAATTTACTGTGGAGTAAACCCACCCTGGGCAGGCATTTACATGAGCAGGCATTTGGAAGCAGATTTGCTCCCATCCTGCTCTGCTCCCCTGCAGCAGCCAGGGGGTGCTCCGGGCTCCCCCAGGCAGTGGCAGGGAGCAGGGGGCCAGGAGACAGCTATCTCCGGGCAGGCATTGGGAGATTGCTCCCTACCCTCAGGAGCTGTCTGCTACCAGGGTGGGCTCCGATGGCAGAGCCTGGGCTGACGCAATGTCCCTCTGGGCCTGGTGGCGGGGAACTCCTAGCCCCGGCTCCCCAGGTTGGGGTAGGAGGCTTGGAAAAAGCTGTGGGGGAGGGGCAGTTCTCAGCCCCCTGCCCCAATCTGCTGTTGGAGCAGCTAGCAGTAAGCCCTCAGCTGGGCAGAGGTTCCCTACCCAGCCAGGGGCTTGCTGCTAGCTGCCCCACCAGTGGAT
>NW_017728925.1:4836824-4840181 GCF_001723895.1 Crocodylus porosus
GGGGAATTCTGCACATCCTGGCTGGACCTGGCTGGGAACTGCCTGAAATGGGACAGTTCCTAGCCAGCTCTGGGCTGCACATGTAGACTTCCCTGTGCAGCCCAGGGTTGACTGGGAATTGTCCTGTTCTGCATATGCAGCCTGGAGCTGGCTGCAAACTGCCTGAAACAGGGTAGTTCCAAGCCAGCTCTGAGCTATATGTGCAGACTTCCTTACACAGCACAGGGCTGGCTGGGAACTGTCCCGGTTTGCACGTGAAGCCTGGAGCTGGCTGGGAACTGCTGGCCATGGGATTGTGGAGCCTGGGCTAGGAACTCCCTGCTGCCAGGGCAGGGGAACATTGTCCCAGCCTGGGCTCTGCCACCAGAGCATGTCCTGGCAGCAGGTAGCTCCTGGGGACAGGAAGCAATCTCTTGCCTCCTGCTGCCCAGCTGACCAGGAGCAAGTTTGCTCCCTATCAGCCTTCTACATATGCCTTACTATGCAGTAACTACTCTGCAGTTAATTTGCTACCTGCATTTGCAACTGCGGAGTAGAGCAAATTACTGCACAGTAAGCATTTGCATGTGTAGCTGGTGATGCTTATTGTGCAATAATTTGCTACTACACAGTAAAGTGTCTTGTGTAGACATGCCCCTTGTAATATGAGCTTTCCAGCCCCCTATCATACCAGTCACTCTTGAGGCTGTGCATCATACTAATATATGGTAAATAATTACATCCTATAAAACTTTATAATTGATTTTTAAAATAAATCTGTGTTCTAGGAGAGGCTCCTCTAAAGTATATGTACTGACCCCCCCCCCCCCTCTAAATTTACTTCTTTGAGTTTGTTCTTTTCAGATATGGGACCTTGCACTAGTAGCTACAGCATTTTCAGAGAGAAATGTGATTCCTTTTTTTCAGTAATGTGATTCATTTTTTATATAACTCAACTTGCAGCCAGTAGTTAGAAAACTACTTAGCTTTGTTCTTCAGACTATTAAGGACTAGGTTTAAAATCCTGTGGCATAACATGCATCATTGTGGCTAGCTTGGCTTCTGTGTGTTTAGGCTTAACCGTGTTTTGCAGATATTCTGTGTTCCTTTTTAAAATCGTAAGAGGAATGGTAACAGCAGGCAATGGACATAAAACAAGTAACACTAGTGAACAGCATGAAGTTCTGACATGAACTTGAATTTCAAAGTAGGATGTGGAAGAAGTGAGAATTACAAAGAAAATCTTTGAGCGAGGGAAAGGTATACAGTATTGATGATTAAGCACAATTATAATTTTAATATAATTTTATAGTTTTTTAGCCTTAAAAGTTACATTTTTAAAGTGATCTCTGAGGCGAGGGAGCTAGAGACTTTTTTTTTAAATGAAATATAGGAATTTCATAGAATCACTTTACACCAAGAGCTGCATCTTGAAGAAATGGCAGGTATCACAAGAATGCTGCATCCAAAGCTCTGATCCCACAGTTGTCACACAGGGGTAGAATTCACATGCATCTAGGTCTGCTGATACGAGTTTTAGGACTAGAGCCAAATATACTGTATTTATTTAAATATAAGATGATCCTGAATATAAAACTACCCCCTAATAATTACATTCTGTATGTGGAAAAATTATACATTTGTTATAATTTTCCAGGTACAGAATCTATTATTGGAGGTTTGCCTTTGACTATGTCCCCCCCTCTCCCCAACTACTACAGCAGGGAAAATAAATCTGGACAGTCGGCCCCGTGCTCCTGCCCAGCCATTGCTGCACGCCTGTGCGCTGCCACTCGCCCCCACCTATAGCTGCCCTGCTTTCCTGCCTGCTGCCGGTCACTCCGGCACCACGTGGCTCCCAGCTGCATCGCAGAACTACTGGAGCATGGGACCCGCACTGGTACCCTGGGGACTGGGAGAGGGCGGGGGTGCAGGGAGGGAGAGACAGAGAGTGTGTGTGTTCATAGGGAAAGTCCCACACACACCCAACAATACACACCACCCCTCGCACTGCCATGCATGTAGACAGCCACACCCCCTCCCATACCCCAGCCACCCTACCCTCACTCCCCCCACAAACCCCATATCCACATACATAACCACATGCTCCCTCACCCCACACCCTCCACACCTATCCCCCCCACAGAACCTTCCCCACACCCCACATACTCACCCCCATGCCCCCCACACCCGCCACAGTATACAAGAGTAAGACTTCAATCACCTCTCTGTGTACTACACAAACGGATGTAAATCAGGACAAAAATATTTTTTGAAATCAAATTAATGAATGTTGTGGATGATCACTTTTTAGAATATAGTTTGGTATTCTTCTAGTTGCGAGATGGCAAAACCCCTTGCTGAAAGGAGTAGTTCCAGAGACAATGGGAGGGATGTCTGCTGACAAAGGGCAGGGGTGAGGGGTCAAGAATTCTGGTCACAAGATCCCTCGCCCTCTGGTCATCACCTGTTAAGTGACGGGGCTACCCATGTGGCTCTCTGTCTAGTTCAATCCTCTTTTGAACCCCTCTTTAGGCTATTAAAGGCTGCTGTTAAATTGCTGAGATTAAGGAGCAGCAGCTTAACGATAGTATATTTAATGAGGTTCCCTTGTATGCAAATATAAGGGGCCTTATCCACCATGCTAGTTGGGGAAAAAAAACCTTCTCTTGTATTTTAGTAAATAAGATATATATTATGCCATTTCTAGAATGGTTAGCATGGCTAGTAGAGATGGCAAACCCTGGGCATGCCTACACAAGGTGCTGTGGCACTGTAGCATCTGTTGGCGAAAACCATGACGCTGCTGCTACATTGCCATAGCAACTCACTTCCTCATTATAGCACATTGCTACAGTGATGTAGCAGCCAAAAATAGCTGTGCGTGGCCAGCATGGCACAGTATGGGCTGTTACTGCACCATCATTTTGTACTTCCCAAAGAAAGTGCTAAATGACGGTGCAGTAACAAAAGCTCTGTACAGCCAAGTGTAGATGCACCCACTGATATCCTTCAAACTACCCTGGTCCAGAACAGAAAGACCAATGAGAGCTAAACCTACTGAACTGAAAAGGATGCAAAGCAGTCCCACAGTGCATATGAGCCACCTTCATAAAAGCCAGTGAGTGATGCTGTCGTGTTTCCAAGAACCAACACTGGCACTTGAAGTTTGAACCCTTAAATTCAAATTTTCAAAACTCTCTAATGACTTTGGATGCTCAACCTGAGACATGTTGGGCCTGATGGTTAGATGTCCTGAGTAGAGACCAGGGAATTTTTCAGTTTGATAGTTTCTAGGGTCGGAAGGGACCTGAGCAGATCATCTAGTCCGACCCCCTGCCATGGCAGGAAAGAGTACTGGGGTCAAATGACCCCAGC
>NW_017728925.1:4840976-4846752 GCF_001723895.1 Crocodylus porosus
CATGCAGTCCCCTGCTGGCCCCTCCTGGATGTGTGCCAGCATAATTTTCTCAAACAGCTTGCCTAGGATTGAGGTAAGACTAACCGATCTATAGTTCCCCGGGTCCTCCTTCCTGCCTTTTTTGAAGATGGGAACCACGTTGGCCCTGTTCCAGTCCTCTGATGGCAGAGACCAGGAGCACTGGATTTTTCAGTTTGATGGCAGTTCTGTAACACAGAGGGGGATGTACTGTCCAACCCCATTTTGTGTCAGTTCCAAGAATTCTAGATATTTGTACTTCTTAATAAAAATACAGAACATTTTTAGAAACAGGGACACCTTGAATTCAAGACAAAAAAAGCTAAACTATTTTTCTGAATAGGTTTGCTTTTTAAATTAACATTTTGGTAAAATCTATATGAATTCACAACAACAGCAACAAAAATGAGTGTTGCTGATTCGAAATCTTTTCACTGGAGGTCGTTTAATGTCTGGTCTACATTTCACAGCTGCAGATGACATAAAGATGGAAGCAGCATTTTGTAAAGTTCACCTTCGGTGATGTCACTGTGTTGACAAAACCTCTGGTCTGGATCTGGTTATGCTGACAGAAGAGAGTTTCTGCCAACTTAGCTCATGTCGTTCAAACAAGGGAAGGTAGTGGTGGGATTAAAAGGAGGAAGATTGAAATGGTGTAACTGTGCTAGCAGAAAAAAAATGGTATAGCTATGCTAGCAGTGCTATGCTTCCACTAGAGGGCTTTGCTAACCTAAGTATGCCAGCCCCGCTATAGCAGCAGAAACTCAGTAATGAATAGGCAAGAGATGGATTGTCTCCATTTTTTTAAATGGGAGGAACTTAGGTGCAAAAAGGTAAAGTTATTTGCCAATTATCTCACACATGGTCTGAACCTCCAAGTCCTAGTCTAGTGTTTCAAAGGACCACTTGTTTGGTTAATGAGTGTTCACATGTGAATTTGGTGTTATAACTCTTTGGAGCTGCCGACAACATCAAAGCCTCTTTATAATGCCTTTTTCTCTAGCATTTGCTTCAGTGGGTTTTATCTGGTATATTGTTTCTTTTAACTTCATATCAGAAGCCATAGTTGGGAATCTGTGAGTCTGTCTGATTTACAGCCTGTAAACATTACTAAAGCACATGGCTCATGATGCTGAGCAGACTCTGAGCAGGATATTTTCACAAGGGTAATCATAGAAATTAGAGATGGAAAAGTCCTATTAGGTCACCCAGTCTGTTCTTTTGCCAACGCGTGATTGAATTGTTTCCTACAGCTTACTCTCCCATGCTTTGTCCAGCTTGGTTATTTAAATTACTCAAAGAATGGTGCCTCCAACACTTCCCTTGGGAAACAATTTGCTCTAATTCATCTTCCTCTCAGGAAATGTCTCCTGATATTCAGTTTACATTTTACTCTGCTTAATTTCATTCCATTATTCCTAGTCAGGTTCCCTTGGAGAGAACATAAATAAATCTTAGCATGTATAAATGTAATGTCCTTAAACATGCTTGTCTTTGTCAAATCTTTGTTAAAAAGTGCAGAAGCCAAAAAATTGTGGCTGTGCAGATGAATGCAAAGTGATGTGAAGGGACACTTTCTTCATGAAAATCACCTTGGGGAGTTGCTGTTTGTCATAACGCTGGTACAGCATCCACAAACTGGATGCTCACTAGGCTTCTGTGTTCACATACCACCTTACTTGGCCGTGTGCTTTAAGCTTTGTGAGCCTGAGTAAGACCCAGCAGTCTCCTCCCTGTCTGACATGTTTCTTCAAAGCAGGCTTTTTGGGACTTTAAATGGGACTTTATGGTCCAGTTGCCCTAGGCTCTTGGAACTGGTGCTAAATTGTAGACATGTCAGTAGCATAAGCACTGCTAGACCCTTCCTTTCCGATGTGTGGTTTCCTTTCCAAATCATGGAGTGTCTTCCCTGTTTCCCCTTCTCTTGTATGTCTGGGGAGAGATCCTTTCTCTTTTAATGTCCTGGGCCATTTGTGATACTTTCTCTGTCCTGAACAGTTTCATTGGATGATCAGCTGATGAACAAGCATCTAATTGCTTCTTTACATGTCTATGAAGTTGAGACTTGAACAAATCATTTGCCGTGACCCAGCTCTGTCTGGTGGGCTCCAGCTGAATGGATGATCATCAGTTTAATGACCCTTCTTGTTGGCCCAGTGTCAGGTGCATCAATTTTTCCACGTCTCTTCTGTGGCTATTGGCTCAATATAGTTGGCAAAGGACACACAAATAAGCCCCACGTTCAAAATGGACTTCATAGTCTGATACAAATACACAGAGTTCTCAGTATCAAACAGAGCTGTACATAGATAGGTTTCCCAACCCAGTACATCTAATGTCTAGATCTTACAGTTATTCATATATGTAACTCTACTTGTATGTTGAATGTTTGCTGAAATAAAGTGCAAGTTTGCTTCATAAAGGAAAAATTACAGATATTTTCTATATGTAATCTTTTTCTTTGTTTTACCTCATTGAAGCACAGCTTAAGTTTAAAAAAAAAAAAAAAAAAAAAGGATTTTTTTGGTTAAAAAAACAAACAAAAAACCCCAAAGCAAGACAGACTGTCATAGGCCACAGAACGACTTTAACTTTAAAAACCCCAGTGATTAGCTTAGAGTCAACCCTAACTTTAAGAACAGCTGTATTGTGAATCTAGCAGTGGTGAAATGGGTTGACTGCCTAAAGCATTTATCTACCAAACAACTCATGCAGGCGTCCTGCTCTCTTCACCAGCAGGACTCATACTGCTTGGTACCTTCACCGGTCCCATGTCTAAAGCCTCGTTATGTTTTGTGTCTAACTTGTTGCTGTTGGCTGTCCTGGGCCATTTTGTGACAAAACCTGCAGAGATGACCGTTTTAGAATCTTATCAATTATCTTTGCAACACTGAAACCATTTTGTCAGATATCTGCTCTCCACTCCCCCCATCCCATTGCACCTTACTGAATGTGATGGAAGATGATTGTTCAAATGCAAAATATCTACAAGACTGCATTCCTTGGTTAAGTATCATTGTTTCCATCTGGCGTCTCAGCAGCAGATGCTTTTTCTATGCGACTCCAAGCAATGTAATTGATTCATTTGATATGACTGAACAATGAGCTATGCTATATTCATAATAGGTGTTTATAAGGACCCTTTTTGCATGGGTTGCTGTTCGTTGGCATCTCCAGTCTGGCTTGGAACTAGGCCTCCCTAAATGCACTTGGCGCCAGTGACCACTGGTAAATTTAAGATTGAGATGACACATTCTTGGCTGCAGTCTCTCTGCCCTGGGCTTGCTCCTGCTAATGTTGGCCTGTGGACAAGTCTCCTTGGCACTGGGCTGGCTGGGAAGGTTTCTTTGTTACTTTGGCAGCCCAGAGGCAAATTAAAATTGGCAGTAGATGTTGATCTCTAAGAATGTATCTCTATCAATTGCTAGGAGATGGCTCTTTCTTTGTCTTCTGCTTTGGTGGAGAAGAACGTAGAGTAGGCATTTCTTTTTCCTTACAGGATGCACTGAAACTGGTTTTGAAACAGTGAGTTAATGGACATGAAGTGGGCCAATGCGCAATGAACTGGGAACCTTTCTTCTCATTCTGGAAAGTGTAAATAAATGTGTAGGCGCAAGCTTGATGCACAGCTAGAGCAGGGGTGCTGGCCCATGATGTGATATCCAGCCCACAGGGTTTCCTGTGGGTCCAGAAATTTGGCAGCAAGGGAATAGTGGCACCGCTCCCTTGCTGCCATGTTTTTGGGCCTGAGTGCTGTACCAGGCTCCCAAGATAATGTGCAGCCCTGGGGCCCAATCCTGGTGTGTGCATGTGGGGCGTGGGGGGTGTAAGGCCCCCGGGACCCAGTCCTGACCCACAAAGGGCATGAGGGGGTAGTACTAGCCTCTTGGTCTGACCCTGGTGAACAGGACTCAAAGGATGCAGAAGCTCATGCATGAAGAAACCCTGTGTGACAAATGGCCTTTCCCACTAATCTCCTCAAGAACCCCAGCGCCTCTCCCACTAATCTCCTCGACTCGTTGAAGTTGGCCCTCTTGAAGTGTAGGGCTACCGCCTTGCTGCAGGCCCTTGACACCCTGCGCTGGATGGTGAATTCCAGCAAGCAATGATCGCTATCGCCCAGGTGGTCAAGGACCTGGAGGCCCCTCACCAGGTCGTCGCCTGTGGCCAGGACCAGGTCCAACAGGGCATTTCCTCTGGTGGGACTGTGCACCTCCTGAATTAAGTGGAGGTCCTGTATCTTGGCCAGGAACCTCCTGGAACGGTCTGACCTGGCTGACTTTTTTCCTCCCAGCAGATGTCCAGGTAATTTAGATCACCCATGACAACTACATCCCTTGCCTTAAGTGCCCTGCAAGCTGGCCTGAAAATTCCCAGTCCAGCTCCTCCCCTTGGCTGGGGGGGTCTGTAGTAGACCCCCACCATTAGATCCCTCTCCCCACAGCCCCCTTGTATCTTGACCCAGAGCACTTCAGCTTGCCCCTCCTCTGACCCCATTCTGCTGGCAGAGGATGTGTATTGCTCCTTGACATAGCGAGCTACACCCCTGCCTTTCCTTCCTTCTCTATCTGGCCTGTGAAGCCTATAGCCCCTAATGCTAACTGCCCAGTCGTGCGATGAATGCCACCACATTTCTGTAAGCCCTATTATGTCTGGGTTTGAACCTGCTATTCTGAGGGTGAGTTCCTCCTGTTTGTTCCCTATACTACAAGCATTGGTATATAGACATTTAAGGCCTTGCCAACTGTGTGTGCCACCCCCTGATTTGGGAGACTCTCTGGACTCCTGTTTCTTACCTGGGCACTCCTTGCATTTGTCACCTGTCTTGCTTGGGCGGTGTCTCCTCATCTTCCTGCAGCCCCCTCCCCTGGCGAGGCTAGTTTAAAGCTCGCTGTACGAGATCAGCCAACCTGGAAGAGAAGACACGCTTGCCTTTAGGAGAGGGGTGAAGCCCATCCCGCCCCAGCAAGTCCCCCGCCTGAAAGCATGGGTCATTATCTAGGAGCCCAGGGCCTGCCTGGTGACACCAACTGTGTAAGCGCCGGTTGACTTCACCAATGCAGACCTCGTGTCGCCGTCCCCACCTACTCACTGGAAGAAGAAAGGAGAATACCACCTGCACCCCCGTCTCCTTAAGCTTGTCCCCTAGAACCTCAAATTTCTCCATAATGCGGTCAGGGTTGCCCCTGGCCGCGTCATTTGTTCCCACGTGGATGACAACCATGGGGTACTGGTCTACAGGTTGAACGTAGGCCGGGATCCTCCCCGTGATGTTCCTAACCCAAGCCCTAGGCATGAAGCAGACCTCTCGCACCATGGGGTCAGGCCAGCAGATGGGACCTTCCAGTCCTCATGGGATGGAGTCTCCAGTGATGAGGACCTGGCATTTCTTCCTGCTGGTGTTCACTTTCTGCCCGTTCCTTGTCATGTGGGGAGTGGCATTATCCCTACCAGAGGCAATTTCTCTTTCTCCGTCACAGCTGCCAGGGCATCAAACCTGTTCCCCAGGTGAACCTGGGGAGCTTCCACCACGCTAGGCCTAGCTGCTCTGGATTTGGACACCTTCTGCCACTCCTGCGTTGGATGCATCTCTTGTGAAGGCTGTACAGTGGACAGCTGGGCCTGCAGAGAACAGAGATGGGCATTAGTTTCATCCTCTGCATCCCTGATATCCCCCTCAGCCTGCTCACCTCAGCCTGAAGCTCCCTCACCTGCTCCTCCAGGGCCCTAAGTTGTGCACAGGAGGGACAGGTAAGGG
>NW_017728925.1:4848362-4864828 GCF_001723895.1 Crocodylus porosus
CTTTCTCTCTGTTCCCTATCAGGCTGGAATATAAGGACAGTTATGCTGGATCAGACCTGTGCCCCATCTGGTCTAATATCCAGCACCAGCTACTTCAGAGGAAGATGTAAAAAGTCCTGCAGTAAACAGATAATCTGCTACCATGCAAGTCTTCTTTTCTGTTCTCAGTGTAGCACAAGCCCTGAGGTTCAGTATCACTTCCTAAGGCAGCATGTGTCATTTTTCAAGGTTTAGTAGGTGCTGATTTTCAATAGAAAGCAATAGTTTGAACACCATGCTGAATTCTTTAATGATGTGATGTCCTTATAACTACAGAATGCCAGGGACAGAGGATGGGCTATTTCCTTTGGTTAATCTTGGTAGAAGCTGTAGAAAGACGCTTCAAAATTCAGCTTGGCTGAACACATCACTAAGGCTGTTTAATAAATGAGCTTACCTTGCCACTGCCTCTCTTCCAAGGCAGTGCAATCCCATGGAGATATCAGTACCATGAGCTGCATCAACCACAGCCAGTAACTGTCTTAAGCATCTGCAGAGGCTGTCTTGTTTGGTATTTGCATCTCATGTAGCACAAGTCTCTTTTCTTCCAGCTCAGGTGGGTTTCAGAGGCTCACTGGCTTATCCTAACAGTGCAGAACCTAGCCAGATGAGGCTCTGCTAAAATAAATAAATGGAAGCCTGCTTCAGGAAGACTGGGAGAAGGAAAAATAACCAGTGGGAAAGTGCTGCAGTCTGAAATCGTTAAACCAGAAGGGCAGTGTCTGTGCTCTGCAAAGCTGATGTGTTATATGCTTTGGATCCAAACACTAACCCTCCCTTTCCCCTGTTTGCCTCTTCATTGGTGTTTTTGACATCTTGTTCTCATTTATTTAAATCTCTCTCCTGCTATCACTGGGGTGGGGGGAAGGTGCTAATGGTATCTGATCTTCCCAAAATATTTCTGTAGTGTTAATCATCATGGTTTCTAAAAGCTAATCTCTTGCAGGGACCTTTCCTGTAATACAAAGATGTATCATAGATGCCAAAAATTTAACTACTCTTGGATTCTTTTGTTTAGTGTGTTTTTTCCCCTTTCTGTTCGTTCTCTTTCTTTCTCTGTGGCCTTCCTTCTTTGTGGCATCCTTGTTACATGGACTCAGGAAGCTCTCTTGGCACTACCACATGTGGGTAGTGATGATGGGGAGTAGGGCTGTGTGAAATTTCGCTGGCCGTTTCGTTTTGACCAATTTCAAGGTTGAAACAGCAAAATCGAAACAAAACAAAGGCCCTCGAAATAGCCTTGAAACAAAACAAGACTGGTCAATGCATTTTGACCTTCAAAACCTTTTTACCAGAGGCTGGGGATGGGAAATCAGTCCAGCTGGACTGACTTGCCATCCCCAATGCAAGATCTGGTAGAGGGCTGCAAGGAAGCCCAGCTGGGCTGCTTCTCGATCCCCTTCACTAGATTGCATCAGGGGCAGGAGGCAGCTCAGCCTGGCATGATCTAGCACAGGGGACGTGAAAGCAGCCCAGCTGGGCTGCCTCACCACTCCTGGCGCGATCTAGTGCTGGGGATGGGAAGTGAGCCCAGCTGGTCTGATTTTTCCACCCCTAGTGAAATTCAAAACAGTGTTGAAACAGCCTTACTGTTTCAACGGAACAGCTGTTTTGACTCAAAATAAAATTTGAGATGAAATACTGTTCCGTTATCCCATTGAAACTCAAGGCAAAACAGAACAGTGCTGTTTTGCACAGCCCTAAAGGGAAGCCTCTTGTGAGCAGACTGATTTGGTGGTCTTTGGGTTGGGATGGACTGTGTGGCATGTTCTGGTCTTCCACTCCATGGGCTTCTCTTAAAGCAGTTCTATTTCCTCTGGTTCACAAGAGGCATGGTTGATTTCTTGCAAGGGATGTAGGCCATACTTAAAGGATATGAGAACTCTGTCCTGGGAACTAGTGCCTTTGAAAGAACTTGGGAGTCATAGTGGATAATTGTCTGAACATGAGCTTCTGCAGGCTAGTGGGACTACTGTGGTTCTGCAGACATATAAACAGGGAAGTAATAAGTAGAAGTAGGGAGGTTATTTCACATCTGTAGCTGGCATTGGTGTGATCACTACTGGAATATCAGTCCGGTTTGGATGTCTAGACTTCAGTATGCATGATGGGCCATGAGAATGATCAGAAGACTGGAAAACATGCCTTGTAATGACAGCCTTAAACCCCAAATCCAGTCCCATTCACAAAAACACTCATGGTTAAAGTCAAACACATACTTGCATGCTTTCCTGAACTGAAGGCCTACATGAGGAGAGAGAGTTCATTCTGCAGGGTTTCCTTCAATGTACCAGTTCAGCTGAGATGAATTAGTGGTAAGATGAACTTGTGTCCATTGGAACATATTCTGAGACCTGCCAAAACTCACTTCACCTGTTCTGACTGACCCCTGGGCAAAGACCATTAAATTCAGAAAATTTCCAGCAGAAGAAACCAGCAAATCTTTGTGATTTTTTTTTTTTTTATTTTGTCCCTTCTAGTTCCTGTTTGGACTCAGATTAATGGCCATTCTGTGCTAGCATGCTGGTTGCAGTACAAACATTTACCGAAACGGTGGTGAAAATTCTTAAACTCTTAAGACAAGAACATGGGATCCTTTCAGTCTGGTGTGTTTCCATTCCTTTGTTCTGAAAGCCATCGGCACATATTCCTCTCTCTGCAGGCCGGGAATTGCCTCAGTGCTTCTTCATCTTCCTTGTCACATGGGGAGCTAGGAAAATGCAGATGAAACCCAAATTTATCATAAAAGTAGCAAGTCTCTCCCAGACATCCCAAATCTTCCCATGGGGCTGTTTTCTCTAGGAAAGCCTTTCTAGGAGACTAAAAGTAGAATTGATAGATTAGTGTGTCAGAGCTGGATCAAAGCAGCTTTCTGCTCAATTGACTTGTTATTCACCAGAGCAGCAGATCTGTGCCTTGTGTGTATATATGCTGACAAGCTGTGGTGTGCCTTGGGGTCTGCCCTGGAATAAATCTCACACCTCATCTACAACGGGAATTGGAGTGAACACAGAGGCTGGATTCCTCCCAAGTGATGGCAGATGCTCATGCAGATGGGATTGGCAGGGATCCCATTGAAAAGTAACCAAGTCAGACTGTCCACACCCTCCCACCTAATGGATTACTGGCTCCTTGACAACCCAGTGCATTCGTGCAGATTGGCCCCAGCAGGGTGTCATCTTGGATGACTGACTACCTCTTCCCAGCCTCCTGGCTGGTACTGTTATTTCTCTAACACATGTAGGAGAAGACAAATCAGAATGAAAATGGGACGTGTGTTGGGTAAAGATACACAGATGCTATATTTTTCCTTTTCCTTCTGAAAAATTGAAGCAAGCCCTAAATTGTTTGGGCTAGTGAGATGTTTTACATCAGGCAATTCAAACACAATAAGAAGCAAAGGAAATATATAAAGCAAAAGTTGGAGTCATGAGGGGACTTGGGTGACATTCATAGACTTGAGGTGCTGGTGTTGCCATGGCCTGCCTCGCCTCCTGGTGAGGGTACTCAGCTGGGATGAGGAAGACTCAGGATTAAATGCTTCCTCTGTTCGATATAAATCAAGAAGTTAGATGCGGTTCTCCCACCTTAAAATAATGTGCTAATTATTCTAGGGTAAGTCTCTCCACGTCTCTTCTTGAAGCTATATATTCTTGTCTACATAATTAAATATTTGTTGGACCAGAGCGAGAGAGTAAGAGAGACTAATTCTATGTCCTGGTGTGGATAGCGCTCTCCAGGGTGGATGGACTTCCTTGTTCCAGCCACGGTTCTATGAACACTTAATTATTGCTACAAAGTGGTGTTGTGTCAACCAGAAAAACCAAGACTGATTTGCCTCAGAATACTCTCTAACCTAATGATTAAGGCATTACTTTCCTGTGAGGTGAGAGACTTGAGTTCAAGACACTGTTTTCAGATAGAGGATGAACTTGAACCCAAGTCCCCCATATTTTGAATGCCCTAAACACTAAGGCAGCGGTTCCCAAACTCTGACAGATTGCGCACCACCAATTTAAAATGATACAACCTTATGTACCACTAGCAATTTTTTTGCCCTCTAAAGTATTTATAATAAAACTGTTAACACATACCAATGACAGGTTGCCTGAGTACTACTACTGGTACCCATGCCACAGATTGGGAACCACTGCACCAGGGCGTAAGAGTGCCACCACCACCCCTGCTCTGTGAATTGTTCCTCATCTACTTGGGAATCTTTCCTGTGTCTTGTTTAGGAAACTGGATTTCCCAAGCTCGCAGACCAAAAGCTCTTTGCCTACCTAGTTCAATATTGCACAGAGGTAGAGGTTTTTGATATAACCAAAGAGCAGGAGAAAGGGAAAGATCATGTCTTTTAATGTGGTGGTAGCATGTAGAAGCCCCGTGTCAAGGAGCAGGACGTTATTGTGCAGTACAAGAAAACAATGCATGTTTTGGGTATAACAGCGGTAAGAGCCCTGCAAATATCAGGGAGAAATGAGATCTCAATGGTCTTTTACATCTGTGATTCTCCAGTTTAGGGAAAGATTCAGATAGCAAGGCACAAACACTTTTAGGCTATGAAGGTGATGCTGGAAGATGCATTGATTTGTACTTGGAAGGTGAACAGATACTGCAGTGAAGGACACCTTACGCAGAAATGCTCTTTAGTCTGAGAAATGCATGTATGTGTGTTTATGTTTGTTTATATTGGTTATAACTTGTTAATGAGATTTATATGACATGTCTGATTCTAATGTTGGAACAGATAGAGACTGCTGCTTTGAAGTTCAAATAATCATAAACTTGATTCCAAATACTGTTTAAAATGGGAACTTCGGTTTCTGTTAAGAGCCCTGGCTGTACCTGCATCTGCTGTTACCTCCTGGTTGCTGTTCTTTTTCTGGGTACATGGGCCCATTGCAGCCAACTTGGAGTTAAGATTGTCCTCTCTGTCCCAGCATGTTGGCTGAACCTGTCTTTGTAGCCTGCTAGCTGCTGGTTTTGCTAATATTTTGCTCAGATTATTATTAACCTTTGTTCTCCTAAACCTGCGCTGCTTGCCCACTGCCTTCATTAAGAGGAGTGGCTAGAATTTCATGCTGGGTCCACAATGTTTGGAAACTGTGCCCTATGAACCATGCAATCCTCTCCATCCCCTGGTGATTCCCACAGCTAGAACTATTCAGGTCCTGAAGCCAGTATTTTCATCCTCAGCCATGATTAAGACCCAGACTAGTACAGTTTCATAGCAGAGTGTCAAGGTTTCTGTCATATTTTGTTTTCTATCCAGTAAAAATTATACTTCTTGAACACTTTTTATGAAGGCTTAGTGTAGAACGTGAAAGGCCGTAGTCCCTGCTGCCGTTTACTGGTTAAGGGAGGAGCAGGATAAGGCAGCACAGGTGGGTCCCGCAGCACTTGAAAGTGCTACAGTGACACAGCTGCATTTCCTGCAGCCGTGCAGTCTGACGCTCATTCCAGCCTCCTGGCTAAGTAAAGGGGGTTGTGTTTAAGTCCGGTCCATGGCCAAGTGGTGGACATCTGAGATGTGATTTGCCCTCCCTGGTAAAAGGCGTATGTGGAAGACTACTATCATTCAGGCTGTGGTGTTGCCTGGTCATGTCCTCCTCTCTGCTCACTAGGGTTTCCAGCCAAGGTGATGAAGGTTTCACTGATGTTACAGGCACCTTCCCTCCTCTCTTGCTTACAGTCTGTCCTGGGCCTTTTCTAATGAGCTGAAACAAGCTTGTAAAGACAAATTCGAATATCCAGGCAGGCAGCAGCTCAGTGCTGCTACAGTGAGTTTCTCTTACCTGTCGGAAGGTGTGTGAAGCTATTCCTTGGTCCCAGGGAAGTGAGCTACATTTTACTCATACAAGATATGTGATATTTTTTACACAGGATCTTTTTCTTGTGCTTGCAATGTTACACATGCCCTTCCTTTCTGTGATATGGAAAAACTGCTTTGGAGGAGACTGGGCAGCCTCTCCTCAGAGTGCACCATAAGGCTAAATAGGCTGCATTTGTGCCTGTAGTCAGAGTGTAATTGTCTCCTTACAGAGAATATAATGAAAAACTAGAGGAAAATAGCAGCATTTGGCTGTTGTAATCTGTCCTGAGTTGTGAGACCCTCTCCCTCCAATTCAAAACCATTTTATTGTGCTGTTACCTATTCAACACCACTTTGTTGTTGATGTCCAGTGCAGTAGCAAGCATATTGCTGGTAGTTTAATGATGAAAACAGCATTCTGGCTGAAGGAAGCATTACATATTTTATATCTTTCTGTTTCCCCCCTGCAGATGAAGTGAACTTGCTGGATAAACTGACTTCATATGCCCAGGACCTCAGCAACATTTCTCTCAGCTATGATGAAACCAACTGTAGCACCTTGGAGATAGGGCAGTACTCCACTCTCAGTGTGCCCACCAGGGAGGTGTTTGGAGACAGGTAGGCTGTTTTCCTAGTTCTTAAAATCTGGTTTCCTGCACACCTGGTTCATGCTTTGTCCTGGGTTTTTTTTTTTTTTTTCCATCTCCATTCTCCCTCCCAATTCTTCTAAGGGCTTGCTTATATTACAAGGTTGCTGCCACCATGCCTGTGCTGGCATAGCTATGGTGGCAAACATCATTATGGAGACACTCTGCATAGTGGCAGAAGGCATTGCAGAAATTTAGCTGGTTAAAACCCTCTTTGTGTGCGAGTTGCCTTCATACAGGGTGTTTGGTTGGCATAGGAAAACTAGCTAAGAGGTATGATGTTTTCGCACCACTGTTCAACATAGCTGTGTCAGCAAAGCTGTCATGTAGTTAGAATCCAAGTGTCATTTCTGTGTCCTAATGGCCCAAAGGTAAAACTTCTTTGATCTGCTTCATGCCTTTCTCTTTCATCAATAGTTCAATGCATCTCCCATTTCTTTTAGCTCTCCTGACTGGAGGTCAAGGTCAGGGAAATGTTTAGTGTTGAGCACTTTTTGCTGAAAGAAATTTTTTTGTAGGGGGAAATGCTGATTTCTTAGACGTGAAACGTTGCTTTGGAGTGTATCAGTTTTATCACAATGTTTGTCAGGAAGTTTTCTTTCATCTGGGATGGCATTTTGAGAGGGAGGGAGCTTTCCAATGACCCTGGGATAGTGTGTGCTGTCTTTCAGGCTCAGTGAAAACACATACTATATTATCGCCTTTGTATATATAAATAGATACTAATGACATAATTATAAAAAGGAGACTGTGAGAGAGACTTCCATCCCAGAACAGCCTGGGGTTTGAACCTGGATCTCCATATTCCTGGGGTTTGAACCTGGATCTCCATATTCCTGGGGTTTGAACCTGGATCTCCATATTCCCGTTGAGTGTACCAGCCACGGGGCAACTAATTTGTTCTGGTGCTTGTATGCGTGGAAGGTCACTTCCTTATTTTTGTTAAAAATGTGAATGTCTTGAGTTTGTCCTGATGTGGACCAGGAAAAAAAATGGGAAATGAAAATATTTGCAAGGCCAGCTCTTTTCAGACGATACGTTTCAGCCCCTGGCAGACTCACAGTTTCAGTGGAGTATGCTGTCATAGCCTGATTTTTCTCAGACGGTGGGTGCTTTTTTTAAGTTCTTTTTCAATGAGGCCATTTTAAGGTGTTTCAAATCAGGCATCCAAAATCACTTGAAAATCTAGGCTGTAATATGTAGCTTTTGGCAAACGTCCTCCTTCCAAAATTCCCTACAGATAATTAAAACTACAGATTGACCCACCTTGTAATAGGTAACAATTTATTACTATTTTCTGCATGAAATAACTTGGACGTAGAGAAGTGAAGTGGCTTCCTGAATGTCCCTCTCTAACCCAGTTCTTGGCTTCAGCACAAGAATGGGTGTAGTGCTCAACACACTCTCACAACTCCTTTGCATTGGCTAAAACGTGCAGAACCAATTAAGGTTTTCTGTCACTTCCAATTATAAGATCCTGTTTCAATTGCTTTTAATGTTGCCAAAGTTTAACCATTTGGCCAGAAATGTTATGTTCAGAGGGTCTGTCTCAGGCTGAATTAATATCAGGGAGGGGATTTCAGCTAAAACAGTTCAGTTTCATTCTGAGAGTGATTCTAAGGAAAATTAATTTTGCTCGTGATAAAGTAAAGATATCCAGATGTTTTGTCTTCTCCCCCTTCATGTTCCATGCTTTGGAGCAAGGGCTTGGCGGAAGGTATTTTCCATCAGGAACATGTCTTTTGCAATCTCTTTGAAATTGCGCACAAGTCTGGCCAAGTGTTAAGACTTTGAATAATTGCAACCCATGGAGTTTGTGTTTTTGTGGGGTTTTTGTAATCAAAATCCCCACAAAAGACTGGGGCAAGAACTGGGTTTGAGTAGGCAAATAGGACAAAGAGCAATTTCAGGAAGAGAAAGGAAGCCTACATTGTTAAGGCAATGTAATGCTGCTTTGGAGAACTGGATTCTTTTTGACATAAAAACTGTGTGATACTGAGCAAGATGTATATAAACCACCCTTTTTACTTTTGACCCCAAACTGCATTGCCTCTGTACCTGATTTGCACAAATGAGGAGCAGACATAGCTGCAGCTGATGTCCATACAGCACCATACCTAAACTCCTGGCAGTCCCAGGTGAACTTTTAGCATCAGGCTCCGCTTTGCCAGAGATAATGATGATAATAATAAAAATTTCCATTTTTAGACGCCCTTTCTGTCCAGGCCCCGGGCAGCTGCCCAGATTGCCCATACCTGTGTCTGGCCATATGTCCCCCGGGCAGCCACCCAGTTCACCCATACCCGTGTCTGGCCTTGTGTCCAGAGAAGCTGTCCTTGGAACATATAAAGGCCCATAGACTGCTACATTCTCTGTAAAATTAGTACCTAGGTGACTCTGGGCATCCTGCGTGGATGGGTACTTGAACTTTACTATCGTTGTTCCTCTGATTTTCATCAGGAAAATGAAGACACTAATACTGTTTCACCTCATGAGGTGTAGTGAAAATAAGCTCATTAATATTTATAAAGTGCTTATGTAGTACAGGGATGAACATCTAAGAAAAGCCCTGCAGAAAATCAAAAATTTTGCCTTCGGGGCAGGATTTGTATCGACTGTGTGGTCCATACGTTGAACAATAAAGGGAAAGCAAAGTATTAGATAGCTGTTCTTCAAGTGGACAGTATTTTCCTGGGGCAACAAAAGATGCTAGGACCTGGTAGAGAAAAAAATATGCAGCCATTAAATACAAACAATATCAGAATCCATAAGGGAAGGGGATGAATTAAGGATACATAGGTAACTTGAACTCCAAAATCTGGCCTTTGCTAACATTTGATTGATTAACCTTGCAAGGTTAATCACTCTTTAGCTTAGTTTTCTGTTCATGATCATATATACGAATAGACGATTGCCCAGTTTGTTACACCAGGTGATATAAAAGACCATGCTTGGTTTTTCTCTCTCTCTCCCTCTCTCTCCTAGGTTTGCAGATGAGCTGAGTGTGCTGCTGAAACTCAGGTACTCTCTGAAGGAGGAGACTAGCCTCTTGACTATCCTCAGTCATCAGAGTGACATGCTGTTCCAGATAAGAATTAACCCCTATGCCTTAGTCTTTGTCACCACCAGGAGGCGCCATTATGAGTAAGTTCTAGCCATTTTTTTTCTTTCTCCCCCAAAAATACAGTGTAAGCATTTCCAATGGGAGGCACCTAAGATGAGCATGACCATGCCAAATATGTGCTGGTGAGAACTAAAAGGTGACTGTTCATGTGAGTAATGTCTTGGGTACTAGATTCTCCATTATGCTCCCATTGCTGCTCATTTTGTGTGCGTTAGCATGTGATGGTACCCACAGGTCCACCTTTTACACACTCAAGGGATGTGTCTACACGAGGTGCTACTGCACACTGGTTACTGCCCATTTGTTTAGTGCTTGTAAAAGTAAGTACTAAATAAATGTGCAGGAACCCAAGTTACTGTGTCATAGCACAAGCAAATGCCTCTTTTTGTGACGCTGCTGCACAATAGCCTAATACTACTACACAGTAGCGTTGTGGCATAGTTTTTGCCATGGGACGGTACTACGCAGTAGTATCAAGCTCCTGCACAGTCAGAATCTCATGTAGATGCGCCCAACAGGTGTTTAATTATCAAGCCTGGTTTTTACGTGCAGAAAGATGTTCCAACTTGATCAGAGAGAAGTGTGAGTTGTTGTCCCATTGCCAGGGCATTGATTATTCACCAAGAGCATGCCAAACTGAGCCCAGGCAGCCGATCATACTGGAGAGAGATGGTGGTCTCTTGAATTCACATCACAAGAGGTTAGAAGAGACGGTTGTTTGGGCAGTGCAAAATATTTGCTGGCAGTGCTTCCTGGGCATTGTGTTCAGTCTCTCTCATCCTTCACTATCTGTTTTGATTAATGAGCTTTATTTTGGAGGCCTTTTAACAGCTTTTTAGCAGGGAGGTTCCTCTGTCTAATGCCTCACAGTTTTGAAATTTGGATTCAGGAGGAAAATAATTTGCTACACTGGATAGTTCACAGCTGGTGTGACAGACCCCAACCACCTCAACATGGCAGCTTGAGTGTGTTGTTGTTATTAGCCCAGCAATCTCTTATTTCCCTATGGGAATTGCCTGCTCCTTTGGGGAGGTGGGGATGCAGTGTGGCCTAATGACTAGAGCACTGGACCAGGACTCTGAATACCTGGGTCCTAGTTTGTGTTCTGCCTGTGGCCTGCTGGCCTCTCTGCCTTTGTTTCCTCATCTGCAAAATGGGGGTAATGATATGGACCTCCTTTTAAGGGCTTTGTGGCAGTATTTCTGGATGTGAACACATCTGTTTTACTAAGGAAGTCTTTAAATCCTGTTTCCCATAGAGCCAGGAATCTTTCTTATCTTCTTTTTTTTCTTGGGATTGAGGAAAAAGAGGGTCCCTCACTTGCTTTCTTCATTAGCATCTTAGAACAAGTTTCTCTGAACTATTTGCCTGTCCCCTGCCAGGCAGGAAACATCCAAAGCAGCAGCTGGAGTGGCCTGCCCAGTGACAGGTCCCTGTTAACATGTCTCCAGGTTCAGTCATGTTTTGGCTCAGTGCTGCAGGTGACAGGATGATGGCAAGGTTCTGGTTGGAAATGGCTTTGTGCAAAGTGTATCGTAAAATCTGGCAGCACGAAGTCAGGGTTGTGAGAAAGAGGTGGGCGGGTGGAGGAAATGACAACCTAAAGGAGAGCCAGCTGACACAACCTGTGAATCAAGGATGGGCTCACAGCCAAGGTGGGAAAGGTGTTAAATTGCCATCAGAGTTTCCTTTGGCCTCTAAACAGCACCTCTCCTGGCACTACACACCACCTGCTTGAGTTTTTGCGCAGTCCTGTGGCAGTGGTAAAAGGTGAGTCCAGCCTTGCTAAAGGTATTTGTAATTTTGTGTCTGGCTGACCCACAGTCTGTCTGTCTTCTCCCCAACCCTGGGGCATGCAGGTTCCCAGTTACCACCCTGGGAGATGGGGGCTGGCACCGAGTTGCTCTCAGCATCACTTTGGAAAGACTGGAGCTGCGTGTGGACTGTCAACTGGTTGAGAGCGTGAGCTGGTCCAATTACTTTGGGATGGGAGTCACCACTGAAGGGCTGGTCATCATTGGAGGCCTGATTGAACCCTTTGAGATTCCTTTTGAGGTGAGGGCCTGCTCCTTTTGCACACAGACTCTCCTTTTCCAGCTGTAAAGGAGTTATCTGCAGGGCGCTGGGTTTGGGGTGGGGGGGCTTCTGTTCAGGCACTGCTTTACTGGGCTGCAGTTGCATTTGCTCCTGAAGATCCTTATCTCTTGCTTTGCTGATAAAAGCCATTTATTTTCAGTGCTTAGTGGACCTGCTGTATAAAGGCTTTGACAAGCACTGAATTGTCTGCCCAGAGAAATACAACGCTGGCCGTACGCCAGTCCGTAGAGAGAGACCCTTGGCAACCCACACTTTAATCCACTCCTCCCTCTGTTAGTTACACACCTTTGCCCACACTTTGCAGGGAGAGAGGAGGCTGCTTATGTCCTCTCTGTTATGTGGCTTTTCACAGGAGGCTTATTGTAGAAGTTCATGAGAGCTATTCAGTACTGGAAGAATGAAGTAGTGGCGTGCGAGGACTGTTCTTTAAAGCAGCTGGAGTCAGAGCACTGGGGAGGTCTCGTTTCTAGCCAGGCCTGTGTACTCGTGACTTCTTTTCTCCTCTTAAAATTTCAGAAAAAAAATACCATCACACCTCTTGGCACCCTTACATAGCAGCCTTCCTCTGAGGGTATCTTCTCTTTATCATTGTCCTGCTCACCCTCCCAGGGACTTATGATTGTCTCCTGCTTTGCAAGCGGATAAGGTGAAGCCATGAAGTGGGAATGAATGGCCCAAGGTTGACATCATACTGTGACAGGAGCTGGGGTCAAGCCACACTCCTTCCCACTACTTCATCTTGTTGCCTGCAATTAAAATCATCTGTGCTGCATGGATGGTACTTGTGCTGTGCAGTTAACTTTGTTATTTGCATATCCATGGGGTCTATGGAAGATTCAGTGAAAGATCTGGGCCCCTTTATAATTAAGCATTATACCCACATGCATCAAAGTTATAGTCCCTTCTCCAAAGAACTTGCAGCCTAAAGATGTACAGAGATTAAAAATAGGACCTCTGTAAAAGACCTGCCTAAATCTTAGGCATTTGCATTGAAAAATCCCAGTAACTAACAAGGGATATCAGACTGCAGAAGCAATCAGTGCCAACGTGCAGCGCTGAGCTCCCATCATCTTGCATCAGGGGCCCCTTCCCTATTTTTTCAAGAACACATACAGCTGTAAGTTCCCCTCTTTTCCAATTTAGGTTTGCAGCCAAACCTATGGTCTTGTATTAAGACGGTTTCCCACTGGAGAGATTAGCTGGCAGCTTCCACATGCTGTCCTTTGCTTTTACCACTGTTTTACCACAAAGGAGTGGGCCTAGGTAGGGCAGGCTCACTCAGATGATTGCTCTGGACAGCTGTGTCATGTGGAACAATATGAATTGATAGGCATGGCTTGATGGCAGGTTACTCCACTAATTACCCTGGATGTACTATACGGACAGCTGAGAGAGAATAGGAGGAATATCAGGAGGAGGAACCAGCTCTGACTTTAACAAATTCATAACTTGAGTATCATGAGCCTTCTGGCTGCCCCCGGCAAGCAGGAAGCAACCCACTCGCTGCCTCTTGTTTGTTTTGTCTCTCCCATGTAACAGCCAATGTACCAGGTCCAAATAGCCTCATTTCAACCTGCCCCACTTGCTTTTTAGTCAGTCCTCATGTGGAGCAGGCATCAGGGTTTGTATGTAAGCTACAGCCTGTTTTGTTTTCTTGCCTTTCCAGGGTGCTCTGCAGGAGCTGACCTTCGTGATGGGAGACCCAGGGGCTGCCCGTGAACACTGTGACAGCTACAATGCAAGCTGTACCAGCGCTTTTGGCATGGCACCTTTCCACAACTGGACCCACTTCTTGTGGGAGCTTTCCACAGAGGTACAGCTGAGGGCTGGCAAAGGAAGTTTTTGGCATTGTCCTCAAAATTATGGGATCCAGTTCATCCTAGGGGTAGCATCACTTAGGTCAATGGAGCAGCCCCTTTGATTAATTTGGCCCAGAGAGGTTCAAGTGTATGGTGTCTTAGTGTTGCCTATTCTGTGGTTGGATATCAGTGTGGTAGTGGTCTTTTCTCTCCCCGTGTGAACATGACAGCGCATCAGATTACCTGGTCCTGCCGAACCTGTGCCCGCATAGCGCTAGCAGGCAGCAAGAGCTTCATTTATGGCAGATGACTTTTGATGTGGGGACAGCTGAGAATTAAGCATTAGCTTTGCAGTATTCGCTCTCTTGTCGCTATGTGCAGCGTATCCATGGCAAAAGCAGCTGACAGCTATGCTGCTTGGTTCATTCGGGTGCCTGAACAAAACTGGCTTGCTTGTAGTACTGTAGAAGGGGACAGGGGACAGCACTGCAGGGGGTGGCGGGGGGCATGGGGAGAAGCTGAATAAGACCTAGCTTGGAACAGGTGTGGGGGCATGGGCATGGAAAAAGAAGTCCTATATTTTGCCTATTGGGGTTGAGGGGCTTTAAGTGATCCCAAATCCTGGTGGCTCTCGCACTGAGCACATCCATTCTGAACAGCCACGCACAATTCACAGAGAATCCAGTAGCCTATGTGGGAGACATTATCTTGGCCTCAGTCCCTGCTGAGGTCACAGTGATCTAGGAGGTTTCATTAAGAGTAAGCTGTCAGTCAGCTACCCCTTTCTAGTTGGGATTTTTAAATGCTGAAGCCCTAATGGCAGACAGGTTTCATGCAAACGTTGAGTGGGAGGGAGGAGGAAATATGGCTTGGAGGGAGGGAATTGAACTTTAAGCAGTCTGTGCATGTCCACATGTATAAAATGGAAGAGGGTAGTATGGAGCAGTGCTCCAGCTGAATCAACAAACTCGGCCAAGAAGAGCACGGGATGAATACAAAGCGTTGCCCTCAGGAATCCCATTCCTATTCACGCCTGTGAGGTCTCTGCATTGAACTCCCCAATGTGTCCTCCTCCCCATGCTTTACTCTTTGAAGGTGCTGGTGTCCCTGAAAAGTGGCAGCTTGGTGAATCTGGCTTTTACCAGGGTTATTTAATTTTTTGTCAAGAGTTCCTGCTTTCCCTTGGTCCCTCTGGAACCTGATCCAAAGACGCCTGCCTCGGTCCTGCTACAATCCGTGCTGAGCTGAGCTGCTCAGGTTGAGCTCAGAAGCCAAATACATAGCAGGGGAAAGTCTTGATCTTTACTTCCTCTCCTTTATTGTCAAGGTGCAGGAGGTTAATCTATGCTTTCTGATGATACCCCTCGGGTTTTAAATGATGGAGAATAAGAAATCCTAATAGACCTGCTTGTTCTGAGTAGAATAATAGAGTCTGTACTCGATGAAGGGACCAACTGACTACTTCTCATGTAGGGCTAATAAGCACCTCCAGTCTAGGCCAGGGGCTGAGGTCTCCTACACATGATTCTTAATGCATAAGTACTGTAATGCTTAGCAGCAGGGATGAGAAAGGGAAGTTGAAATTTCAGCTATCCTTGATATAGGTTGGAGAGGCAATTGTAACTTCTTAGAAAGGTCTGGATGTCATAGTTTTCCTTTGGAGAGAAGCAAGGTTTTGTGCATGGCTCTAACTTCCTTTTGCATTTAATATCCTCTGAAAGTGGATTATGAATGACTTGGGAAGGTCTTCAGAAAGGGGGTCATGCAGGGTTAGGACATATGATCGTGGGATGAAGCAGGTATCTTTCTTGACCCTCTCAGGAATTATGAGGCGGGGGAAAGACTTCTTGGCCCCTTGCTGCTGTTTTACATTCATTTCTATTAATCAGGATTTCTCTCATTACCAAGCCCAAATGGTGAGGGCGAAGGAATGAGGTTGTTTGTTCTGCTTTCCTACAATGTCATGTCCTTGCCTTTGGCCTTGGAACAGTCATTGGCTTAATTGCTTAAGCACTGGGACACATTCCATATTTATTAGAAAATCAATGTTTAAAAGAAACTTGAGCATGGAAGATTAACTAGAGGCTTGTATTGCCAGACCTGAGAGGCCAAATGTGTGACAAAGACAGTAGAGCAAGAAAAGTGATGGACGTGTTTGCTACAATGCATGCTGTTGCTTGCCCATGTTAGGGAAAATGGTATTTGGTTCACCCTTGTTTGAGTTCCAGCACAACAAGTATCATCCGCAGTTGTCCCTAACAATAATGGTCCCTGGTGCTTTTAGTGATGCTTTTCATACTTACAGTGCTTCACAGATCTTAACAGCTGCATTTTTTGATGCTCACCACAGGTTCACATGGAGTAGGAGTTATCCTCGTTTTACAGAGGGAAACTGACCCATAGTAGTCGTCTCCAAGATGATTAGTGAAATCCTTGATGTACCTGAAGTTTTTACTAAAACCTTGCTTCAGCATAGCAATGGGAAAATTGCTAGATGTTTCTGCCTGAAACGCATGCATTAAATTGTATTAAAAAACAAATTCCCCAGTCTTGCTGGAGTAGCATGAAGATCCCTGCAGGAAAGACCTTTCAACAAGAACCAGTACTTACCTACCCAATCCACTCTTAACTACACAAACAAGACATTGCTAACCATTCACTTTATAAATTTAGCTATTTAAGTAGCGATATCTCCCTCTCCAACTGTGTAGGTACCACAAGAAACCAGTGCAAATCAGAAAACCTATGCTCAAGTCTGACTTTCCCAACCAAGTGGGAAGATATACGCAGGGGTTGTTCCAGTTTGTTTTTGTCCTTCCAGATTTCATTGATGCATCATAATATCATGATGTTTCAAAGAAAAGCTGATTAATTGTTTTGTAGAAGTCATTAATTATCAGATAAAAGGAGATACTGTTCAGCAGAGGTCACAAGTACTTTTAAGC
>NW_017728925.1:4864958-4870456 GCF_001723895.1 Crocodylus porosus
TTTTTTTTTTTTTTCAGGTAAGAAATGAAGAGGGTGGTATAGTACTGGTAAAATAGATCAAACAGCTACAGATAAGTTTGTAGGAAGATATTGTGCAGGTCATATAGGAATGGGAATAACATTTGACTGTTGGATAGTCAAGGCTGCCGTGAGTTCTTATAATTAAGGGAAATGCAAAGGATGATAGCAGAAGTGTGGTGAATCCTGAAGAAGGCATCAGGGCAACAAGAGACTTGAAAGTATGCCTGCCCCAGGAAAGTGTTTGCTACTGCTGTCATTTTTGGTAGGGGGACTGAGAAAAGCAGAAATCACTGGTCTCCTGTACAATCATAACAACCCAATCTTTTCCCAGTACTAAGGTGAAGAAAATTGTCAAAGCCATTTCCCCAGGAACAGGGAAGGAAAAGATTTTACCCAGTGATGGAGCTTTAAAGGTCTGTATGGGTAACTTAGAAGTTTTGTGTAGGACTTCATTATACCTGGTATATAGTAGATAGAATCTCACAAACTTCATAGTTTCTGCAAAAATGTTAGTGTCTTTGAAGGCAGCAAAGATTTAATTATGCCGTTCTATTGTGAAGTCTCATATCTTCCAATATTATTAATTTTACAGAAATGTTGGAATTCAGGAAAGCCTTATATATTGTGCGAGCAAATTAGGGGCACGGTTTAGCTCGGTTGCATGTCCAGTTGAAGCAAATGTAGGTTCTGTCACGAAATGCCGGATTAGAGACTCCGACACCGCTTGGTGAGCCGCAGACTTTACGGAGCAAGCGAGTATGTGGCTTGTGGGGTGGGGTAAGAGGTGGCTTGTCGACTGCCCTCGAGGTTCGCCTTACTGGCGCAAGTAGGCGAAATGCTATATGCTTTCAAAGTTTATAGTAAAAGGGTTTATTCAACTCACCTGGCCTCACCCTCTTACGAATAAGAGGGGAGACCGGCTGGAGCGAAGTTGCAGCTAAAGTATAAGTGCGGAGGTATGGTAAAAGCGGGTATGCAGTCTAAGCTATGCTGAGAGGCTGATGTTCATTATCGGGTTTTCGAGGCCTTTGACGGGTTTTCGCTGGGATACGCCCAGACGGGAGGCTGAGGACTGGCAACAGGGTGATCAAGCCTGAGGTTTATCCAGTTGTCGTCTCTGCCATTTCCTGCTTCTTCGCCTCTTTATTGTTGTTGGTTGGACCGCCTCTATGACACTAACTATGACAAGCTAAGCGTGCAGGGATAGGATAGTTTCTTTTACATGGGTGTTGCTAGGCAGATTTTTATATAGGTTGTGTTTCTGCAAAACTGAAACTTACAGGATAGAAAAGAAACTTACAAAGTATGCATGCGCAGCTTGATACAAAATTCGCGCACACGGGAAGATACAAAATTCGCGCGCGCGATAGGATTTCGGTTATAGCTATTACTAAATAAACATTTTGGTTTGGGTTGACTTAAAAGATAAGACTATAAAGTTACATAAATGTGAAAAATGCCACGCGGCAATTATACAAAATGAAATAAAACATTTACAGGTGCATGCCAAGTTTACATATAGCCATTAAAAATTGGTCCATAAACCTCTTCAGGATATACTGCAGGACGTGAACGATCTATGTGAATAGCTACGAATGATGTTATTTCAAAATCGTCCAGACAAGCTTCCTCGTTCAGTGTATTTGCCTGTCCTGTTGTCAGTCTCTGCTTGCTGATTTGCAAAGCTGGCCGGTTGGCAGGGGACCCCGTCATGGTTGGAGTGCATTAGCAAGGTTCTGCCCCAGTAAGAAAGCTGGCGAACTTCACAAGTCCAAAGGGGATGGGTAATGAGATTCTGGAGCTAGGACAGTTTAATTTTTTCCAGCACTTAATCAGAACCAGAGACTCTGAAGGATCTTTTACTCTGACATTAAAGACTTGTTTGGACTCATTAACAGCATTTTTTTAATGTGTTTATGGTTCCAACAATAACCAGGAGCAGATCAGCTGCTTATGGAGAGATGCGTTCCCAACTCTGCCGGAGGGACCATCCAAAGTTTGTAGTTACTGTTTCCAAACCTTTATATGTTGAAGGAGCTCCAGTGTTTTCAATAATGACTAGTTAATCCCAATTAACTTTAAAGGACTTAGACACTATGGGCACTTAGACACTGGTGCACATGTGCTCCAAGGGTGGGGGGAGGGCCCTTTAATTACAGCGGCTCCAAGAGCTGGCTACATGCGTGCACCCTCTTCCATCCTGTCAGTTCCTGAGGTAGAAATTGGGTAACCCTGCTCATCTTTATTTTTTTCTAAAGAGGAAATGGTTTGATCAGCTTATTTTTACAGGCTCCCTATAAGATAAGGAAGTAAAACTGGGAAAGGGAGGAGGAATCAAGACATAATTCTTCCAACTTACCTCTTTCAGACAAGTTTTAAAACCATTTCCTGGTTTAGACATGAGTTGGAGTCACTGTGAAGGTAAGCCCCAGTACCCAGAACCAATGTCCTCCCCTCTCAGAAGTTTGCCTTTAATTCTAAGTAACTAAAAAGAGGTAAGATGGGTCTGTACTCTAAAGTCTTAGTCTCTTAGCTCTCTCCTCATCTTCCTGGCTTTTAGGGTTTCTGTGTTAAGCTTTGATGCAGCTCCTAATGTTTGCACCTATATACCGCACAACACATCCTTTCAGTGAAGGAAGAGCAGGGAGATTTCTATTTCAAGAGTGATCGGTTTGGTATGGGAGTCGGGGTAGACAGATTGATAGGTTTATCTGTCATTCTCTTGCAGGTTGAGATGAAAAGTGAGTCATATTCCACTGTTATCATGATGTTTGCCATGAAAAGAATACATGTATTACTTTCATGGCATAAACCCAGAGGCCTATATATCTTGTGGGTGGAGGGGTGCGGATTGCAAGTTAAAACACACAGTCCTATAGGCGAGTTGGCCAAATGAAAATTCAGAACGAGACCCATAACACCAAATATAACAAGGAGATAGATTGCACTGAGTAAACTACCTTTTTCCCTGATTTTGCAAATGCTTATGCAGGTGGGTGAACTCATTGGGATTACTCCTGTGTGTGAAGTTGTTCACATGCATAAACATTTGCAGGATCAGGTTTATAAGTGTCCCCTCCCAGACTGGAGGAAAAATGTGCCTTGAGTCAAATGGGTTTGTTTAAATATGATCTGCAAAGTAAATAAGATCATATCTGTGCCTTCACATAGTTTTCAGCTGAGAGTGGGAAAAGCTGATGCTGAGGTTTCAGGGGATATGTTAGTGTATATCTTGTTAGTTTTCCTAGGGAGTTATCCCAGCAAAACCTGAATACCTTGCATCTTGAAATTCCTGATGAATTCTTGGGTAGGGGAGAGAGCAGAAAAGATCATTTTGGTCAGGAAGGAAGCTAAGAGTGGAATACGAATCCTTGAAGGGTACAATAGAAGACCCATTTCCTCTGCTGATCATATGTGAATGTTAAAGTATTTGAAGACGCACAAAAAAACACTAGGACTCTTGGTTCCAAAATGATACCTTTTATTAAACCAACTGGGAACTTGCAAGAAAATTGTCCTTTTCTGCAAGCTTTTGGGATCCAGGTCCCTTTGTCAGGCTCTGGGGAAAGTATAAATGGTACAAGATGGTAAAAAGTCCCCATAGGTAGGAAATAAACTTAATTCTTGCACAGGGGGAGCTGAAGATGGAAGGCTGTCCCTCCGGGTCCATGAGAGTGTCTTTGGGAGCTGTGTTGAATAGCTCACTGATGTGTAGATCAGGTAGAATTCCTTCCCTGGAGGTGTCAGATGGCAGGCAGGGAAGTCAAAAATCATTCTTGTTGTTCTGCAGTGTAATTTAGAATCCAAAATTGGCTAAAATTCAGCATCTTCCATGTGTCAGGGGTGTATTTGGTAGCCGTGTTGGTCTGAGGCAATAGTATTTGAACGCTTTTCCAGGGTACCTTTTCAAAGTGGTTGATGGGGATTTTACCTTTAGCATACGGGGGAGTCAGAGTTTAATCTCTGCAGGTTGTGTAGTGTGGTGTGTCCTGTAATGAACTTTGTATGCACCCTGTATGATAAAGACCAGACCTGATAGAGTGAACCAACAATTTTCTCCTCTGCTGCTGCTTTGCACTATCTTTGACTGCAGCAGTTGAGACAGGGAAGTCCCTTTGGTTGATCCAGAGCAAAGGCAGGCCTGGAAACTGGGAAGTTTGACTAATGGTTTGAGCACAAGAAGAGACATTCCTGCCTTCCAAGGTGCCTTGCTTGAAATAGTGCAAATAAAGAGGAGCTCTACTTTCTCCTATAAACACTTCCATATTTCAGCCGTTGACAAAGCACTGCATTGATAGGGTATGTTTGAAATGATTTGTCATAGATCCGTTCATCTCTGTGATTTACTTCTAAAAAGTCTGTATTGAAAAGAAATAAAGGGTGGGGGGTGTTCTGGAACTGGTCTTTTAATCTTTATTTCAAATATAACACAATAAATGTCATTCCATTTAACCATGCCATGTGGTGTCATCTAGAGTGAGTTACAGCCAGTATTAAACCTTTTATTAGCTGACCTATTGCAGGCTTTTTGGTTCCCATGCCCTTACTGCCTTTTATTGTTTACCATATGCTTGCAATATTCTAGTGTGTTTTCAGTTAAAACAATGACTTCTCTGCTCCTGAAGTAGCCCTTTTACAGAGCATTTCAGCTCTGCTGGGTTTATTACAGTACACTGGGTCATACTTTGGCCACACAATTGGAGACCAGATGACCCCTGTGCATTGTCAAAAGAACAGCTGTTGATCCTTGGCTGGCTTTTTAAAATGAGAAATATAGTTTGCCCTTGTTTCTCAGTGGTGATGGAGAATGGTTTCAGAGACATACATGTGATGTGGTGAGGCTGGGGGGAGATCTTTTTAGATTCTTGTTATTTGACTGGTCTCATTTGGACAGTTATGGCTAATGTTTTCAAGGGTGTTTTGCGTGTTTGGATTTCTGAGTGTTGCCACCCTCCTCCCCACCCCAGAGGTTTAATGTGCAGAAAGTCTTAGCACCTGGCCTCTGAAAATCAGGTAACTGCATGATGTCTCAAATTGGCTAGCCCAAAATTGAGGCACCCTGAAATGTTAGTCACTTCTGAAAGTTTAGGCCTTGAATAATTAAGACCAACAGGGTATTAATTGTCTAGGCACAGCATGTGGACATGTTGTATAAATTCTAACGGATTAAAACGTGGTGTTTGTAGCCACAAGGGGAAGCAATGTGTTGTATGACTTGTTTCATCATAGTAGCAAGTGGCTGAGGCAGGAACATGTATTGTACTTTCTCCAGTTATTAGGGCTGTGCAAAGCTTTGGGTGGTGATTCAATTCGGAGGAGATTCGGCCCAATTCAGTGGCTGAATCTCTGAATCTGAATTGAATCAGGGGACCAATTTAAAGGTCCAAATCTATTCAGAGAGCTTTGATTCAGGCAGTCTGCAGCAGGGAGCTGCACCCGACTCCAAGCTGGTAAGTACTAGGGGTGGGAGAGGGGGG
>NW_017728925.1:4870948-4928162 GCF_001723895.1 Crocodylus porosus
ATCCAAAGTGAATACTAGCTGCTTCACCGCAGGCAGGAGCTGGGGCAGGGGGACAGCCATTGCTGGGCTGGGAGAGGGGCAGGGGATGGGCCTGGCCTGGCTGATTCAGATTCAGCCAAATCGAATCAGGACAGCGGTTCGAATCACCGAATCTAATCACTGTCCCCCACGTCGGCCAAATCCAAAGCAAATACTAGCCTCTTCACACAGGCCTACCAGTTGTCTCTGAACCTGCAAAAGGCAGTCCCTTTTGGCTGCTGATCTGGTAGGGAGCACTGCTGCTTAAGGAAATGCCCCACTATGCTAGGAGCTGTTTCCCTGAGCACTCAAGCCATTGTTTCCACTTGCTTGGCTTTCTAGGACACATGATGCAAAGAAGTGAATTGATTTCCCTAGTGGCTGCTGTAGAAAGCCTTGCTGCATTGACAGACAAGCCACAGACACTTAAATTAATCCAATGTCAAAGAGTCAATGGACTTCCTGTAGTGGTGTTGCGTGAAGGAGTGGTTGGTGATAGGGAGGAGTGGTGTATGGATGCCAGAGCCTGGGATATTTGACTCCCTCACATTCCTGCTATCAGAGCTCATTAAGCCAGACTTTTGCTATTGTGACCGATTTGGAATTGGCTGTCGTGGTAAAGGGTCAATATAGAGACAGCATCTTGTGCTTCGGAGCATAAAATCTTTACTCAGCAGCTGAAACTTCCTCCAGTAAAGTAGCTGTACTTTTGTGAAGGGTACATCAGCGTCATTGTGTCCAAGGGACATCAGAACAGTTGACCAGTGATTTGTACACAGTCAGCCTCTAACAACTGACATCCCCTTCTCATTGTAGGAGTTCAATAGCTCATTATGCACTGAGTATTCAGTGGGGTTTACTTCCTTGCCCTCACTCAGTCCCTGTGGATCATTAATCTTCCTTCTGATTGAGACTCAAAATGTCTTGTTAATAAGGTAAATAAAGTATAAGAGAAAAAAGCCTTCAATCTGGTATCCCACGATCACCACTTGGCTAAACTGGCTAGCCGTGGCCTCGATTTCACCACGATCCACTGGCTGGGAAATTGGACCCAAAGGGTGGTGGTTGACGGGAGCCATTCGTCTTGGTGCATGGTCACCAGTGGGTCCCTCAAGGCTCTGTCCTAGGGCCTATACTATTTAACATCTTCATTAATGATGTGGGCATTGGTGTCAGAAGCAGACTGGCCAAGTTTGCCAACAACACCAATCTCTGGGGTAAAGCATCCACACCTGAGGACAGGAGGGTGATCCAGGTGAATCTTGACAGGCTCATGAAATGGGCGGATGAGAACGTGATGGTGTTTAACACCGAAAAATGCAAGGTTCTCCACCTGGGGAGGAAAAACCTGCACCGTGCTTATAGGATCTGTAGTGCTATGCTGGTTAGCACTACAGATGAAAGGGACTTGGGTTGACCACAAGATGAACGTGAGCCTTCAGTGTGATCCTGCAGCTAGTAAAGCGACCAAAATGCTAGCTTGCATCCATAGATGCTTTTCAAGCAGCTCCCGGGACATCATTGTCCTGCTGTACTCGGCCTTGGTGAGGCCGCAGCCGGAGTAGTGCGTCCAGTTTTGGGCTCCACAATTCACAAAGGATGTGGAGAAGCTTGAGAGAGTCCAGAGGAGAGCCACGCGCATGATCAGAGGTCTGGAAAACAGACCTTACAATGACAGGGTGAGCGCTATGAGACTCTTCATCCTGGAAAAGCGCAGGCTCAGGGGTGATCTGGTGGCCACCTATAAGTTTACTGGGGTGCTCATCAGGATCTGGGGGAATGTCTGTTCACCAGAGCGCCCCAAGGGATGACGAGGTCGAACGGTCACAAACTCCACCATGACTGATTCAGGCTGGACATAAGAAAGAACTTCTTCACTGCCCGAGCCCCCAAGGTTTGAAATAGACTGCTGCCGGAGGTGGTTTAAGCACCCACTCTGAATGCCTTCAAGACACATTTGGATGCTTATCTTGCTGGGATCCTATGAGCCCTGCTGACTTCCTGCTCCTGGGGCAAGGGGCTGGACTCGATGATCCTCCGGGGTCCCTTCTAGCCCAAATGTCTATGAATCTATACAGAAAAGCAAATACCACTATTCGTAGCCTTCATCAACCTGATGAAGGCCTTCGATACAGTAAAGAGAGAAAGCTGTTTTACTGTCCTGAAAAAGCTGGGTTGCCCCCCCCCCAATCTGTTGAACATCATTCACTCATTGCATCAAAGTATGAAGGCAACTGTAAAAGCACAATCTGGGGAGGATGTGAGCAGCCAACAGCAGCAAAAGAACAGTTAAGGGCCTGTTTAGAAAAGCTGGATATGTCCAAGTCCACGGGGCCAGGCGTGATGTACCTAAGGGTGCTAAGGAAGTTGGCAGATGTGATTGGAGAGCTGCTGGCCATTATCTTTGAAAATTCATGGTGATCGGGGAAGGTTCTGGATTGGAAAAGGGCAAATATAGTTCCCTTTAAAAAGGGAAGGAGGAGGATGCAGGGAACTACAGACCAGTCAGCCTCACCTCAGTCCCTGGAAAAAGTCATGGAGCAGATCCTCAAGGAATCCATTTCTAAGCACTTGGAGACAAAGACCATGATTAGGAACAGTCAGCACGGATTCATCAAGGGTAAGTCATGCCTGACCAACCTGATTGCCTTCTATGACAAGATGACTGGTTCTGTGGATATGGGGAGAGCAGTGGACATGATATACCTTGACTTGAGCAAAGTTTTTATTACAGTCTCCCACAACATCCTTGCAAGCAAGCTAAGGAATTATGGGTTGGATGAACGGATTGAAATGTGGATAGAAAACTGGCTGGATGGTCAGGCTCAAAGGGTAGCAATCAATGGCTCAGTGTCTAGTTGGCATCTGGTATCAAATGGAGGGGTTGGTCCTGGGGCCTGTCTATTCAATATTATCATCAGTGACCTGGAAGATGGGATGGTGTGTTGCCAGCAGGTCAAGGGAAATGATTATTCCCCTCTGTTCAGCACTGGTGAGACCACAACTGGAGTAGTGTGTCCAGTTTTGGGGGCCCCATTACAGAAAGGATGTAGACAAATTGGAGAGAGTCCAGCAGAGGGGAATGAAAATTGTTAGGGGGCTGGGGAATATGACTTGGGAGGAGAGGCTGAAGGAACTGGGTTTATTTAGTCTGGAGAAGAGAAGATTGATAGGGGACTTAATATTAGCCTTTAACTACCTGAAGGGGGATTGCAAAGAGGATGGAGCTAAACTGTTCTCAGTGGTGGCATATAACAGAACAAGAAGTAATGGTCTCAAGTTGCAGCAAGGGAAGTTTAGATTAGATACCAGGAAAAACTTTCTCACTGGGAAGGTAGTAAAGCAGTGGAACAGGTTACCCAGAGAGGTGGTAGGCTCTCTATCCTTGGAGGTTTTTAAGGCCTGGCTTGACAAAGCCTTGGTTGGGATGATCTAGTTGGTGATGGTCCTGCTTTGAGCAGGGGGTTGAACTAGATCAGGGGTTCCCAAACTGTGGTACCCCTGGGGGTACACAAGACATCTCTGGGGGGTACACAAGAGAAATTGTGTAATGATGTACTTAATTTTCATTATAAAATAATTGGCATTTAAGGAGTTAAATTATGCTGGTAGCGGTATGTGGGCAACTGGTAAATCTGGAATTGGGTACATAATAAGAAAGAGTTTGGGAACTTCTGGACTGGATGATCTCCTGAGGTCTCTTCTAATCTTAATTTTCTATGATTCTGTGACCCTCAGTACAGGTGTGATTTATCCACTCTGGTGAACAACTGTTGTTTCAAGGCCATTGCTTTCCATGAAACAGTCCCCCATCCTGCAAGTATGGTCTGCTTTTATTAATCCTAAATGGACAGTAGAACCCAAATTCACAACACACTTATTTCTCATTAGGTGACCCACTTAAGAATGAGGCACTCAGCTGCTTGGTGGGGTTTTACCCCTAAGAGAGCATGATTCTCTTATGCAGCCCTTTGTCTCTGGAACTTCCCAAGTGTGCCAAAAGGTACTGGAAATTAATAGTAAGCAGTCAATAGAGTTCCTCAGCTGGCTACTTGAGAGCTCTTAGATGCATCAGGACCTGCCACTTTTAAACTGTCCAGCTTTGGTTAGTTACTGTTGTAATGGAAAGTGTTTAATCATTGAGCTTACAGCACCTGGCTACTTTCATGTGCAGAACCTAACATTTACTGGGCACTTCTTCCTCTTTTACGTTGTTATTGGTGATTCTACTGTTTCCATCTAATTATGGACCAATACTATTGCTAAGATTCCTTTTCTTCCTAATAGACTTAAATTTCTTGTCTTTAACTCTCTTGGCAATAGCTTTAAACGTGTATTCTTTTGTGTCCCTTCACTTCTGCTTTCCTTCATTTGTTTTTAGTCAGTAGTTTTCACTTCCCTTCTAAACCAGCGTATTTGTTTTTAACAAAAATCACTGTATTTCTTAATTTTAGCTTTTTGGGGCATCTCGTAAAATTGCTTTTAACCAGTTTCCAATCATGATTTCACATTTGTAAGATAATTTATGCTCAGCATTGTTAATAGCCGTTTGAAATTAGCCCTTTCTAAAGCATCAAACACACATATTATTGGTTTGTACTTGAATCTGTTTCATTGTAATCCAGTCATGATCCCTTATTGCTAAGTTTCCCCTGGCTCTTGGGTCTGAGATTATTCTTCTTTGTCAGTCAAGGTGAGGTATTAAAAAAAAATCTCTTTGCTTTGGCTATAGCACTGTTTTAGTTAGAAATTTGTCCTTAATAATTTTTAGAAATGCCAAAGATGTTTTGACTCTGGCTGCCAGAAATAAATTCCTGGCTTCTCACTGAGAGCCTGCATCTCTGTGCTTTGTAGGTAAAATACTAATGCATTTATTTTGCATTAACTTCAGCTATAGCATGCCATAATATTTTTAATTTCTGTTCTGCTTGCAGCTTCTTGTTAATAACCCATGTGCTCTTGGTATAAATAGCCTTGAAATACGCTTTTTGGGAAAGAGCTGGGGGCAGAACTCAGAGTCTTAGCTTATATGCACATAATGCTCATGGCACATTAAATCTAATGCCCATCCTGGTGCCACCTTCCAGCTTTAAACCATATTCTCATCCTTTTTTTTGGATGTTTAAAAATCTATCCCATTTTACTTTAGCAGCAGCAGAGCCAGCCCTTTCCAAGGCAAAGAATGGGGAAGGGTTTTATGTTCCATAATCAAACGGCTTGGTCTGTAGTGAGCTGCTGGCCAGTAGGGATTTTTGTTTCGTTTTCCTGTCCTACCCTCTTCAGTTGGTGCTTTAAGGTACCAGCTCCTGTTTTATTCTCAAAAGTTGTGACAAAAAATAGGTTTCCCTTTTAGTTGTTTGTTTCAAGTACGGGTGATTTTTTTTTTTTTTTTCTCCCTCTTTGAAAGAGCTGAATTGTAAATCCAAGATTGTTCAGGAGCTTCCAGCATGCCATAGTCTTAATGATCTTTTCCAGTGAGGATCTTTTATTCTTCTGTTCTGCTCAGACATATTCTGCCTATGGTTTTTATATGACCCACCTTACTTCAGTGTCCTGGACCCCAAATTAATGAGCTAAATGCTAGATGCTGCTAAATGCTTCTCTGAGATGATGGCAGGAATCCTAGCCACCATCAGCTCCCAGGCACAGGGGCATAGCTATGCTACATGTGCAAATTAAAACTGGATAGAAGCTAGCTATAAAGTTAGTACACATTTTCCAGCTCTAACTTAATAGCTGGATAGGTCTTTTTATGGCATGATAGTTAATTTGCGTGTGTAGCTGGTATAAATTAATGTGCAATTAACCAGGTAATTGTGTGATGCATGTAATGTGTAGAGGGGGCCTAAACCTTCCCAGTTTGACTTGCCATGTACTAACATCTCCATGTGTCCTTAGCCTAAAATGAGATACAGCAGCTGATGGTTTAGTCTTAGTTTTGACTCTTTCTTGTGCCTCACCTACCATTCAGCTGTTTATGATCTTGGGATTGAAATGGCCTAGAATGTGCATTTCCCTGGAGGGTTTAAATACATTCGTTTCATTTGGATTTTTCCTCTTCAAATTGTAGGCCAAACCCTGAAATTCTTAATCACGTTTTACACATTACCCCAAAAAAGCTGTCAGTGAAGCTGGTTAGAGTTGAATAAAGAGACCAGGATTTGGCACCAGTTCTGAACTATTTGATCTTATGGACTTATCTTATGTACTGCGATCTCCATTACTATAACATCCGATTGCCTCACAATCTGTAATATGTTTATCATGGCAACATTCCCCACCTGTAAAATGGGAATAATAGTCTTGCTCTTCCTTAAAGGGGTAGAGGCACCAAATAACTTTGCTAAGGTCACACAGGCGGTCTATGTTAGAAATGTTACTTGGCCTTGGGTCTTCAAAGTCCTTTAGCAGAATATCCACATTGCAGAACCTTCCCACTACTCATTGCCATGATTTTAAAAGAATATAGGTGAAGACACTGGCAACAGAGAAAGGCACAAGAAAGTTTGCATTCATGGAAAAACCTGGAGAAATAAGTGCATCATTTTAGCATTGTCTGAATAAAGCTAAGATCAGAACCTCTACCAGGAGTGAATTCCTGAGATGAGGGTCTACAGTACTGGTGATTTGCTTTCTTGTCTCCTTCCAGCCTTCCCTTTGGCCCACATGTGGTGCTACACTGTTTTTTGTCCCCCTTACATACATCATTGATAATGATATTTTGGAAACCTGATATTCTATTAAGCTACATCCATGGTCTTCATAATATGTTTATAACCTAGACCTGGATGGGAATTCTGACAGCAAATCACCTTTTTGCAAAATTAAAACTTTCTGTGGGAAAATGTTACTTTTGCTAGAAAGCACCATCTTTTTCTGTTGGTGAAGATCTAAAAGATAACCCTAAACCCATAGATTCATAGATTGTAAATGGCTGGAAGGGACTGCACAAGATCATCAGGTCCAGTCCCCCTGCACTAGGCAGGAAAGACAACTGGGGTCATTTCCCACAGGAATGGATTTCCATTTTCTGGTCAATCTATATGGTGAGTGTGAGCCTGTTGGGTATGTCCAGAGCATGGACTTTTGTTTCCCCAGGTTCAAGTAGCAGCAGCATAAGGTGTGCTTCTGCTGCTTGTCCCTAGGGAACACTCAAGTCATGTGTGCTCTGCCATGTGGCAGATTACCCCAGGTAGGGTTGGGGAGGCTGGCCCCAGAAGCTTTACCTGGGGTCCTGGGGGCCTCCTGGGGCTGCAGTCATGGCAGAAAGCTTGGCCAGCAGCTAGAGCATGGCTCCAGCTGGCCAGGCTCCGATTTTGGGCAGTGCATGTTGCTGCCTTGTGTGCTTCTCTACTTCTTTTTGTAGTCAGTTTTTTGACCCTGGGATCTCCTGGGATCAAAAAGACCCCCTATATCGCAAAGTAGGAGCGCAAGGAACGCCTGCATGTGCAGTGTGTGGTGCTGCAGGTGGGTCTGTGGCACCACATACCGCGCGTCCATGCCCATTGTGTCTTAATGGCTCCCAGCTGTGTGCCTTTATTGTGTGGATAAGCCCTTAAAAGAACCATTGTGAATCATAGTCTTTAAAACTGTGTGCTGCTTTTTAGGTCTATGAATTAAGATCAGTGGCTCAAATCCTATAGTTTTTGCCAAACGTTCTATATCCTTTAATACAGAAAGCTTGACAGAGCTCTTGTCCATTAAGCCCTAGCTCTCGCCTATGGCAACAGCTACTGAGTTGTGATATACCCATGCTTGGGAACTGGCTGGAAACCTCAAGCACATTTTCTCTCTCATACTTTCAAATGAAATAAAACCCTTCTGTTTGGTAAGATAACAAATACCATCAGGTCAGGCTGTGTTTTAGCAATGACTCAATTTTTATGATGCCACCAGGCAGCATTTAAAAGCTGAAGCAAATGTCAGGAGTCTTTGGACAGCTTATGGACAGCTGGCACTGATAGGTGGGTCAGTTTATGAATGCTTGGATTCCAAGGAGCATTTTTTGTTCTTATTGTTTAAAAAAAAAACCAAAAACCTCACCTCATGGTTTCCTGCAGAAGTAATGCCCAGGATGATTCAGTTCAATGAAGGTGGCAGAACAGTCTTCAGTGTCCTGCTTGGACTTTAAGGCAAATTTAAATGTTGGGTAATTTCCTTCCTTGGATGTTCCATAGTGAAAGAAAAAGACTCTTCTGTAGTAACCTATTTTGTGTCATAGTACTGTAGCTGCAGGCTTGGAATATTACAGCTTGTGGAAACCAGCACTGGGTTGAAGATTTCATCTCCACATTCATGGTGGCAACAATTAAATGCTCTGTTTGAGCAGATGTTCTGCAGCAATAGTAACTTGCACATAATAACATCTTCCATCTGATGGGCTCAACATACTTTTGTTAACTTTAAGCTTCACAATAGCCTGCTGAAGTAAGGAAGAGATCTAGAGAAATCTCTTCATCCTTTCTTGAAATGTCACCATGTTTTGGGACAAAAGACAGCAGCTATTCAGCAGCAAACGGTGTTGCCATGAAAGGTAAGAAGCTAAAAAATAGTGCCCTAACTCCAAGGCCAAGAGAGGTTCCTGGAATGTAATTGCCTGAATTGGAAAGCTGGTAGGAAACTTGGACTTGTATCCCTTTCACCCTTCTTGTGCCCCACCACCCTCAACAGTAAAGTTTTGTTCACCACAGCCCAGTTTTTGATTTTACATCTTACACAAATGATAGATACCTCTGACACATCCTGCTCTCCTCAACTTCCACTGGTCATTGGTTAGTTAACTGTTGGTTCATACAGAAATAGTGCCTTTTAGCACTGCTTCCCAAAGCCCTGAGTCGATAGGCAGGATAAGGCTGCTTTTGCAGGGTCCCAGTTCAGAGGAAGCAGTAATTACCAAAGCACATGAATGCTAAGCCTTGATGCAGCTCACGTGGCTTAAGGGTTGGCATTTAAACCTAGATCCCAAAAGGTGGCAAGTTCTCACTTTCTTTTCCCACCATTATTTCCTCTAGCCTGATGAACATTAAGAAAGAAATGTGGCTTAGTGCCAGGTGCCTGGTTTAAGTCCTGTGTGCAATCTCTCATGCATAATTTAAATCTGAAGTCTAAGACCTGACACAAAAAGAAGAGAAAAAGCATCAGTCTGGGTATTTCTCTCACTGTAGCAGGCTATACTTCGAACTCTGCCATCCTCATTCTGTACTGAAACCTTAAAAACCAGGTTAGAAAACACTTTGCTTCTGCATCATGCGTTTTCCTTTTGAGTCTCTGCTTGTCTATTCCACAGTCTGGGACCTGCTGAGTAGTGTATTTGAAGGAACAGGCATTTGGTTAAATGTCCAAACCGCTCCCTTTTATGGTCCTGTTGGGAACTTTATTTCCCTTATTTTTTGTTAGCAAAGGCATTGGTCAGTAGGGAACTCTGGATATGAAGTCCTGGCTTTAAAGAAGCAAGCAAAAGTTTTGCCATTGACTCCAGTGGAGCCAGGATTCTGTCTTGGGGCCCTCCCTCCTTTAACACAAATTTCTCCCGCTGCCTAGGTACCAGTCTGGGGGGTGTTGTTTCCTGGTGCTGTCCACAATGAAAGAAGGAATCCCCAAACTGTTAAAGTATGTGGCAGTTTGGGTTGGGCAACAGTGATTATAATTTGGGGGGGAGGGGGTCTCTTTGCTGAAATGGAGTAGAAAATGGAAAGCTTTAGAGCTTTCCTGGTGTAGAGCAATGCAGCTCCGCACTCTCTGCTCATCGCCCCTCCCAGGTTCAGCACCCCACTGCGGACAGTTTATGCATCCATTTTCCTGGATTAGTGCACAGTGGGGTTGGCTTGATGCTGTTCTCATTGTTCTGGAAAACCCTCTGTGCACCACTAACCTGATTAGATCTTGCTAATTCCTCATGCCTCAAGGTCAAGCTGCCTCTTCCATCCTTCAGGGGGCATGCTGAGTTGTAGAAGATGATCCCATGGGAGTTAGGGAAGAGCTGGTAGCATACCAATGCCTTTGTGATTGAATGGATTCTCTATAGAGTTAATGTGATTTTATTAATTAGTATATTAATGGAGCACTAACCATTTTCCATTGTTTATACACCTTGTTTTAGCTTTTTTTGAAATTATTTCATTCTGTGGGTCCCTCTTGCTCGGGCAACTTGTGACTGACTTCAGATTTCTGTGTTGTCCTGTGCTTCTCCTTAGTGAAATCTGGGAATGTTCATTTATCACTAAGGAATCAGAACTTGTGGTAGAGGTGATATCTTTTATTCAACCAACTAGATTTTTGCAAAAAAAAAATTTTCATTGCAAGCACCCTTCATCAGGCATAAAAGAAAAGATTGTAAAAGTTCTCCTAGGTAGACATGAAAGTTCATGTGTCATAGTGTCATGGAGTGGGGTCCTAGGGGTGGCCGTGATCTCCCCTCGTGCCCCCTACCGCACCAAGTTTGCCTCAAAGCACCCTTGTTCTTTCCTGCCACGCCTTGATCTTATGTAAATTAAAGGGAGGTTGCCTCATCTTCTTGGTCACGGTTCTCCTGCTACCCCAGGTCTTGCTTCTATAATAGGCTTCTGGGCACCCCAGCTTTATGGGCTATGCGTGGCTCCAACCACCCCTGTACCACGCTCCAAGCCTAGCTGATGTATCAGACATTGTTCTGTCTTAGCTGCAGCCCTTGTGTCTCTCTCTGTGCCCTCTCTCTCTCTTTCTGTCTTAACTGCAGCCCTTGTGTCTCTCTCTGTGCTCTCTCTCTCTCTCTCTCTCTCTGTAGCGCTCGGGCTTTCCGCAGCCCTTGTGTGTGTGTGTCTCTCTCTCTGCACCCTCTGGCACTCAGGCTCTCCGCAGCCCTTGTCTCTCTCTCTCTGCACCCTCTGGCACTCGGGCTTTCCGCAGGCGCTTGCCAATTGCCTGCCCCTTTGCTCTGGGGCCTCTTGCACCACCATGGGTCTCCCATGAGGCCTCCTCCAACCCCTAATAGCCTCACCCAAACCACTGGTTGTAAACAGAAAACTCCAGCCCCTAGGCTATAACGTAAATCTCTGCCAATCGGCTACAACAAAATTCTTCCTGCCATGACCGGGTTGCTCCATCTTTCCCCAATCTCAGGCCATACCTGCAGTCTGGCCTCTCATCTTTACTCCGTCCGGCAGAGCTCCTTCCCCTCCGGCCACCAGCAGGAAACTGCCTGCCTAGCCTTAGCGTGGGAGTTATATAGGAGCCAGGCCCTGCCCCTTCCGGTCAGCTGACTCCCACCGGTTACTCTGGCAACCGGCAGCTGGGCTCCCTACTGGCTGCTCCACAAGTAGCAGGCACCTCAGTGCTCTGCGACACATAGGAGTTAAAGGTGTGGTAAAATCTCCTGTTTGGAACCGTTCATTTTATGCACGTTAGGCTCAGAGAAAAGTTGGAATAGTCTGGTTACCTCAAAGCTGTTTGGTGGCAAGCAGGATGTAGTCATATTTCCTTCTGGTTATGGTGTTTTATATTTCACAAAGGGTAAAAAGGTGGAATGTTCTTCTGGGCAGGAATTTCTTATGTGGTTAGGTTTTTATCATTAGGTCACTTCCACCAGGTTGGGAAATTAGGAGATGGGGTGTAAGGATGGCTCCTGATTTGTGTATTTGCAAACATAATGAGATTCTAGGGGTTGTATGAGGCAAGGGGTTTTGGTGTGATGTCTTTCTTTGGAACAACTGCATAGCTGGGGGAGAGGTTAGACAAGCTTTTGGGCATGTTCTTCAGGTCTTGAGCAACTGGTCCAATAAAAGATATCACAGATATGTCACTGCATATTTTTGCCTCGATTTCCCAAGAGCTTGTGAAGCACGTGCCCTCACTGCTCTGTGCACTTGTCAGACTCTCAGTAAGATGCAGAGTCCTTGCTGTTGGCAGGAATTCTTTTCTGCTCCTTTGAAATGGCGCTGTTTGAAGAGCAGGCTCAACCAGGATCAGGGTGATTTTTTTTTTTTTTTTTTTTTTTATCCATGTCTAGATACTGTGCAAGCTAAGAAAGTCTTCTAGTGGTTAGGCCCAACACTGCCTGATTTACAGAACCTGGAACCTTTGTAACGGCATCTGTTCTGACAGCGCTGGTGTTAATGCCCATCCGTGAGTTTCAAAGATGCCGAGGATCTATTCATCTCCATGTCAAAAGAACATTTTATTTTTCTTTTAGTCCATATTTTCTGAAAGCTAAAACTAGGCAAAGGCAGTATCACCACAGACATGAAACCAGCAAATGAACTCTGTCACCCCCTGCCAAATGGTACTGTCATGGTGCTCCTGTCAACCGTGTTCTTTTCACAGACAGGGGCAGTAGCTCTTTAATATTCTGTGCGTGTGTGTGTGTGTGTGTCTGTGTGTGGCATACTATGTAGCAATCTTAATATAGTTAGATTGATGGTATTTCATGCTGCAGAACATCTCCAGGTTGGAGCTCAGCAGAAGTTATCACTCAGGAAACCAAATACAATTTATATGTGCTGCCATCTGGCAGATGACAGAACAAGGAGCAATGGTTTCAGGTTGCAGCAAGGGAAGTTTAAGTTAGAGATTAGGAAAAACTGTCTCACTAGGATGGTAGTAAAGCACTGGAACAGGTTACCCAGAGAAGGTGTTGAATCTGCATCCTTGGAGGTGATTAAGACCTGGTTAGACAAAGACTTGGCTGGGATGATCTAGTTGAGGCTGGTCCTGCTTTGAGCAGGGGGTTGGACTAGATGTGACCTCCTGAGGTCCCTGCCAGCCCTCATTTTCTATGATCCTATGATCCCTGTGCAAATGGCAATACAGAGGTCTTAAAGCCTCCCTGTTGCTGTGGTTGCTATGTTCTGGTCGTTTCCCACGTGCTTGATCTTGCAAGGGGCTGAGGATGGTATTTCAGGTTTAGCACAACACTTCAGGTAGTGCCTCACTTCAAGCTCAAGTGTCCCGTTGAAATCTTGTGTGCTTTTTAAATGCCTTGCCAGGTCAGAGCTGGTGCCATTCAGTGCCCTTGCAGTGTGGAGCCCCAACAAAAAGGGTATGTTTTCTCTAGTTGCTCCACCACACAAGGTAAACATGGAAAAGAGACTGTACTGAGCCACCAGGCTTTTGCTCTGCATCGTGTGGTCTCTGCAGCCTGCCCTGATTTTCAAAGCACCAGACCACAGCATCCATCATTGTATCTGCAGAGGAGGAGGCTAGGAGTGGTGCTGTGTCCCAGTGCTCCTACATGCCAGATGAGGTATCTGCTGCTGGAACTGAAGCAGCCTGCCTGCCAGCCTAGGGGCCTGAAGACCCTTTCCCCAAAAGACTAGGCACTGCAGAGAAGAGAGCATCATTGATGCTGTATCTGGCCAAGAGTTAGGCCATGGGAACCCAAACCCACTGGATTCTAATTTGACATTTTGGCTTGCTGGAATTTTTAATGATACTTTGCAGAGAACAGGCAGGCACAAAAATACCCTTCCTGATATTTATATATCTTTGCTGGAGCTGGGTGTCCCTCTTTGGCAGGCAGCACCTCAGCTGTGGTTCTGCAGAAAAAGGCTCCTTTTTAATTAACTCACAGGGAGCTGTCATTTGATTCCTCTTTAGAGCAGTGGCAAAATTAATCCCAAGAAGGGAAGCTGATGGATACTGCAGGAGCACTGTGTTTTGTTGGAGGATAATGGCACCCTTTGAGGAGAGCCTCCATTGAAAAGCTACGTGGTTTTGGAAATGTCAGGCCAGTGACGTTAGAAAAGCAAACAACTTTTCCTGGCCCCTCATTCTCTATTTCCTGAAGGGCTTGTACGTTGCCTTTTTCTGTCTTGCATTGGCTACTGTGAGGAAGTATGTGAAAAGGAGTTGCCTTACCAAACCAGATGAGATCTTTGGTGACAAACCCCAGCTGCTTCAGAGGAAGATAGGGAAAAAGCGGGGAGGGGGCTGGGGGGACAACACCGAAGTAGGCAGACATAGGATAGTCTGCCACAATAAAAGCATCATCCTTATCCTTCATAGTTAATAATGTGTGAGTATTTTGTTTCTGTTCCAAAACATTTGTTGTTTGTCTGTAAGAGCTGTTTTATCATTTTTGTTACCTGGGATTATTCGGTTCCATTTTGACCCCACTAAAGTGCTGTGCGAGGAAGTTTACAGTTTACTTATTTTTTGTGGGGGTGTTAAGTTTCCCACAGGGAGAGCTGTCTCCTCGTCTGTCCTTGCAGTACAAATTTTTCTTTAAAAGACCCTGGAATGAATCTTAGCCTAGAATAAAGATGGATAAACTATGCCCTAATGTTCCAGCTATACTTTGGAGTTGCCCTTAATTCACAAAGAGCTTTTGCCAGTTGATGACTACTGCTGAAAATCGCCATCCAGGGAACGAGGTCTTGTTCTGTTGCCTTCGTCAGATTGGTACCATCTGAAGGAACTTGATTCCTTGAGGCATTTTCATGATCAAACTATTACTTCTATAAAATAGATGAATGATTCACTGGAGTTGAGTTTTAATCTGAAAGCATTTTTCTGAAATAGTTGCTAAATCAATTCCTGGTTTACATCTTTCATAAAGTAAATGCCTGGACTTTTAAAAGCATTGATCTAAAAAGTATCAAATAAGATTTGAAGAAAATCTATCAAAATAGATTTTTTTAAAAATCCTTTTGTGATCAGTGTCTTTCTTTTAAATGAATGTTTTGGCTTTGTACTCAGATTTTATCTCAATTCTAAATTGTGTCAGCTTAGCTGAAATCTCTTTTTTGATTAAACCACTGAAATAAACATGTGGATGCTCTTTCTTTGATTTTAAACGTGGCTGATCTCCAGGTGAAAATTGAGTTGAGTACGTAAATCAATATAAACTGAATGAAAGGTGTTGATGTAGAATTTTGGATCAGTTTAAATGCAATTGGTTTGAAGTACTAGCTGTAGTCCAACGGTGAATATAGACAAGAAGTAAAAATTAAAAAAGCCTAACTGTTCCTTAGGATTTTGCTTAGATTTAAAAAGCCTAACCATTTCCCTAGAAACACAATGGCTTTTGAGTGCTGGAGCCATGTGGGTGTTTGTGAAAATGTTACCGAGAGTCTCAGCCTGGTGTGAATGCTTCTGGGAGCTGAGGAGAGAGAGCAGAATGGGTTGGGATGCCTGGGATTAGAGTGGAATATACCCAGATGTTTGGACTGGGGGAGGATTATCAAAGGTCCCGGGGTGGAAGATGCCCTGGCAGTCAGAACAAGTTTTATAAGCAAAAGTATGAATGTTTGCTCAAAACATTTGGATCACTTCCAGACCCATCTTAAAGCCATCACCAGGCAGCTTGGGTATTGATTTCTAAATCTGACATCTGGAGGCCTTTGGTTTAAAATTTACCAAGTGCTGAGAACATGATCCCCCTCATGTGGGAAGAAAGACAGCATAGTAGCTTAGCTTTCTGCCAAGTAACTTTATGCTGGAATCCCCTTTTAGTGCTTGCACACTGCCTCCGCTTCTCTGGCATGGGCTAGGACAGAAAGGATTCTGAACAATACTGCGCAGGTGTTGAATGTGTGATATAAACACACTAACGCACACAATCCTCTCTTCCTAACTGGTTTCAGGTGACCTGTACATTGACTGAAGTGTGTGGTAATCCATGATGTATAAAATGTTTCCATTAACAGTACAAACAGTGATTAGCTCCTTGGCTTTCCAACCCCAGTTTACTTTAGTGCATTAGTTGGAGGGGGAAAGGGGAAGGGAAGGGAAGGGTGGGGAGGGTGGCAAAGGAATTACTCTGATTTATAGGAGAGACTATATTAAGAGCTAAATATTATCCAGTAGTCCATGACAGAAATCAGCCTGTTAACATGTACTATTGAAGTACTAATTGTCTTCATTTCAGTGTTTGACAACTCACTGCTTTTTACTTGCCTAAGTGAGACGCAGTAAAACCTGCCAGAGGACAGGCTTTGAGTGGCAGAAGCAAAGAACCTGGGTTCTGTTCCCAGTTATGAGCTGCTGTGACTTCAGACAAGCTCATTTTCAGGGTTGCTGAGCGCTTGCAGCTCCCATTGACTTGGCCTCATGCAAGCTGCAGATTCTCTACCCTGCTGAAAACCAGGCCAGCCCACTCTGCGTATGCTGCCTGCCCTGTGAGACTCGCTTCCTACAGCTAAAGTGCTGCAAGTCCTCGAAGAAAAGCTGCAATAAAAATGCCAGTGATAATAGCTAGTAATGCATACTCTTCTTCTCATGCTGGGACAATCCTGTCCCTTCAGCTTTATAGCATTTGCTCTTCCAGCTGTCACAAACATTTTCACCCAGCCCCCCTCTAAATGGAAAGGAGGGCTGTCAAAAACCCAAACTAGTATGGTTTTAGTTGAATAACTAACAAAGGGTTGTCTGTGGAGACTGAACCCAACTCTCCTTAGGCCTGGTTGAGCACCTGTATTCTCTTCCTTTCCAAGTAGTATTGGGGTGTTTCTTGAATCCTTGATTACATTTGCCGGTACTCCCCATTTAGGGTGCCCGCTGATTTCATCAACATGCTTTTAAGCACATGTGGGGGTTTTTTCAGAATATATATACTAGCAAAACCTAACTCCTTCAGCATCTCCCTGGGTGCGCAGTGGGGGTATACACTCACGTGCCTGTGGAACGGCAGTGTGCTCTCTCTGCAGCACTGTACTTTTTCTCATTCAGGTCCTTTTGTTTAACACAATGCAGGCTCCTTTTCTCACTCCATCGTCTACTCCATCTTGATTGGATGCAGAACCTGCTCTGAAATAGCTTTGATGGATGCTCTGTCATGGTTTGTAACTGTGGGGTTGGCAGCAAGGATGGCTGAAATGGATGGCAGTGCTTAAGGGAGAGTTTTCCTGTTCTGTCTCAAAGAGTGTGTCATGAATGTCTGGTTCCTACTCTATTCTGAAACCTGGCAGTGAATTATGCAGTCCAGCAGCAGCTCAGTACCTGGCTCTCATCCTCAGCTTCAGGCCAAGAGATTGATCACTTGCACCCATTTGTGTGTACAGTAGAAGGGAATTGTTTAAATTTCCCTCAAGGATCCTAGTATACACAGATAAGCACAGTACTGTGATATCGGGTATATTAGGAAGAGTGAGACGAGACGACATGGTCTAAAAGTCCAACACACTTCATCACGGGCACAGACCTCAAGCACAGTGAGAGCTGCCCTCACAGGACTGGTGGTAGATCTGCCTCTGTCTCTAACCCCCAAATAGCATTTTGTTTCAATTCCTGTTCTTATTAAATGTTTAAGAGCACTAATTGAGTGCTTTGGGAGCCTAGACCCTGTAAATTTTCAAATGAAAAATTGAAATCAATGGGATGTCGACTTTTGTCTTTAGGTGTTTTTTTTCTTTTTGTGTAATGTAAGGCATAAATTTAACAGGTAAGAGTTACACTGGCTCATCTCTGCCCATTGTGGACTCCTTTATCTATATAAGACTGCCCTTTTCTGGTGTGGTGCTTGTGAAAGTCTTCTAGCAATTCTGATTTGAGAGGAGGGGCTCTAATAGCATAGCCACACTGGTATTTTCCATGCAGGCAAGGCTGGTTCCAAAGTCACTTTTAAATATGAGTCTGAGGTTACTGAATTATTAAGTGCGCTTGAAATGTCCATTGCATCTCTCAAACCATACCTGCCTGTAACTCAGCTTAGGGTATAGATGAGCTCCATTAGAATATAGCTGTAGTGCTAATTCTCTTGTAGGCCTCTTCCAGAGCCCATTGAGGTCTGAAGGGAAGGGTCTGGGCTTGCAATTGCCTTGTCTTACCAAGGGGAGGTTGCATTGATAAATACTTAGTTTGCTCAGTTTATGCTGGGAGGAAAATAAAATCTAGGAGGTGGGAGAAGCCAGTCAGCGGCACTGCATGGTTCCAGAGCATCATTTAAGGCATATTTCTATCTCCCCAGCATGGCGAAGGTGCTGAGACAGAATGTGCCCACTTTGTATGCATTATTTCCTGAGCAGTGCAGCTGGCTTAATGTGACTCTGGATGGGCTCTGCTTCTTGGAGAGCTCACTGTGTTGTGTGTTCATCGCTGCTGCTAAGCTGATTATGCAAGCAAGAAGCAGAGTGTGTGTGTGTGTGTGTGTGTGTGTGTGTGTGTGTGTGTGTGTGTGTGTGGTAAGAACATCATGTCTTAATATCCTGCTCCCTCCCATTGTGTTGGACCAGTGGAACTGTGCCCTTGCAGTAGACAAATTGGTCAAAAACCAGGAAGTTAGCTAGGGAGAAAGGGGTGAAGCTACGTCAAAGTGAATTGCTCATTTAGACTCTTGCCGTCCCCTTTGAGCTGAGTCTAGGGGTGGAGGAAGTGAGTCAGAAATAAAGTTGTAAGTCCAGAGTGCTGCCATGACCAACACACACCTGGGTGGCTGTCTGCTGTATACGCTGCTGCTATTTGCATTAAGCTGAAGCAGGGGAGAGGGGCTGGGAAGGCTCAGGGACTTCTGATGGCACATTTCCCCTCTCAGTGGGAGTTCATATCAGCTGGGTAATGGCTGCTAGCTAGATTGTCTTGCATGCCTGCACTTCTCTTGGCACATTGCACAGGTAGCTTTCTGTCTACCTCCCTGATGCTAGTGGAGAATCAGGACCCAAACAGCTCTAAAACTAGGCCCTTAAGGCTTCTATACATATGCTTGGGGGGGGGGGGCAACTTTAATTAGAGCAGCTCTGAAAGCCATTCTAATTGACTGCAGCATCATGGGTATTCAGCATCCTGTGCTTTAAAATGGCAGCAGGGGCACTTTAACTAAAGCTCGTATGACAGGCGTTAGTTAAAGTGCCCCCACCACCATTTTAAAGCATGGGATGCCGAATACACATGACATGGAGGCTGCTGGAGCATAATTAGCTTGATTACCAATTAGTTCGATTAATCAAGTCTGCTCTGGTGCATGCTAATTAGCACATGTCGGAGCAAACATCCAGCACGTGAGTAGGTGTCCCTCAATACTCTGATTTTCATTAATTGGCGTGTTGGCTCCCCCTCACCCTCTGAATCCTTTTCAAGGGCATTCTTCTGGCCTACATTTTTTTTTTGAGCCCAGAGTGCTCCAGCCATATCTCTGATGTCCCTGGTCCAATGAAGAGGTTGGGAGCAGGAGGTATAAAATTGGCTAAGCCAAGTATCCATCTCAGAGGGATTCTACTCTTTAAGCATGCAGCTGTGCAGTGACCTGGGGAGCACATTTTGTAAATTTAAAATGATTTGCTCGGTGTTTCTTACCCATACTGTTCAATCATTTACATTTCATCTGTATTTCACTTTAAATTTGCTATTAACATTTCGGCATTGCATTCAAAAGCTTGTCTAAGACTTAACCATACAGTTGGTCCAATAAAAGATAACCCCCACAAAAATCCTTGCCTCATAAACCATTATAGCTACAGCATCACTCCAACATCATTTACTTTAATGCTTGTAAGTATTTAATGTTGGTGGGACTGTCTCTTCGAACCTTTCTTGGTTCTCCAAATGACTCGGGAGTCACCAGCACTCACTCTTAGTACGGGGCCAGTAGGATGGTTGTGTTGGTGAAGAGAGGAATGCAGAAGTTTGCCGTGCTGCTTCTGCCAATGCAGAACAGCTCTCTGGAAAAATGGGGACTGTCAGTTTAATGCTAATACCCGGCATACACATACTCTTCTGCTTTAAAATACACCTTCACTTCCTGCCTCTCATGGTTTAATTGGCAGCATATTTCAAGTTGCTCTGATCCTTATAACTCAACAGACTTGTCCAGCATACATTCTTGTTTTCCTTTAATGAAAGCTATTTCATTACATCTTGACCCCTGAGGTTCTTCAGCTTGATGCTTGCATGGTGCTTTTAAAAAGTGCATACTTCCCTTGCTTTCCTGGTCTCTTGAGTTGTAACCAGTAGCTAGGCATTGTTCAGAAACCATGTTGTTTTATCTTCCCAGCCTCTGTTAGCGCTGAAATGACAGAGCACCTGTATGACTACTGCATTTGTCAGCGGGTCTGCACAGAGTACCCCCCTAAGCCTCTTGATTCTCTCCTGCCATGACTTGGATCTTACTAGAAATAGGGAGGAAGGGGGTGAAATTTGAGAGAGTACCCATGGGAAGTACCACGCTGGATCGGGTATAATGCGAGTGCTTTTATTCAGCTGTTTTCTCTTCTATTATTTACAGGAACCCCCTTTGGAGGAGGAAGCAGTCCAACAGACCGATCTCGGGGCCCCCCCGCAAAGTCTCCGGGCTGATCCCAGTCCACTAATGCAAACGGTAAGTACCGCACAAAGTCCCAGTATCCGCCACCAATTATCTCATTAGCGGCTCATTCCAGCCATCGCCTGCATCTTTCTCCAGCAGCCGGCGTGCAGACTCCGTGGCTCTCCCACAGTCGGGGCTTGCCCTCTCAACCCTCACTGTCTCTCCCTACTCGGGATGGGTTCTGGCTTCTGGCTTTCCCAGACTCTTTAGGTGTCCAGGCGGGGGACGTCCCTCCCCGCTGTCTTTTCGGATCTGTGTAGCCTCCCCGATCCTCAATGCCAGCTGTGGCTCCAGCCCCAGGTGCAGCTCCACTTCTCCCTGCACTCACCAAAATGCAGCTCAATTACCCAGGCAGTCGTCCATCTTGTATCTGACCTGTCTTCTGGAGTCCCAACGTCATGGCTCTCTCTGGTATCCCAGGCCAGAATCCTTTTCCACTTTTCCTCTCCTGGGGTCTCAATTAACCCCGAGCTTGTCCTCTTGTGCCTGAAGGCAATTTCTCCTTCACCTTCTCTCCCTCTTATCCTTCGGGTCTGGGCCTCATTGGTTCTCCGTGGGCAGGGCCCACCCCCACGTTGTAATTGTCTTCAGCTGCCCCTGTTCCTTTAGTAACAGGGTCTCATTCGGGGCCCTGTTACAGCATTGTTAGTTCAAAGGCACCCAGGGGAGCAGCTGAGAGACTCGAGCTGTAAAAGCTGCTAAAAAAAGTGTTTAGAGAGGCCTGCTGTGACGGGGGCTAAGGTCCATAGCATACTGCCCTGAAGCTGGATATGAACTTTCCATCTTCAAGCAGCTTTCACTCAAAGGTGTTATCTTCCCTTCATGATGACATTTCTATTCCATCCCTTGCAAGGTGTTTCATAGTAGGCTTTGCAGACACTACACACAAAGTAACCCACAGTTCGAGCCCCTGGCATTTGCATTACACTATAGCTACAAAAGACACAGCTAGTCCCTTTCACTCAAAGGTTTGCAAATGTATAGAATGAGTAACTGGAAAAAACTATGAGGGATCTGTTCCTAGCAGACTGGTTGGGAACTGATCTGTTGGGACCAAGAGGTCCTCAAAGTCCAAAGTCAGGCACTTTCTTGCAAGAAAAATATCCATTTATTGGTAATCAATATTATTGCTTCTCTTCTCGCAGGCCACCATTCTTTTTCTTTCTTTCTTTGGTCCTCCCTCTTTCCTCCATCTCAAGTGTTTTGTCCTTTAACAGCATGCAGAGGCTTCCAGCTTGTAGGGAGTGAGAAGCCAGGAGGTCAGTAATCAATAAGGGCTGAGCATTAATTCAGAATCTCAATGAACTGCAGTTATCAAACTATGGGCATCACCACGTTGGGGAATGGGCTGGTGGTTCATTTTTTGCCTTCTCTTCCCAAACCCCTACTACTTCCTTGCACACACATTTTACAGATTCTCACTGCTCAGTTTGGGTGAGACTGACAATAAAAACCAGGTTTGCTTCCAATATGGCATTTGGCACTTCTTTAAACATGGTTTCTGCCCGTGCCAGATGAAAAGTGTTTTCAGTGGTTAAGGTGGTAGCCTGAGACTCCTTACACACAGAGCACTGACAGACATGCAAGTCCCTGCTCTAACTCATGGCACTTTACATAAAGCACCCTGAGTCAGAGTGACTCCCTCCGACCCAACAGAGATGTTCCTCTGTTGGTTGCTCTGTTGGGTGGGGTGGGGGTATTGAGCTCCACTTTGGAGCCCATCCAGTGGAGGATCCTGCCTGCCGCCACTCTCCCCTAGTCCTGCCCTCCCTCCCAGCTCTGATGCTGTCTGCAGGAAGGGAGGGGGAGATGAGGGAGGGGGGGAACTTCACGGGCTGAGGTTTGCCCAGCCTGAGCTGGAAGGAGAAGGGGCTTGAAGGAGCCACAAGGCAGGGGAGGGGCTCCAATCCACCTCCCCCACACTTCGGCTCAGGTCAGGAAGACCCCAGCTTGCAGTTCCCTCCCCCTCCGTTCTCCTCCCTCCCTTCCTGCAGGCACTACCAGGGGTGGGGCTGGGCTGCATCAGCCTAGCCCCGATCATGCTGACAGCTCATCCTAGAGAACAGAAGTTCCCTAAAACGCTCCACTTTGGAGCACCTTCATCTGAACCCTCATTAGATTTGGATTAATTTATTATGCAACTGGTCACTTTTAAAGTGCTCTTCAGCTGTGCGCGTGTGACGCAGCTCGAGAGCGCTTTCAGGGGGCCAGTTGTGTGACAGATGTCACTTCTGTCAGCTCTCATAGGTTTCATAGATTTCATAGACATTAGGGCTGGAAGGGACCTCGGGAGATCGAGTCCAGCCCCCTGCCCAAAGGGCAGGAAGTCAGCTGGGGTCATAGGATCCCAGCAAGATAAGCATCCAATTTACTCTTGATCATCCCCGAGCTACAGAATACTTCCTCTGCATGTAACCTCAAAGCTTAGTCTCTCTGTGCCTTGTGTGAAATAGCAGTAGGATTTCTTTATCTCACAAGGGTGTTATGAAGTGCTCAGCTGCTATAAAGCTGAGGTCACATAAGCACCTTTCTTATATCCCCTTCTCCACAGCTGTAGTTGAACCTATTGTTGCAGGATCAGAAGAAATGCATACATACCATGCAAGGGGGGCCACTCTTGCCCAAGCCCCACCTCTCATTGTATGTGCAGCCCAGCTTTTTGTCACTATATGTTAGCCTCTCATGAGCTGCCAGTTGGATAGCCCTGTCTTAAGAGAAACAGTTTAGACCAGTTGTGTCACATATAGCCTCTGGGCCGAATCTGTCCCACAGAGCCATTCCTTCTGGCTTGTGGGGCTCCTTGTGGGCCGGGGAATCCAGGGACACGGTCAGTGGGAACAGGGCCTATGACACAATCTGGGACTACAGGGCTCCATTGGACAAGAAGCTGAGCCAGGGCTTTGCTGACACAGCCATGCTTGGCATGCCACGTTTGCTCTGCTGCTTCTATCGCTGGCCCTGCTGCCACAGCCACTGCCCCATTATTGGCCCTGCCATCATAGCCGCTGGCACCACCACCTTTGCTACCACTGCTGCCAGGTCCAGATCTGGCCTACCGGGAGCTCCGTAATCCAAATCTGGCCTGGTGCTTGGATTGGGATGAGTTTGATAACCTTGGCCTAATCTTACAAGAACATGTTTTCTTTTTAGAAAGTGGGGGCTTTGGTGTTTTGGTGTTGCTTTATCTGGTAAAGGGAGTCGTGTCTTAATTGTTTTAAACTCCTGAGACTTTTTAGGAACTTCTCCTTTTATTTGGTGGGTTTCTGAGCATGGAAAAGAAAAACACAAATAAATAATGCTGAACAAAATAAGGCAAGCCCTTATGTCATTGTAATCCAGGACACCTCTGATTCTTTATCAGAGTGATTATTTCATACTTAAACCTCACGGGCAGTATTGTTTAATATAGGAGGATGGGAGAATACTGGAGGTCCTGACTTTAAAATTTGTTGCAGGGGAGACTAGTCAGGAGAGAGAGCAGAAATAATCTATGCAGTCACCCAAATTTTGGTGAACACTTTATTTTCTGTATTCCCTTCTCTTCCTTGTCCTGATCCATGCCAGCTTTCGTTCCTTTGCAGCTAGATGGCCATGTGGCTATTTGAGTTCGATTTTAAGAACCAACCTTGGAAATATAGCCAACAGGGGTCATACTGGAAAACAAGAGTACCGTGCCAGTGATGCTTCTGGTTGTATGGGATAGTGCACTACCAGAAAGTAGAATAACATTCATGGAGACTTTCACAGCAACCTTACTATGTCTCTGTCATCACGCATCAGGGTGTCTTGGGCACTGGAGCCAATTTGGATGAAGTTACTTGGCTAAGGATAATGAGGGAAAGATGAAGAAGTGTGGGTTTAATAGGGAAAAAGCAAAACGTCCTTGTTTCTTGTTGTTGAAACAAATGGGTCTGTCATGAGTTCCATTTGGGAGGTGGTAAAGTAGACCCATGTTAGACACCATTGCTTTCTGTTCTGTTGAGGTAAAGTCTTTCTCCAGCCAAAACTGACCACATCCTCGCCACTGGAGTCTTATAAAATGTTGAGAGAGCCAGATCAAGCCAATGCCAAAGGGTGAAAAAAAAAAATCTTCCTTAACTGCTCTCTCCTTTAGTTTTTAAAAAAAACAGAACAAACCAAATCAGCAATTGCTTTGCATTTAAAGGGAAAAAAAATCCATGATGTATGCTTGGATCGCAGCCACACCTGCTGTCTTTGCTTCTATTGAGAAAAACAAGAGCATTTGTGGGGACTAGCTTTGTGGTAGTAAAGTGGGCAGGGCTCTCTAACATCCCTTGAGTCTAATGCCGACTGCTCAGTGTAGCCTTTCCATTCCATGTGGTTGGTTTTGCACCAAGCACTCAGGCTGGCTGAACATGAGGAAGATGCTTGTGCTGAGCTGTCTGCTGCTGCATTTACAAGCAACCGGGGTTGCCTCTGGCTTTCCCAAGGTAAGGAGCTAGTCCGGAGTTCCTGCTAATCTCTCCCATGTGCATTTTACCATGGAGAGCATAGCTGTTAAGTCTTGCTTGTTGTAGCATTTGATGATTTATTCTCATTATTCAATCCCAGTTTGATTCAAAATATGAAAAGCTTTCTGTGCATGTCCTTTCCTCTACTTCTGCCCTTTTAAATTATTGGCGTGTGCATGTGTATTCTTGAAGGCAAAGTTGTTTTACCTCCCTAGATAATGCTGATATCAGGCTCTTTGAAGGTAAGTAATTGCTGCATTTAAATTGTTTTAAAATGTCCACAAAGAGGGTAATGATATGTTGGATGGAGTTAAACAGCACGTAAGAATAAAGGGAAATTTTGCCATATGTTTATCTTATGTCCATAAATCTTTTCAGGCAAGACAATCAGAGCGCCAGAATGACACGCAGTGTATCTGCTCTTGATTTCAGAACTGAAATCTTCATTTAGTGAGCTGGGTAGTTAGAGCTGCTGTTTATAACCAGACTTCTTTCTGAAGTTTGACATGAATGGATACCTTGCTCTTTTTCTGATGATATTTCACAGTGCAGTTAACTGCAATTTAGTTTATTCTTAAGACTTTGTTTTAAAAATAGAGTGATTCTCCCTTTCCCTCTTTAGTTGGGCTCAAACTGGTTGTTCTAGCTTGTTTCTCTGTTTATCCAGGCTTGGAAAAAAGACTAGGGGTATGTATATGTGTGATATACTTAAATACCCGGTATTACAGTGCGGGATAGCAGGCAACAGATGGCAATGTGTTACTGGCCTCCTTTTGTTTGGATTGTTGGAGTGGTGTATGTAGCAGCATGGAGTTAAGAGCTTGTTTAGACTATAGCAAAGCAGTGAATGGTGGTTGCAGTACATTGCCATGGGGCAGCAATTGCTTGGCTACAGAGCTGGGGATTTTACTGCCTGCCATGTTCCAGTGTAATTTCTTCCTCATAAATTGTGCGCATCTAAATTTAGGGAGGCAAAAACTGTAGCCTGGAGAGTGGGTGTGATAACCAAGATTGAAGCAAGCTGCTACCCTCTGCTTCAGTTGCTACAGATGTGTTAGGATTACAGCTTGCAGATGACAGCAGGTAGCCAGTGAGAACAAGTAACTTGAATGCAACCCTTTGTTATGAAAGCAAGAATAAAATGTTATATCAGCAAACTGGAAAATAAATGAGAAATAAGATACACTGAACAGTGCTTGCTCCATGAAAACACCTGCACTCCTACAGGAGTTTCCCTGGAAGAGCTAGGAAGTCAGAGGCAGACTCCCAAGTGTTGCCTTGTCTTCTTACCCAGGGCTCCATGCTTTCTTTTATGCACTCTCCTACTAATTTACATATGCATTAGTTTGTGCTCTTTGACACGTTCTCGCCTCACAAATCTTAAAAATACCTAAAATTTAAAAGGATATCTACTAAGAACATAATAGACTCATTAGCCTGTAAGTCAGCAGGTTTCCGTGGCAAAGTGTGGTTAAAAATTGCAATGTTCAATATCTTTGTTTTCCCCAAACTGTTCTAAAACTGAAAGAAATGCCTGTTCTGTAAATGTGTATAGCTTATCAGGGATCCTGGTTTTCTCTGTTTAAAAATCGTAAATTCTCTGCTAACCTCACCCCAAATTCTCTGATTAAAACACCCCAAATCCGTGTTTTTCCATGATTAAAATGAAATGCCACTATATCTGTATCTAACTATCTATTTATCTATATAGGTATCAGTTGAACACAATGTTTTATTGATATATTAACAATTTTAAAGGATTTTGGAAGCCTACTGGTGCCTCAATCATTATAATAAAATAAATTCTAAATTCTTACATATTTTGGTGTTTGATTTCGGTTTTTATATCATAGAAAATCAGAGTTCCTCCTGCCCCTTTCACTCACCAGGACGCAGATCCAGCTACGGCTTTCTCCCCTGCTGTTTTGTGGAGCTGAGCAGCCCTGATATGCCGGTGTCCTGCCCCTGCTTCTGCCCCTCACTCATGACCTGCAGCCCCCTGCCCCCCCCCAACCATGCCAGAGTGGGCTCCCAGCTGCCAGAGCTACAGGACCAGGGCTAGGGCCTGCAGCCCCCCGATTCCCACCCCCCAGCAATTCCTGAGTCTCACTGCTGAAGTGGAGCCCGTGGGTGTGGGGAGGATGTGGGTTGCCCACTGTGGACTTGGGGGATCCCCACCCTGCTGCCCTCCCTTGGGGGCCTCTGCAACCCAGCATGCAGGACCCAGTACGGGAGGGTGGGAGGCTTCATTCACTGAGAGCCCCACACCAGCCACCCTGCCATGGCAAGGTGTCCCCTGGCCACCTGACAGCAGCAGCAACAGCATGGAGCTGTATTGCTCACTGCTGCTGGGTGGGCAAGGGGTGCCTCGCCATGGAAGCGCAGCCAGCTTGGGGCTACTGATGGCAGCACGAAGCCTGCCCGCTCTGCTTTGCTCTTCTGTACCAAGTCCCACCCGTTGGCCTGCAGAGGCCCCCAGGGGGAGGGCAGCAGAGTGGGGAGCCCCCAAGCCCACAGTGGGCAGCCCACATCCACCCCCTCCCCACGCACAAATCTGGGGGGCACGTGTCCCCCCAGTGCCCCTCTCATTCGCAGTGTGCACAGCATGAGGAGCTGCTACCCACACTTTGCCACCCCCGGACAAGCCGTCCATGGCTCTGTCCTGCTCCCCCAGCGAGGCCCCGTGTTCCCGCCTGAGCCCCAGGCTGCATGCACCAACCCAGCAGGGCAACACCCCCAGCCTTGCCTCCCTCCCTCCCTTGCCATGGGGCCTTAATCTGCCTTCCCCCCCACAGAGGTGTACCTGGAGGGAGCTGTGGGAGCTGCTCTCCACACTGCCTGGCTGCCACATGCATGTTGCACTCGCATGTACATGGTACCCCTACCTGATCGCCCTCCTCCCACTCCTGCCCCTAAGCAAACCCTTGCAGGGTGTAACTCTGCCAGCCTACAAGGGGAAACCCACCCTTGCCTGCATTTTTCTCCTTTAAAGGAGAGGAATCTGTGTTTTTCTCCCTAAAATAGACAAGTCCATATTTTTGTCCTTTGAAGGAAAATCTGTGTTTTTCCGCAACAAACAAAAAACCCAGATCCCTGCTTATTATGACACCCTAGTTATTCGTTTACCACATTAGTGTTCATTTTATGACTAAAAGTTAAATATTGGTCACCTTTACTAATTTAGCCTTATTTCAAATTAAGGTCTACTCGTGTTATGCCTTTATTTGCCTTATATTTGGCCCCCTTTGTTTCCACCTTGCATTACAGGTTTTGCCACCTTAGCTACTGTTACAAGTACTGGAATATATCTTTTACTACTACTATAATAGCATGTTTCAGGATAATAAATGGCTACAAAACTGAACTTGTTCTGTGTTCCCAGGAGCTATCTCAGTAGAAACATTCTCCCTGCCTATTTACATTCATGTTGTATATGTTGTATGTGTAGGAAACATTCGAGCGCATGGGGATAAATGCATGGGGAAGAAAGTCTGTTTTCCCCCTTATTCTTCACCCCCACCCCAGCCCCTTTCATATATTAAAGGAGGAACCGTAGCTTCTAGAGGTTAATTTATATGTTTCCCCTCCTTATTTTGCTGCTTGGCACACTTGTGTGAAAAAAAAAAAAAGCAGCCTTTCCAAATTAGAAAATCTTGTTACTCAGGACTTGCAAAATGGTTGGACCAAATAGTAATGGTAGCCAGTTCTGTTTAAAAAAGCAAGTTCCTGGCAGATGCAATTAAATAGATAGGTTCAAACACATTTTGTTTGAGCAGCTAATGTTGTTTCCCTTCCTATTTAATGTTACAATAATATAAGCCATGCTCAGCCATTCTAGGCAAGTGTGGGCGTTTGTCTTCTCTAATGATGGCTGTAAGATGACTTTTTATATTGTGGTAGTACAGAGGAGCTCCAGTCCTGGAATAGGTGGACTCCATGCTGGGCCTTGTCCAAACGCTGAACAAAAAGAAAGTCCTTTCTAAAGCATTCGTAATCTCTGCATAACAGAGGAGACACTATATGGCTACAAACTGGTGAGGAGAGAACAAGGATGCAACAGCGGCTGTTCTTTCCAGAGGAGTGAGTCAACCTCGGGTAGTATACGCTGGGTGTGTCTACAGTTGTGATTTAAAGTTATTTGGGTTTTCTGCGCAGTGAATTTACTGTGCAGTGGACTAATTTGCTGTGCAGTAAATGCCTACACATGTAGGTGGTGACTCCTTACTGCACAGTAGATTAGTCTACTGCGCAGTAAAGCATCTCATGTAGACCTGGCCACTCACGCTTTCAATGCGGAAAGGCCTGGGTTCAGACATCACTCTTGGCTTAACTTGAGTAAGTTAAAATAACACTGGTGTAAAATGGATTACATATTCTAATGCACTTAAATTAAATGAGGTTTAGATTTAGATTTTAAATTTAGATTTTTCTTTCTTTCCAAAGAATTTTGTTAATGTTGTGATATCTTCTTTCCCTCCCCTCACCAGCTTTCTGTAGGGCAGGAGCATGTGCCTGGTCTCCATCTCCATTGTACGATAGCATGGCAAGAGCAGTTGCTAGTTGTGCTGTCCTAAAGGTGCCATTTAATATGATAGGGTAGGGTAGAATGAAGACTGCAGATTGCTATGTTAAATTCATTAATTTGCCCCTAGTGTCCAAGAAGTTATTCTTTCCCTTATCTTTCCATCTTCTTCTCCTTGTCCCAAAGGAGAATTGCTGCTTGAAGAGTTATTCCAGCTGTTGTTATATGTGGGAGGAAGTGTTCAGAGTAGAGTCTGGTAGTTTACCAAATTGTCCTTGATTGAGACATACCTCTTTGTGAGTGCATGGAGGCTGCAAGGGAGCTTCTAAGTGCTTTGAAAGCAGTTTCTGCAAAGACTTTGGGGCCAGATTGTTCCCAGAGTCCCAAGTGCAACTTCCATAGGTTTCTGTTAAATCTGCTTCCCCTAGGGTTGGATATCCATCTGCAAAACTTCTGACCTCATTCCTTTTCCCCCTCTAATGAGGCATTCAGGTGTGTTTGTAGCTCTTGTTTTTACTCTTTAGTTTAGTTTGAGGTTAATGCAAGAAGTGTATGTATCTCACACTTACGTTTATGGCCTAGAATATCACCAGAATGAAGCTTTTGGGCCAGTGCTCTGGACAGTCTTGGTAATCTTTGAAAAATGTGTGAATTGATTATGGAAGGACCATGGGGCAGGGATCCCTAGTTACGGATAATTTCCATATTCCTCTTAAATTAAGGTAAAATGAATGCATCCCCTATATTAAACCACCCTGCAACAAACATAGATAAAGGGAGCGATTAATTACCTGCCTCACACCTCAGGTGTATCTGGTGCCTATCTCTTCATAGACCAAAAAGAAAAGGCCCTATGAGCTATTAAGCAGAGGTTGTTTCTGGAATGGGTGGCAATAGGAAATGTTTTCTAAGTACCATGTGTCTTGACAGAGAATATCTTGTCCGATTTAAAATGCTGTAAAATTTCCTTTGTTCTCTTTTACCCACTCCTTTCAGAGCTCAAATTTTACCAATCCAGACTTGACTTCGAGGCCAACCCAGGGGTGGGAAGATCCACAAAAGAACCAGAGCCCAGAATCCAGTGGAAGCGCCCTCACATCAGCCACTGCTACTAAGAGGCCCTTTGTCAAGGAGGAGGATGAAGGAAATCTTTCTATTGAGGAGGAAGGTTTTGAGCTTTTGAACTACACATACAATAAAATCACAGGGCCTGGCAGGCCTGGAGTTGGTAGGAGCAGCCTGAAGGAAGCAAGCGATACTAGTGAGTCTCTTACCTCAGTTACCTCTGGTTCTCCCACTGCACCTGAAGATGCTCAGGTGGCCAATGAGGATTTGAATCTGCCTGCAGCCTCCATTAAAGTAAATAGATTGGCGTCTAAGAAACACCTTATCTCAAAAACCACAGATGAGAATATCACCACCGAAAAGCTGAAGGGAGACACGGGCATCTGGACCTCATTCTCACCCAGCAAACCTGTGGATACCATCGTAGACCTTGACAGGTCTTCTACCTTCTCCAAAGTGTCTATAGAGGAAAGCGAGACAGCAGCCTCTTCGGGAAATATGCCCAGACTTCTCTCTTCCGTCTCCCATAGGGTGATAGAGGTACCAGTGGGAAGAGGCACGCTGGAAAACCACTCCAAAGCTTCTGGAAGCCCCAAGGATGTGCTGAATCCACCCCAGACACCACTGGATGCCAGGCTGGTCGGCACACGATATAGAAAAAGGATTGTGCATCAAGGGACTACTGGGAGTGATGCAAAAGGTGGTACCGCTGTAGACCGTGATCAGAGGACTGGTGACAGGCAATTGATTCAAGCGAAACCAGGACCCACTGGGCCACAGGGACCACCAGGTTTGCCTGTAAGTGCAAAAGTGTGTGCATGTCAGGGTGGGCAGGTGGAGGGCTTTCAAGGGAATAATGAGGGCAGTTCTTTATACAGTGGGCAGTCTAGGCCTGGAATAAATAGAGCAGTAAGAAGTACATGAGTTTGGGGAAAGAGAGATTGAGATACTAGAAAGCTGTCTCCTGGGTTAGTATTTGGTGGGTTCAGGAGGCTTTCACCCTTTGGCCCATGGTCTGCTTTGCCATTACTCTGCCTTCATCCATAATTACAGGAAGCAGCCACTAATGCCAGGAAGAGTATTCTGCTGCAGCCCAGACACTCACCTTTTCCTTCCTCCCCCAAGCTGTGCTCACTCCACTTCAGAACAGCTAGGCCTGTAACCCTTGTGGCACTGGTTTTGGTAGATGCATGATCATGGAAGAAAGGATGAATATGCAGCTCTGAGCAGAGGGAGTTAGTTTGGCTCTTGGGTACAAAGGAAAGGAAACGATGACTACAAATTAGGAGGATGGGCAATGATTGCAGCACAAGCTACTGCTGTTTCCTCGCTGTCTGAGAAGTGCTGGAGGCCCTGGGACATTCCTAAATATTTCTGAGCAGTTCCACCTATTCCTAGTGCTTGCTTTAGCCAAAGCATTATTTGAGGTTTCCAGTAGCACAAAGCGAGCAAGTGTCCTGATGGTCAAGTGTCCTCCATTGACCCGTTAGTTGCAGGCCCCCTTGGTGATTGGTAAATGGGGTCTGTCTTGTGTTCCAGCACCATAGCCCAGAGCACCTGCTGCCCGCTCTCCCCTCACTTTTCTTTCCCCTCTTGTTTTTTTCCTCTTTCATTATTTATATTCACTATTCATCCAAAAAAAAAATCTCCTAGTTGTACTGGTAACAGTCAACATACATGTGATCTTAGCTCAGCTGGTGGATTGCTATGGCCAGTAAAAGCTGGCTTGGACTGTCAACATACAGGCGAAACCAAGAGTTTTGGGTTATATGCTTTTGAAGTTAATAATATGAGTGCATCTAGTTTTTCTCTGCCAACAGCTGTTTTTCATGACTGTACATTTATTCAGATTTGAAGTAATTGTTATTAAACTGTCACCCTATACCCAGAGTTCCCACGCAATGGCATCGCAGTTCTGGGTGGCTTTCAAATGGTGACAGCTATATATGCTAAAAAAACCCAAATCATCCCAGTTGCTAAGTTCGTTCCACTCAGTCTGTCCTCCCCAGACAAAATTTATTGTATGAATGCTCATTAGGTGTTCATCACCATGGTTTCAGAAAGAAAACCTGAGAAGAGAGTATTAGAGCTAGGATGGAAACAGTTTTACTATCCTGCAAACACGTTCTAGATTTTCTCTTGTTAGGGTGAACTCATAACGTTTCACTGAGTTTTCATGAGACAAGGATGCACCCAGAACAGAGTAGTCAGTAGGTTGAGGGATGGGGGAGGGCATTCACCTGAGACATTGGAGAGACAGGTTCAAGTCTCTGGTCTGAACAAGAAATGAAGGGGCTCAAAACCTCCCTTTCTGTTTCCCACAGCACAGAACAAAAGTATCAACCCCAGCCAATCTGCAGGAGCTATGGCTTGGCCAAGGAAAACCCAGTGTGGTTAAACCCAGCCCCCCAAAAATGCTGTGTTTTCTTCAAAATTGCTTTGAACAAAATTGATTTTTTTTCATTCAGTTATTTTTTGGGAAAATTGTTCCATATTTTGCTAATTCTAAAGATGAAACTATACCTGCCTTAGGTTACCCCTCCCACCTTCCTCTGAAGAAGGAGGAGGAAAAATTCACCAGAAAACTGCAAAGGTTTTCTTTTGTAGGAAATGGAAACATCTACCTAAGTAAAAATGTTTCCCTCAAAATGTCAGCCAGCTCTATCTCAGACTTATGGGTCAGGGCTACCCCAATGTACTTAGACATGATTTGATGTCTTTTCATTCATCTGCTTGAAGCAGGAGTTGAGTTTTGGGCCAGTAATGTTTCACTCTTCTCCCTTTAGTGCAGCTAATATGTGCAGCACTTAATTTTGTCTTAAAGATGACAGCTTCTAAATGGAAAAATCAAATTTGGCTTTAAATCTGACCTAGGGGCTTGGCGGTTCTTCACACAATTGTTCTAAATCCAAGGTCTTGCTATTGAAAGCTGTCGTTACCACTGCATGCAGGGGTTTCCCGCTGCCCAGCTCTGCCAGTTTTGTTTTGTGCACAAACGACTCGGTGAAAAGTTGTTAAAATGCCTTTGTGCTCACAGTGACTTCAGCAAAGAAGTGATGGGTTTTTCAGGTGTGTAAGTGTGTCCCAGAAGGCTTGAAATCAGGAAAACATTTTTCTTCAGAGTTGGCTGTAGGCCTATGCTATTGCTCAGGGCCCCACGCAATGTGCAGCCCCCTGAGCATGTGGCAGTAAATTCCGATGCTCCAAATATGTCTCTCTGCTGAACAAGGCACATTTATCCTTGCTGTAAATTTTCCAATTTGACCTAGTAGGTGCTGCTTAGCTCAGCCTGGCTCTCTGCTTCAGATTCTTGTGCGTCAATTTATCAGTTGCACAGCTGTCCATAGTGGTTTGCACAAAGCATCAAGATCAGATTCCTGGCAGCTGTTTGGCACGATGGGAGGGGAGAAGTGACTGTTAGGCATGAAGGAGAAAGGGGTGATACAAAGCAAAGTTGTTAATTATTGCATTGTGTACATTGCATTAGCTTCTTTCTTACTAGTACAAGTGGCAGGTGTCACAAATGGGGAGACGGTGAAAAACAGAAAGCTTTGAAGAAGGCGATGGAAATTGGGTATCACGTAGTAAAAGGCGTTCCAGGTAGAGTGGGTAGCAAAAGAAGGCATGCACCAAGAAAGGATATAGATTTCATAGACATTTGGGCTGGAAGGGACCCTGGAGGATCATCGAGTCCAGCCCCCTGCCCCAGGGGCAGGAAGTCAGCAGGGATCATAGGATCCCAGCAAGATAAGCATCCAAATGTGTCTTGAAGGCATTCAAAGTGGGTGCTTGAACCACCTCCAGTGGCAGTCTATTCCAAACCTTGGGGGCTCGGACAGTGAAGAAGTTCTTTCTTATGTCCAGCCTGAATCGGTCACAGTGGAGTTTGTGACCATCGACCTCGTAATCCCTTGGGGCGCTCTGGTGAACAGACGTTCCCCCAGATCCTGATGAGCACCCTGATGAGATCTCGGGTGAGGGAAGAGGAACAGGAACCCTCGTACTTCTTACTCTCGTTTTACAGCCGTTCTTCTCTCTCGCCAGTAACAACTGGTGCACAAAGACTGTTGAGACAGGCAGGGTTGGAGAAGCCAGCATCAGAGGGCTCCCTCACCTGGAAGGGTGTTGGGTCAGAGAAGTGGTCAACACAGAGGAAAGAGAGGACTGGCAGCTGGATGGAAGTTGACTTCTTGTTGTGTGGACTTAGAGTTGATCAGGACATTTGAACCAAGTTATGCTGTTCCGTCCAAGTATTTTACAGAGAGGTAGTGGTTCCATAAAAGTTGGCAACCAGCTTTTTTTTTTTTTTTTTTTTTTTTTTGAGAGAAAGAGAATTGCATCAAAGGAGAGAGTGCAAGTTGTGTTTCTGAACCTGGCTTAGGATGTAGGAGGCTCAGGTTCAAGTCCTTCATCACTTCAACTCTGGAAGGGCAGGGCCTTGAGCTTGGGCCAGGCCAGTGCACTCTCTGTCCCCACTTCCCTGTTCCCAGTTCCACACATCCACATCCACCCTGTGAAAATGTCCACAAGTATTTCTGGGGGGGCGGTCAGTCCAGTGTGGGTTGGAAGCAGGTTTCAAAATCTCAACACTCAGTGGCACTTGGGTTTTGGTTCTCGTCTCTTGAAAAGAGCACTGGAGAATGTGGGCATTTTGGAGGGAAATGGAAACATTTGTCTTGCATTGCATCATAGAAATGCAAGGCTAGAAGGAATCTCAAAAGGTCAATTAGTCCATCCCCCTGCACTGAGACAGGCTCAAGAAGGGTCTTTGCAGCAGAGTGGAATGAGGGTGGAACCGTTTTAAGTGTAGGTCTATCATAAATCTTCATGCAGGTTTTTACTGCCTAATAATACTTGTAGAATTATCATACAAATAGCAGAGGGATTGGATTAAGTGCCTTCATTTTTTAAAAGTAGCTCAGTAGAAGAAAGCAGGGTTATGTTCTCATTTGCAAAGAGGGGGAAGAAGGGAGGTGAAGAACAGGCCTGAGAGATAATTAGCTGATAGCTCTGATTTGCATTTGGATTTAAAGTTTGTACTATCATGGAAAAGGAGGTTGAGGCTTGTGAAAGCAGAAGTGTCTGAAACTCAGAATTTCCATTTTGCAGGACATGGCAGGATTTTGAAAATAATTTTCATTCTGAATAAGATACCCCCAAAAGTTCTGTTTGTACTATGTCAGTTGAGGGGGAAATATCCAGTTTGATTTCAAAATGGAATTTTAATTTTCAAATATTTTTTATTTTTTGTCCTATTCAACAGTACTTAATGGGAGGGTATGTCATGTTATGCACTACTAGGGACACAGCATGGCATGCAGTACAAATAATAGCTGTGGAAAAGGCAAGAAACTAAACAAAAGTTTCATCTTGAAACTTCACATTTATTTTTTCTGAATGTATTTTTTCAGAAAGGTCATGTTTGCTTCACTGTTTTTCACTGGAAGCTTTTTCAGAATCAGTACTGTTTCATAAAAGAACAATTTCATTCAAATGTCATTTTCTAGTTAAAAAAAGAAAAGCCTGTTTCTGGACTTATAGGATGCCAAAGAAAAGAAAAGGCAGCATTTTGAGAAATGAATGCTGCTTAGAAATCTTTCCTCTTCCTCTGTGTTTAACATTGAAAGAGGTGACTTTCATACCTGGCTGGTTTGTCATAGTCAACTAAGCAAGACATAAGGAGATGGGCTCCTTTGAGGCAGCAGAGAATAAGAAATTAATCCTCAAATCATTTGTATGTGGCACTATAGCCTAAGCAATAGAGAGGGGCTTAGCAAGAAAAACAGGACAGCATGACCAAGAATGTTAATTAGTGGGGGTGTGCACAGATGCATGTATACCTGCCTGAAAAACTGCATTTGAATGGTGTAAAGGTTGCTGATTTCCATGCCAAAGTAATACATCCAAAGTTAAGGCTGATCAGGTTCATTAATCATTTTCTCTTTCATGTGTAGCACCCGTTTGGTTTCATTTAAGGGTTTTGTATAACCACCCATTACAGTGAATCCTAGGACCTTCCATGTAAAATCAAGAAAAGGCTCTATAAAGGCTGATGTATTCCCTTTCTGCAGTCAACACTCAACTAAGAAGACTTTTTTTTTTTCATTGAAGGCAAGGTCAGTATTGCTCAGGGTCTGGAAATTAAGGAAGCATTTTCTTGATCAGTCCTGACAGAAGGAGCCTATGGAAAAGCCTTTCAAAGAAAGGCATCAGACTGGTTTCTTATCTGTAGATCATGTCCCCTTGACTTGAGAATGCTTCTCCACAGCTGCGAGGTGTGGAGGTGCTCTAGAGCAGGGCTGACCAGGTGTTTTGACCTGTGGTTTTCTAAACCAGGGCTGTCCAGCGTTGGAGTGGCTGGGGTCGCACAATGCACAAGTCACAGGCCACACTTCACACAGGCTGCAGGGGCTGCACACGCTCCCCAGGACCTGTCCTGTATAGGTCCCCTGCTTCACAAGTAGTATGACCCAATCTCTCGCACCTACTGTGCAGGCCATCCCTCCGTACCTGCTGCCATACAATCCTCTTGTCTCCTACCCCACTGTCATCTTGTGGGTGATTTCCCTCCCTCCCTGTCTCTGCTGCCGAATAAGCCTGCTGCAAGCGCTGTTCCTTGGGCAGTGAGCTCACGAGGCCTCCTGCTGTGCTGCCCTAAACCTGTCCTTAATTATGTTTCAAATTAGGATCAAGTCATTAAGTGGATGGAAGCAAGTGATTGGATTTGAGCACAGACCTGATGTGTTCGAGCTATCTGGATGGGACAAGAAGCCAGATTCTGTACCAGTTGGGGCCTGTAACTTGCCCCCAAGTTTAGTTGCATCTTTCTGGATAGATGAAGCACAGACTCTGTGCAATGCAAAAACTGATTACAGGCGTAAGAACTGTATTGTTTTGGTTGGGTTTTCAGTGACGGCCCTTCACAGTGTAACTATCAGACCTGCTCAGCGTACATCAGCCTGTATAGCTGTCCTGCTATCAAGTCATTGTGCATATGCTCCATCTACTTGGAAAATCTTATGGCTCACATGGAGAGACCAGACCTTGACAATGCCCCAGTTACCTTGCAGAGCCCCAGAGAAGCTTCGCTTTAAGGGACAGGTGTGATTACCAAGCACATTACTCAAGAATAGGGGGAAAACTATATGCTCCAATTGACTTGGAAACACACCTCTGCGGTCTCCAAGCATCCAACATATGATAAGTTTGCAGTTCACATCTAGACTGTTGCAGTACTTCAGGAGGAGTTTTGACTTCTCATCTGCTTTGCATCAGTCATTGAATAAGGAGATTAGTGAGATGAAAGAAACATATGTGAGTAGAGGAAGTTGCAGTCCCTGATCTAGGTGGAGGATGGGCAGCTCCAGTTGTCTGTGGGCATTCAGACATTCGGTCCTTACACATGGATGCACATGCACTGTCTCAAAGAGAGACTGTAGTGATTACCTTTAAATCTACCTCCCCTTTCCCTATACATCCCTAAAACAAATTAACTAATATATTAGTAAAACAAAACCCTAAGTGCAAGCACAGTCTTTGCCCTCAAAATGGAGGAATACTGGGATGTCCATGACGTGCATTATGGACTTTACTGTTGCTACTGAATTTTACATGGAAGGTGCTCTCTGATGATGGTCTAAAACAGAGAGATGAAATTCTCATCTCGGCCAGTGACGTGATGGATTATGTTCACTACATTATTTCTCCTCTCTGTGTCTCTCTTCTCTCTCCCTCTACCACTGCCCTGCACCCCCCACCTCCACCCTTTATCCATATGCTCTCTTTTTAGATTGTAAACTTTAAGGGATTTCATAATCTGGCCTCCTATTCCTGCTAGAGGCATCAAAGTGATACTGCAATGTAAATTGTGAATAATACTGATGCTATACTCAAAGAAACTGGAAGTTGACAGAATGAGATGCCCAAAGTCACTGAGTCTAGAATTAGAGCCAGGAGTCCTGGCTCCCAGCAGAGGGCTTTAACCCTGAAGTCAGGGGTGTAAATTGTACTGGCTTTCTTGCATATGTACTGGCCTCTGGCTGCTTTACTATTCCATCCAGGAAGAGCACAGACCATCTGCAGATGCTTCCTCAGCTTGACAGAGGGTATTTGTACCCAAAAGCTTGCAAAGAAGAATTTTTCCAACTATTTGAGTTGGTCCAATAAAAGATACCCAATGAACCTTGTCTGCCCTAACTGTTAAGTCACACTCCTCCTTCTGAATGCATGTAGACGTGTGAGGGATACTTCCCACAGCTGCGGGGACTCAGAGAAGTGGCTGCTAGGACAAAGGGGGGAATTGTCCTTCTGGAGATGGAGCAAGTTCCCTCTCTCTCTCTTGCATGTTCAGTTGTCCTGTGTCTCCAGAGTGCCCTCACTGTCATTTCTTTTCTTTCCTGCTCTTTTATGCTCTGACTTCTGCTTATTTCATTTCCAAGTCTTTGCTTCCAGGTTTGTACATTCCTGATTCCTTAAGTAAATGGATCAACTCAAGTTTCTCTTTCTTTTGGGAAAACTGAGAAGTCCCTTAACTTCCATTTAATGAAGCGCACAGTCTGACATTTGGGTTTGGAAATCTCAGCCTGCAGCTAGTCATCGAACTGATGAAATTAAAAAGTGGTGGGGTCTGCCCCATCAGCCGGCAGATTTAGTGCCTTCAGCAAGGCAGTAGAGCGCAGCCTGGTTTGCGAGCAGTGGTTGGTGCTGGTGCGGGAAACCACATGTTAATTTGGTTCCTGTGCTAAGTGGTGGTGAGGATACCCATAGCAGGTTACACTGCAATCTGTCTTCCTGACCAGTCAAATTTAGCTCTGCTTATTTAAATTCACAAACATGTTTTGTGGACTTGAGCTGAACTCTGATGTGGGAGCATGTGGCATTAGAGGGCAGCATGTTCTCCTGAAGAGGAAAGGCAGAAGCATAGTTCTAGTTTTCCCTAAGGAGTTATCCGTTGTTTCATGTCATGAGCAATTGCAATTGTGGGGCCAGTGTGAGAGATGAAGAAGCATGTTCCAGAGTGACACTACGTGTGATTTGCAGAGAAAAGTATGACTTTTCTTTTTTAATAGACGCTTTGGATCAATTTTAATTTTCTATCCTGAAATGTTATAGCCTTTTAGTCCATTTTTTCCTGGCACATTAATCCCATTTTTTTTCCTGCTTGGAGTGATATAAACTTGAGAGGCTTTGAAGGGAAGAGAGATTTATGGTATCGAATTTTAGCTGATGCCGTAGTGACTCTTGCATTTCGCAGTAACTGCCAAGCCTTCCTCTTTTTTTTTTGTCTCTCACAAATCAGGACTAATATGTATTTGTCTGCAGGTTGTCCGGCCAGAGATGGCATTTATATTGTGTATTTATGGAGATTATTCCTTGATATGGGAGAGGAGATGCTGCTCTAACTAATTCACTGTCCATCATAATGCAGAAAGATAGAGGAGCTGAAATATAACAGCAGAGTTTGTAACCTGGGACTGTTAGGCAAAAGCATAGGAAAGGAATGGTTTTTATGTGGACCTGAATATTATTAAAATTGCTATGTGTCTATTGTTTACATTTGGCTATACCTTAGGACCAGGGATCCAGGTTTTCAGTTTCTCACAGAAAAATGGGGGGAAAAAATGTATATTTCTCCCTTTAACTGAGAAAAACGTGGATTTCTCATTTTAACAGAGAAATGCATGGATTTTCCACTGTTGCAAAGAGCCCCTCTGCAGCCTGGCAGAGTTTCAGCCTGTAACTCTGCCAGGCTGCAGTCAGCAGGGTGTGCCATGTGGATGTGCGCACGTGCACACACATATGGCCACCAGGCAGCCTGGAGAGCAGCTTCCACAGGTAAGTCTGGCAGGAGGGGGAGCAGGAATTGAGGACCCCATAGTGAGGGAGGGAGTTGGGCAGGGCTGGGGCTGTTGCTGCTGCCCAGCCAGGTGGTGCTTGGGGCTTGAGGCTGCAATGCGTGGCCTCAGGGCCCTGGCGGGTAGGGCTGCAGGTGGCTCATATGGGGATGGGGGAGGATGGGGGCGGGCTCCCCACCACTGCTTGGACTCCTGGGGGTGGCGTGGGGGTCCTTTTCTGCAGAGCTGCTGCCCAGGCAGTCAGCCTCCAGCCTGTACCGGTGCAGGGGATTGTTCTGTCCTAAGTGCAGGACTTTGCACTTCTCCTTGTTGAACCTCATGAGATTTCTTTTGACCCAATCCTCCAATTTGTCTAAGTAACTCTGAATCCTAGCCCTACCCTCCAGCATATCTATTACTCCTCCAGCTTGGTGTCACCTGCAAACTTGCTGAGGGTGCACTCCATCCCATCTTCCATTAAGACATTAAACAAAACTGGTCCCAGGACTCACCCCTGGGGCACTCCACTTGATACTGCCTGCCAACTAAACATTGAGCCATTGATTACTACTCTCTGAGCTCAGAGCTTCAGCCAGCTTTCTATCCACTTTACAGTCCATTCATCCAGCCTGTACTTTCTTAGCTTCCCTACAAGCATGTTGTGGGAGACTGTATCCAAAGCCTTGCTAAAATGCAGGTACACCACATCCACTGGTCTCCCTGTGTCCACAGAGCCAGTCATCTAATCACAGAAGGCAATCAGGTTGGTTAGGCATGGCTTGCCCTTGGTGAATCCAGGCTGACTGTTCCTAATCAGCTTTTTCTCCTCCAAGTGCTTCAAAATGGATTCCTTGAGGATCTGGTCCATGAACTTTCCGGGGACTGAGGGTGAGGCTGAATGGTCTGTAGTTCCCCGGATCCTCTTTTTTTCCTTTCTTAAATATGGGTATTATTTTTGCCCTTCTCCAGTCATCCAGGACCTCTCTCCTGATCGCCATGAGTTTTCAAAGATGATGGCCCATGGCTCTGCAGTTCCATCAGCCAACTCCTTCAGCACCCTTGGCTGCATCCTGTCCATCCCATGGATCTGTACATGTCCAGCTTTTCAAAATAGTCCCTAACCTGTTCTTTCAAATAGTGTTGCTGCTCACCTTCTTCCGAAACTGCGCTGTCTGGTGCAGTAGTCTGGGAGCTGACCGTGCCTGTGAAGACTGAGGCAAAAAAGGCATTGAGCACTTCAGCCTTTTCTGCATCTTTTGTCACAAAGTTGCCTCCCCCGTTCAGTAAGGGATCCACACTTTCCCTGATCCTTCTCGTGCTACCAACGTACTTGTAGAAACCCTTCTTGTTACCCTTCACATCCCTTGCAACTCCAATGGCACTTTGGCCTTCATGACTTCATCGCTGCATGCCCAAGCAATGCTCTTATACTCTTCCCTAGTTATTTATCCAAGTTTCCACTTCTTATAACCTTCCTTTTTGTGATTTAGTTTACTGTGAGTTCCCTGCTAAGCCAAGCTGGTCTGCTGCCATACTTGCTAGTCTTCCTGTGCATCAGGATGGTTCATTCCTGCACCTTCAGAAAGGTTTCTTTAAAATACAACCAGCTCCCCTGAACAGCTTTCTCCCTCAGATTGGCCTCCCAGGGGATCCTGCCCATGAGTTCCCTGAGTGAGCCGAAGTCTGCTTTTCTGAAGCCCAGGGTCCTTATCCTGCTGCTTTCCATCCTCCCTTTCCTCAGGATCCTGAACTCAATCATCTCGTGGTCACTGCTGCCCAAGTTGCTGTCCACTATACTACATTCCCCACCAATTCATCCCTGTTTGTGAGCAGCAGGTCAAGAAGAGTATGGCCTCTAGTTGGCTGCTCCAGCACTTGCACCAGCAAGTTGTCCCCAGTACTCTCCAAAAACTTTGTGGATTGCCTGCGCACTGCTGTATTGCCCTCCCAGCTGATGTCAAGGTGTTTGAATTCCCCCATGAGAAACGGGGCTCGTAGTTGGGAAAATTCTCCTAGCTGTTTGAAGAAAGCTTCATTCACCACTTCCTCCCAGTCTGGTGGTCTATAGCAGACCCTCACCACAGCATCACTCATGTTTCTCTCCCCTCTGACTCTAACCCAGAGACTTTCAACAAGCCTGTCTCCAGTTCCATACTGGAGCTCCTGGCTGTTACTGGAAGGAACCTGCAAGCTGTGGTTTCCACAGCGTCAAACCTTGACCTGGGTGGAAGCGTCAATGGTGAGCGGTCCTGCCTGGACAAAAACCTCACAGGTGCAAGCAGAGGCAGTGGAAGTGGCTCTGACATTGTGACGTCCTCCAGCCATTTCCCTGGGTCTCTTAATCTGCCTTCTCTTTCTTACTGCTCTTCTTCCAAGCACACCTTCCTTAGCAAACTCACTGGGAAGCTGTCCTGTTCATTGCTTATTGTCCCCAAAGGATTTCTTTTTTTCCTGCATCCTCATGCCAAGCTGAAAGACTTGCCTATTAAAGGGGTGGGGGAGAGGAACTGGCCTGCAAACTGCTTACCCTGTTTGCAGCCCCTGTTTACTGGCTCCCTGGTCACTGGCTGGGCCAAACCCCCATCCCCCATGGAGCTGCGCTGCCCCTCTGCATGCCCAGGTGGGGTCCTGCCATGCCCATCCTGGGCACCGGATTGGGTCTATCGGCCATATCCAGCCTGCAGAGGGGTTGGGAACTGCCCATCTAGCCCACTAGCCAAAAATGATGAGCACCATTAGTCAAAGTTAAGCATATAATATTGGCCTCATTGCCCAGATACCATAGTTGTTGACACAATATACATGCTTATGCCCACAGCCAAGCACCCTTCATTCTTATATATTTGAGCTTCTGTGTGGAGGTCTCTCTCTCCCAGGGGCTCTGTATACATGGCTCATTAAATGGCCAACTAGCGCAAATAATCAGCAATGCTTGCTCATGCCAAAAGCTGTTAGGATTGGGAGTCTGCTGTGTTGCATTTGAAGAGCCCAAGGCTGCTTTCTGTTTTACCCACTCCAGTTCCCTTCAGTAAGACCCAGCTCCTGAATGTCAGCCAAAAGTGTCCAATAGCACTTCAAGTCTCATGTGTTTTCGAGAGGACTGTAGTCAAAGATAAACTCCCACAAGGTGGCTGTCATTCAGAACAAATGTGTGCCATATGAAAGTCACACTGTGCTTATGCCCAGAATGCCCGGGTTCAGGGAAACACAACGCCTGGAAATGTTTTCTGCTATTTCGAACACTGTTCCAATACCGTATCCCAGATGATGGACTTGCCTTGAGAGTGCTGTTTGCATTGTCTTTGTGCCAAAGCAGCTGCCCTGAAATGTAAGTGGTCAGTATAAGTAGAGAAGTGTGATAGGTCATTTTCACTAATCTTGGTGGTCCAGAGATGGATATTGGGGCAGTCTGTGCCTCTTTGAACCTTGTTTGGGCTTTGTTACACCTTACGCTGTAAGCTGAACAAATGTGAATCAGCTTGGTGTTGTTCGGCGTAGTGAAGCAGTTGCATTTTAAGTGAAAAACCATCTCTGGCTGTTCTTCACCTGCACGGCTGTGGCTTGCCACTATGGACTGGATGAGCGTGAGCAGGACTAGGAGCTAGGGGCAGGACCCTCTCACTGCTCCCACTGGGCACAGTGAGTGCTGCAGCTCTGGAGCACCCTGCGGACACAGTGCCGACCACCACTGCCTGGACTGCCTCATTGCTTGAGCTCTGAGGGGCCTGATCCTTTTTTTTCTCTGAAGCCTTCTCCCCTGTGCTGCTTTGGTTTGGCTGCCAGCCAGCCAGGCAGCATCTCAGCTCCGTCAAGGATCGGGCCCCTCAGACAGTGACTGGCTAGCTGGCAAGTCACCTCCCCCTGTGCCGCCTCTGCCCAGGCTGCTGGCCAGCCGTGTGCTACCTGAGATCCCAAAATGATCAGGCCCCTCGGAGCTAAGGCGGTACCCGGCTTCCAGCTGTGCAGGGGAAGGACAGTTGGAGATGGTTTTTTGCCTTAAGGTGTGACTGCTCCACTAAGGCAAACAGCACTAAGCTGATTCATATTTGCTCGACTTACAGTGTAAGGTCTAACAAGGCCCCTCATTTCCTTTCCCACTCAGCAGGACAGGAAATCTTCTGTATTTTTCCTTTTGGATGATATCCCCCTGGTCAGTAGCCCCCTTTAACTAAACTGTCACGTCAAGTGAGCGTGGTGGCCTCTGTTCTGTCCTTAGTAAAGCATGATTCACATCACAAAGCCACCATGCCCTGGCATGGCTTGAAGCTGTGCTCAGGAAGAATCCCCAGACCCGGAGCGTGCAAGTGCTGCTTACCCTAAAGACCCAGGGTGTTTGCTTTCCGCGTTGACTAAACTCACAACTGTAGTAGTCCCTCGCGTTGCATGTATGTGCGTGTTGGTTTGTTGTGGGATAGCTCCTCAACCAGCATAAATGGACACAGATCTGGTGATTTCAGTGGAGCTATGCTGACTTACAGTGGCTAAAGATTTCACCTTGGGTTTTCTTTGGCTAGACAACTTCAGATAAGAGGGCTTTCTTCATTATGAAACAGAAAATGGAGGTGCAAGTCCCAATGGTTACTGCACTTCATTCTTTTTTTTACGGGAGGAAAAAACCCCCCAACAACACACGAAACCTCTTACAAATCGCATCCTGGAACTATCAAAGGAGGTAATGTTTTTAATGGCTCCAGAGGAGCAAAAGTTTCATTTTCAAAAGTGATTTAGACTTTCAAGAGGAAAACATTTCTTTCTGCCCTTGTAATCCAGTATTAATGAGACTTAGATTCATAGACAGATCTGTGGAAGGCTTCTGAGCTTCCTAAAACATTTCTGAAAATAGGATTTGGACTTCTAAGTCAATTAGGCCCCTGTGAAAATGGTATCTCTTGTCTGTTAAGCATCCAAATAATCCAGGACTAAAATAGCCTGATCTCCAGCTCCCAGGCTCACACACCATATTCAAATAAAGCTGTTTACAAGCATATGATACAGAGAGAGAACAATATAATTAAACCCAGCAAGCATGCAATGAACTGGAGACAGAAATGAAAATGTGCTGTGCCAAGGGATGCGCCAGGACCAGAACCTTCCATTTCAACAAGCCCTGTAGCTACACAGATCGATTGCCTTCTAGGTAGCTTTCTTTAAGACATTCAGAGATCTCCAGGCAGAATTTATTTTTGCAAAGAGAATTGGGCTGGGAATCCCTGAAGTAGAATCTATTTTTTGGTCAGAAAAAAAATCTGCTCATTTTGCTAAACCACTGAGAAAGGAACAACCACAAATGTCTAGACCCTGATCCAAACAACTGTCCAGCCATGTGGCTTGGACTGGGCTCTTTTTTTTTTCCCCTTTGGTCCCACCAGTGCTGCATGTCTGATGTCTTGGTTCCATTTTCTTACTGAATGATAAAATGCTCGCAGCACAGAGATGCCCTGCTCGCATCAGTTGACCAAATAGAAATTATTCTTTCATATGGAGGGCATAGAATACAATTATTTGCGCTTCCTCTGTGCTATGGTATCCATCCCATGGGGGTTTGTGTTATTCATGCTATTGGTTTTCTCTTAGCTGAGGAAGCTCAGCCCTTCCAGGTGAGTTATTTGCTTTCTGGTCTTGGTTGGCAGTAGCTCTGCTCAGCAAACTGTGTTGGCTGACCCACTTGGGGGCTCTCCACAAGTCGAGATGGTTCTTCCGGTCCAGCTGCTTCAGACTTTTTCCCAAGGGGAGCAAGGGGAACAAACACAGCTGAGAGATTCATCTCCGGTTTGTGCTCTCTTTTCAGGGTTGTCCGGGGAGACGTGGACCAATGGGGCCAAAAGGAGACAAAGTGAGTAAGCTGGAAAATGCATGAAGTTTGTTAGATGTGGTGTAGATCCCAAGAGCAGCACAGCTCAACCATTCCTCCTAAGAAGAAGGCGTCTGTGCATTTCTAAAAAGACCAGTATCCCTACTGGCCCAATACTTGGATTTGGAAGGGGACAACAGTACCACAATTTTGACTGGATGTTTTAGGATGAGATTGGTGTGTACGTTTTTGAGATTTTATTTCTGTACAAACAAGTGTCTCAGCTACTTGCTTTACCTTGAACCACCACTAAATGTCAAAGGGAGGTTGGGATTATTATCTCCATTTTACATACTAGGGAAACTGAGGCACATAGTGGTGAAGTGACTTGCCCAAGGTCACCTGTCAGGGCAGCAGCAGAGCTAACCATCAAACCCAGGTTCCACAAGTTTCTGCCCAATGCTCTGTGCACAGGTGATCCTAGTCTTTCAACTACATAAATTATCATGCTTCAGGAGTAGCCTCTCAGCTTCTGCTTGACCTGCAAGGTGAATGTATCCCTCTTGATTTTGTGGAGTGCTGTGTATCATTTTGACCACTATGAAGGGCCTATGAAGGGAGACTTTAGCCACTGGGCAAGATTATTACAAATGTGTCATTGGTAAAGATGCCCAAAAGTTTGGTTGAGCTTGGAAGAAGTGGACACTGCTCCAGCACTGTTGCACATGCTATAGTTTGCTTCAGATTTAGCCTCTTACAAATCACTGCAAGGAGGAGGGACCATTCATATGTATTTCCCTTTCACCACTCCAGAGAGGCTGTCCGAAGGTTGTGTCCTGGCACAGCACCTGGTGTTTCAGCTTTAGACTCCAACTTCAGCACTTGGCACTGTTAAATCCTAGTCTTCCTGACTATCCAGTCTCCTTGTAGTGTTTCCCATGATAGCTTTAAATGACCATGCCTTTTCTTAAAAAGGAAGTTACATGAAAGGGCAGTGCTTGAAAATGCAGCCAACAAGGCCACAAAGGGATGTTGGTTTTTCAGATGTGGCCTACAATTTTGGCTATTCTGGTACATGGATAATAGTGATTTTGCTGCTTGATATATTTGATCTAGCATCATTCAGTGTAGTTTATCTGTATACCTAAGGTGATCTATACAGCGCTTACAGTCGAATAGATGCTTTGGGGGGTGGCAAGGGGTATAGTAATTTTATTGAGATCAATACCTCTTACTGTGCCACTTTGGAGAGAGACCTGGGCAGAGCGGTGCAGATGTCACATGCAGTACTAGTCTGGCCAAGCTGCAGGGAAGCTGTGCTGCCTGTTGGACAGAACACTGGGCTTGAACTCAGGAGACCTGGATTTTTCCATTGGCCTGCTGGATGACTTCAGATAAGTCAATCCAGTTATCTGTGACTCAGTTTCACAATCTGTAAAATGGGGATAATGTTACTATCCTTCCTTGGTAACCTTGTGGTGTGTCAGAATAAAGCAAGTAGTTCAAAAACCACTCTGGTGTTTGTACAGCGATTCAGCCTCACACTCCATGTATGAACCTGACCTGTTTTCTATGTTTGAGACCTATACTGATGGTAAGTGCTGTTTAGTAACTCAAGTACAGTTTCCTTCTCTCTGTGTGGGTTGGGTTACATACAGCGAAATATGACTGTATTCCTCACATTTGTTTGTGTTCAGTGCAAGTGTCAAAGTTCACTCCTGGTTGCTCGCATCTGGGGATTGGTTTAACCGCATTTTGTTCTCAGGGCTTGACATTGAAGTTCATATCTGAGTTTCCCAAAAGCTGGCTTTGTAGTTTGGGTTCCCAAATCCAATCCTGTATTGAGAGCATTCTTCTTTTTTTAAGGGGCATCCCGGACCAATGGGGCAAACAGGTGTCCCTGGAGATCCTGGCCCTGCAGGCAGCCCTGGGGTACCTACCATTGTCCTCTGGAGGAATTCTGAGGAGGACAGGCTGGCGTTCATGGTGAGTCTCGGACAAGCCCATCTCAGTTAAAAGCTCTAGGAAAACTTAAACTGTTCACTTTTGGGAGCAATCTTGGGGAGAGTGGGTAAGGGCACTGGCAGTAAGGCCAAGTGGTTACTTAGCCTAGGCATGTTTATGTCTTGAACACATGTAAGTTGGGTATGTGGAGTTTTGGTTTGGTGGTTTTAATTAACTGGCTTCTGGTGAGTCCTAAAAGGTCCTAGGATCTTCCCATACATTAATCATCCCAAAGACCAAAGGAGTGAAGAGCTTATCATCACTCAATGCCAAATCTGAGGAGCAGCAAGATAAAATTGTACTTGCCTCCCTATTAGAAATGCACACCAAAGCACGGGTGCCCACCCTTTCTCATCTAGGGGACTTTCATTACCTGGCAGCAACAAGAAGCAATTCCTTTTCTATGTGGACTAGCCATGAAATGGACTGGGGACACAACCTTCTTAATAGATGTGTGTGGGGCAGGGAATGCTAAGGCGAGACAATGTGCTATGTATTCTGGAACATAGCTTTGATTTGCTATAACTTCACTGGCAGACTTCCTGCAGGGGCTTCACCCAGGAGCAGAGAGACGTGTTTTGCCAAACAGCAGGGACAGGAGCAGGGGCAGTTTTCCCCTTTCACAAGCCCAGGTTTCCAAAATACCCTGCCTTTAAATACATCTTTCAGCGTTGCTAAAGATCAAAGCTGAGAGGAGTGGCCGATGGACTGCACTGGGATTCCTAATCTGTGGTTTTCTATTTCAAGCATTGGGTTGTTGGGGTTTTTTTTTCATCCTAACCTACATTCAAGAGCTTTGCCATTAAGGGGGTGGGGGAAAGCAATCCTAATTAAAACCACATGGAAAGAAGAGCAGGCATGCTAAGAGGAAACGTGTTCCAAGCCAGTGACAGTTCCAGCTGAAGCTGTCCTAGCATGAAATGGATTCAGTATGTTCTGTATTTATTACTTCTTCTTTATTAGGGTTGCACGCTGCTGCGACATAATGTTAGGAAAGGTATATTAAAAGTCTTTGATGTTTTAATGCTTTTTAAAGCCTCATCGTATTCCCTGCTGGCTGCAATGCATACAACTTGAATTGCTGGCCAGCAGTAACACATGTTGCTATATCAGAGGCTATGGCGGCCCTTTTTTAAGGCTGAGCTAGTGTTCCTAGATGCTTCATGTGATGCCCGCAATCTCTAATCTCAAGAGGTAGAATTACTGTAAACCTGGCTTTCCGATGAGGTCTTATCTCTTTTCAGAGTGGGAAAATTTTAATTGTAACTCCATGTTACAGATGGGGAGGCTGGAACCAAAGACTTTCTTGTAAGAAACAGGCCCCATGTCATGTTGGCAAATCAGTGGCAGAACCAGGAATAGGACTATTAATACCTAAATAGCAGGCCTGTGCGAATAGAGAACTATTGGATTCAGGTTTGGATTTGGCCAATTTGGATGCCAGTGATTCAGTCTGGAGCTCCGAATCAGTTCCCTACTTCGATTTGGTCAAATCGGCTCTGAAGCTTCGGAGCCAATTTGGAGATTCGGCCATAGGGTATAACGGGCAATCAATGAAATATCTATAACTTTGTTGTTTCTTGTCTGATTTGGATGAAACTTGTGGGGATGGTAGCTTCTGCTGCAAGCATGAAGCCTGCCAAGTTTCAAGGAGGTAGGTACAGGAGTTTGGGGGAAACTGCACCCCAAATTCTTGAAAGCAAAACTCATGTTATGTGTATGTGTAAAACTACAGTGGGGTCAAAACTGCAGGGGTGGTAGCCCCTGGTCAGGCTACAAAGCCTACCAAGTTTCAAGGCGATAGGTGCAGGGGTTTGGGGGAAACTGTACCTCAAGCTGTGGACAAGCAAAACTCGTGACATGGGTGACACTACGTAAGGTGCAGCAGGGTGACAGCTGCAGGGATGGTGGCCCCTGCTGAGGCCACAAAGCCTGTCAGCTGTTGAGGAGATGGGTGCAGGGGGGTTCTGGGGCCCTGCACCCCTAGCTCCTGACAGACAGAACTCGTGCCATGGGTGCTCGTGGGACCGACTGTCTCTGTCTTGGGGCAGTTGATTGTCTGTATTGATTATTTCCGCTTCTTAGTCTGTGGTTTTGTAGGTGTTGATCCTTGCTCATTAACTCATTATTTAGTAGCTACTAGTAGCTAGCTACTGTGTATTGAGCTGGTCCCTGAGTGAATCATGACTGATTGGTAACATGATAGCTTAGCAGCCAGGCCTGCAGTAGTTACCCTCCACCCCAATGTCCCAAGACAGACGCAGTCTCACAAGCACCCATGACACGAGTTTTGCCTGTCAGCAGCCAGAGGTGCAGGGCCCCAGAACTCAGAAGCCCTGCATCTATCTCCTTGACAGCAGGCAGGCTTCATGGCCTCATCAGGGGCTAGCAGGCCTGCAGTTTTCACCCAGCTGCGCCTTAACACACACAGTGTCACCCGTGTCACAAGCTTTGCTTGTCCACAGCTAGAGCTGCAGTTCCCCCAAACTCCTGCATCTATCTCCTTGAAACTTGGCAGGCTTTGTAGTCTCAGTAAGAGTTACCACCCTTGCAGTTTTCACCCTCTTGTGACTTAACACACACACGTGACACGAGTTTTGCTTTCAGAACTTTGGGGTGCAGTTTCCCAGAAACCCCTACACCTATCACCTTGAAACGTGGCACGCATCATGCTCACAGCAGAGCCTACCATCCCTGTAAGCTTTCATCTGAATCAGCCCGAAGACAACCAAGTTATATAAATTTCATTGATTTCCCCATTATACCCTATGGCCGAATCTCTGAATCTTTTCCAAATCGATTTGGAAAGCCTAAAGCTTCCTTTGATTCGATCTGGATTCATAGATTCAGCCTCTGAATCATCCTAATCATCTCTCAATCTGAATCATGATCTGAAGCTTTGCACAGACCTACTAAATAGCTAAAGAGGCAAAGACATACCTGTGTCCACTGATAACTGGCTAGAAGACTAGACCTTCTTTTCCTTAATTTAGACCTGGCCATGAAGATCCTACTCATACCTAAAAATGAAGGCATACAGCCTGGAGAAGGCTCCAGCTGTATAAAGTGTGGTAGCCCATCTGCTTAGTAACACTGGTAGTTGTGAAGGAATAACCCCTGGTTCTCTAATCTCTTTCTTGAATATAGAGTCCAGATCCAGGTCTCTCTTCTGTTTTGGTAAGACTGGATTATCACTATCTGAGAGAATGGCTCTTTTTACATTGCTGTGGTGTGATCTATGTATTAAATGATATTGGAAGGCTCATGGTTGCAGAGGACAGAATGTGCTGAGTAGCAGGACTATAGGTCCCACAAAGAGAAGGGAAAAAGTGGAGGTTCTTCAGTTTCAAAACTCATTACAAAATTTAACTCTTTAACTGAGCTTCCTCTTGGTTCTCTGTAACGAGCACACGCTGTGCTCATCCAAGCTATGTCTCATAGGTTGGGAGGCAAGGTACATAGTAGGGCTTTTATTGTAGTTTTGTCTTGGGAAGTAGTCAGATAGTCCTGTCTTTGAATCTATAATCAACCTAGATGTTCAGATGCAGAATTTTTCACTCTTAGTTTATAATCTCACTCATGTTACCCTGAGTTCTTGGTGACCTCCAAACTCTCCTTTATATTCTGAATCTGATTGTGATGGACAACTATTTAAATATACTTAGTCTAATGCCCACCAATATTTTTAGAGATCTGGGTTTAAATTCTTTGGAGCAGGAATTGTCTTTGTGTTTTGTATTTGTACAGTACCTGGAGAGGGAATTTGATCTGTGACTTGTATTTCAATGGGCCACTGCAGTTCAAAAGAAAAATGATGATGACAGCACTCGAGTTTAAAAGGCTCCAAACAGTATCTTGCAATGGTCTGAAAATGAATCTTTTCCCATGCTGCGCAACGCTGCAATGGTGGCTAGTTGGCTACACATTTGAGGAGAAGGAAAGTGCAATGGTTTGGGGATAGCCTGGGTAATAGGACACTTAGAGGGGTTTTCCTGTGCTGCCTCCAACTCCTCTGTGACACTGGGCATGTCATATAGTTTCCCTATGCCCCACGTCCCTGTGTGTAATGGGGATTGTAGTATATCTCTGTTTCATGGAAGTGGTGTGAGGATAAATAAATTAAAGACTGAGAAGTGCTCAGGTACTAGAGAGTGTTGGGGCCATATAAGTATTTTAGATTGATTCCTCTGAAGAATTTTAATTATTGACCGCAGACATGCATGGAGCAGTGGTCTGATATGGTAGGATACATCCTGTGTTACAACAGCAGGCTAGGCACTAGGCAGGTAATTGCATAGGTCCCTCTTGAACTGTAGGATGTTATTGGATTGTGTATTTTGGTGGCTTCATGACATGATTTCACCATCTATAAAGCTGACATGACTTTTATTATTCAAACACAGGGGGTTGGGGGCAATAGGAAGGGCTGAAGTAGTTTAGGTTTTACAAGGCTTGCTTGTAGCAGAAGCCCTTCCTCATTCCTCTGGCTTTGTTGGCCATGGGCAGCCGTGCACCATAAAAGTCGACGCTCTGGGTGCTGAAGAGGAACCAGAGCACACGTGGCTCAGGAATGCATGGCTGAGCCTGACTGCCCATTATGTAGTTAGGTGCTCTTGTATATATTACTGAGGCAGAAGAACATCTTTCCCCATGACAAAGAATATCAAAGGGGAAGGAATACACTGGGAACCTGTGGCTAGAAAGGAGTAAGGTTATGATTTGGGGATATACCAAGAAACTTGGAGGTTGTTAGGCCAATCTTGCTTTTACTTTTCTGTTAAGAATGTGACAGTGGAGGAAGGGTGAGTGTTTCTAGGGGGGGAAGGGAGACCATGCATTTGGAGGAGTGGGCTGTAGAAGTGCAGGTGTTTGGCAGGAGATGAGAAGGAAACCTTTAGGCTGTGAGTAGTGCCTTTGTTATTATTCATCATCAGCCAAGCTGTCAAAGTGATTTTTCACATGGGACCTGTTTGACATGCTCAGCAGTATTTCCAGCGGACAGATTACCAGATCTTTTGGGCCCAGCCCCTATACCAGTATCTGCTTTCCTACTACGCTGTTCCATGGGTGGTGTCATTTGGGCGCCCTGCAGAATGGGTCTGGTGAAATGACTGAACTGCTCCACTCTGCTCCTGGGAAATGAAGTGTGTCCCTGTCACTTGCTGCATGGCATCAAGATTCCTGCAAAAATCCAGATGTTTCAGTGTAATGCATTTCCACTGCATCTTGCGTGATAGAGAGAAGAGGGTTGCATTGCAAGAAGTGGTCAGAATTGATCAAAAGTCTAAGGAGTGGAGCACTTTTATCCTCAATGTTTAGGACTAGCGATGATCTGTTACTAATGGAGACAAAATTTTAATGTGTTACAAAGCCATCTTTGTGATGCTGTAGCTCTCTGTTTAAAGGTGAGATCAAACCTAAGATCTGTAACCTCTTCAAATTTCAGAGCACTTTGGACTCATCTGCCCGGACACAAACCTGTCCCTTTGATCTTTGTGTCAGGTCAGATCAAAAAAACCGAGGGATAGTGGGTACCACCTCAAAATGTGCTTTTGGGAAAAACACTCATGTGACCATATGATGAACCCTTTGTTCCCTCCTTATCTGCTGACAAAACTGGTAGCTTTCCCAAGGCTGCAAGTAGTGTTTGTGTTAGGATTAAAACACTGCCAGTGACTCCTATTCTGTGCTCTGATCTGCTTTAGAGTTACGCTTTTCTCTTTCCTGCATCTTGTAACACTGCTTTTGTTCAGAGTCGTTTTGTATTAAATTTCCTGCTTTGGCCTTGTACACGTGCATTCTGTCTAACGTTCCTAAACCTTCACACCTGTACGTATTGCCTGAAGCCATTTCTTCCCAGTCTTTGTGAGCCTGAAGTAAATGTTGGTATTGTTACTGAAGGGAGTACACAGTATCTGTAACAGGTGTCTGGAAATTGGATCTCAAGTGCTCTGTGGAAATAGTGTGTAATGTTGCACTGAGCATCTGCTGAGCAAGAGATGGGCCTTTTAAAAAATAAATAAATAAACTAGGAGCCAGTGACTGGCCCAATGCTTTTAGCTAATTGCAGATGAAAAAAAGCATCTGGGAAAGAGGAAGCTGGGTCCATGAAAGGCTTCACTATTGATTGTACAGGCAAAAGAGATTTAGCAAAAGTCTGGTAATACCGTTATTTCAGCTGTACTGTAAAGGAAGGAAATAACCCGTGCCGACATGCATGCAAAATGCAGCGATGCACCCAAACTCCAGAACTGCAGGCCTCGTGTTTGCTAATCTCTCTCTCTCTCGACAGAACTAGAAATGTTCATTTCCCTTCAAGTCTTTTTCAGCGAACACGGACACTCCGCTCCTGTCGGAGGACGCGGGCTGGCACTCTTTTTGAGACAATCTAAGCTCTCACCTAATTGGTTCTGAAAAGTGTTGTTGCTGAGCATGAGGAAGAGAGGACTGGGGAGGCATAGTGAACAGCGTGACGTATTCATGGCATTCAAGGTTTTGTTGGCTTTTTGACTGGCCTTTTAAAGTTTCAGCCAAAAAAGCAGCATCTTTGGCCAGCCTTCTCAGCTACTGAATTGGCTTTTAAACCCCACGTTTGATTTTCTTTCAGACCATTGTTCCTTTCTGTTACTTGGCAAAAGAGGTTTTCTGCTATATATGACAGCCTGGAGGATTCCCTTTCCTAATGATTCTTCCCAGTTTTACACCCTTTCTTCACCCCTGAAGCCCCTATTAAGCCTCTGATTCCAAAGATTTGGACATAGCTCCTTTTGGATCCCTTGGAAGCATAAATTATATTTAAGTGTTGAGAGTGAGTGGCATAACTCCACACTGCTACCACTGCTGGACACTGGATCCAGCCAGGCTGCAGCCCTGTGCCTGTGCTCTGCTGTTGGCACAGAAATCAAGAGGGGCATGTGCCCCCCCCCCCCCCCAACACTTTGCCTGTGCACCCCCATCCCCCCCGGACACATTGTCAATGCTTAGAAGCATGTTTCAGCCTCCTGTGATATGGCCTGTTGGTCATTTGCTGGTCAGTAGTTGAGTATTTGAGAGGAATCAGGAGAATGGTAAGGACACATCCAGTGCTTCCAGCTGTGCCATGTGGTTGGGAAAACAGTGCAGTGCTGAGGAGCTGGCAAGTAGAAACTTTAAGGGTCCTGTGTTGAGTGATCATGCAGAACAGTTGTGATTAGGTTTTTGAACCCTCTCCTTTCTCATGCTCTCTCTCTCTTATTTTTTCCAAGAGAAGCAACTGTTTCCATTTTTCTGGCATAAATGCTGACATTCAGCTTCTGACGAGCGTCAATAAGCATACAAGGCTTGAATTATTTTCAAAAGGGATCCAGATGCCCTTCGTGGCCCAAAACAGCTTTCTGCCTGGACTATCCCCAGCCTTGCAGATAAGCATTCCCATATTGCAGTGGCAGCAGCCGTGAAAATCAAACTGGTTTCATGTTGGATCCACTAACCCACAGTCTTCCTTGCTGGAGACTGAGTTGTTGTCTGTAAAGCAGCTTGCAGCAATCCAGAGCTGGAAGTATAGGAGCTCACTTATTGAGTTCTGATAGTGCAGGATATTGCAGAAAAGCAATAGCTGCACAGAGCTCTCCTGTGATGAATGCAATGTGTTGCTCCTGCTGCCCATTTTTGAAAGCTGTCGTCTTCCAAAATGGTTGGTAGAACATGTGTTAAAGAGGGTGAGGGACTTTTAGTCTGATCAGAACGTGCTGCAGAAATATATATTTGAACATAAATTGTTTCAAGATGACCATCCAGGACCCTGACTTTTAGCAGAATGAATGTTGGATGACTGCTGTGGTTTGGTTGGAGTGCTTTCCATTGAGTCTTGTCATGGGACTCGTGAGAAAAATAAGTCGCCATAGGGTAGGTGTTATTTTTCTCATGGACCAAAAACTGTGCAAGTATTGACCTAGTGGGCATTGGGGAGTTGTGGTGGACAGGTCCTCCTCAGAGTGAGACCTCACAGATATTTTCAAGGGTTGATGCTGGGTCTGAATACTGTTGATATTTAATAATGTTTTCAAGAAGGATGCTGGAGAAGTTTGCTGGAGCCTTGGAAGTATCAAATATGGATGAAAAACCATTATGGACTGTGAAAAATTGATTAAAATGCATCAATCAGCAGCACAATGACTGATGAAAAGTGATATGGACAAGTCTAGCATGATGGCAAAAATGTTCTATATGCCCACAGTATCTGAATCTTAGATGAAGACCAATATATCAGTAAGGGTGAGGATCTGAGAGGGCCACGGGTTAAGGTATCCACCTAAGAATGTACATCTGCAGCTGGCAAAGGAGACACAGAGGGCATGTCCACACATGCAAGCATGTGCACTTGTAGCAGCTGAAATAGAAGCAATGCAAATTTCAGCCGGGTTTCTGCCTCAGTACACGTGCTCAGACATGCACTTTGTTGTGAAGCAAATTGTGCCACTTGGGGCAAAATAACCCTGCCTAGCTCCTCCCGGATCTCCAGAGGGAGCTAGAGCCCTGGGCCAGTACCTGTGCTGTCCCCAGCAGTATAAAAAGCTTCCCTGTTCTGGCCCCATAAGTACAAAAAGCTGCCCTGACAAGTAGCTAAGGGCTACTTGCTCTCAGGAGCTTCTGGGGCCCAGCCAGTTGGTACCTGGGGACACTACCTCTTGTGCCAGCTGGACTGCTGAAGCAGCCCCGAGAGTTCCCTGCACCCTTTATCCACTGCAGCAGTCTGGCAGTGGGGGCTGCTGCCTGGCTGTGACCTGCTACCTACCTGCCAGACCCAGATGAGGCATCTGCTCCTCTGGGCTAGCTGCCAGTGGGCTGTGGCTGCTGAGTTGGCCTTTGTGTGGCAGTGCTGCCATGTGTGCCCCCTGCCCAGCCATGTGGTGGTCTGGTTTGAACTGTCAAAGCATGTCCTCCTGGCCCCAGTTGGCCAGGAGGTCAGCCACAGCCAGCTGGGTCCAAAGTGCCAGCTCTGAGCAGGCAGGGTCCTGCCACTGGCCTCCCTAGCAGGACTGCTGGTGTTCCCTATTGGAAAACTGAAAAATCCCCGATTAAAAAAAAAAATCCCAAAGTCACTTTTTAAAATACCCCAAAATCCACGTCCCTCCACAATTAAAATAAAAGACCACTATAAAGAGACAGACAGACAGACAGAGAGATAGTGATCAGTTGGGCAACGTTTTCTTGATATATCTACAGTGTTAAAGCAATTTGGAAAATTACCAGTGTTGCTATCATAATACTAAAGTGAATTCTAAATATATGTTTCGTAAATACATGACTATATATTTTGCT